>NC_133766.1:600000-900000 GCF_036562045.2 Rhinolophus sinicus
ACAACACTGTATTCTGAAATAATTTCTAACTTGAAGAAAAGTTGCAAAAATATTTTTAAAATGTCCATCTATATCCTTCACCCACACCCCAAATGTTAACATTTTATTATGTTTGCTTTTTATTCTTTGTCAATATATATACATATGTGTGTACATATAGACATATATATTCTTCAAAAATTTTCGAGTAAGCTGCAGACATGACATCGCTTTAACCTATGTACTTCAGTGTTTCCTAAAAAGGAGGGAGTGACTTATCCACACTGCAGTTCAAATGAGGGAATTAATGTTGATGCACTATGACTATTTGCTAATCCACAGACCTTATTCAAGTGTGTCAGTTGTCCCAATATGTCCTTTTGTAGCAAAAGGAAAACTGTGTGTGTGTGTCACTGTATATCGTAGTCTCTTTCAGACACACTCAGTGAACACTGACTAGCGTACGGAAGGTTCTGAGAAACCCTGCAGTAAAGTTTGCCTAACCTTGTATGCAATGTTTCAGAAACACTGTTTCAAGATTATTTCTGTTGGTAAATAAAGATCCAGTTATGTTGATTATACTCTACTTCCTAAGCCAGAGAAATAAATTCAGAAGACGCAAAAAGTTCATCTGTGTAGGTCTCAGTAAACCCGAAAATGTGAAGCCATCCATGCGACAGCTTGTTGACTGCTCTTCTCTCTATATTCTCACACCGCTGGGGAGTCCACCCGACTTTCGGAACCTTCAGACCTGCCCACTTTCCCTTACTCCCCCGTCCCGGTCATCGTTTAGTCTTCTAGTCAGCAGTGACCGTACCTGGAGTCCAGGCTGGTGCAGCTGACCGCTGGGGAATCCCAGCATCCGTCCTTCTGCACTTTGAGAAACAGCCTGGATGACTCAAAGATGGGACCAGATCTGGTGCCCTCCCATTTCTCTCCGAGAAAGGCAAGGTTAGCTATTGATGTGACTCTGCTCTGCCTGGGGCCCCCCTTTTTAGAATGCCTCCACATGGCCAGGTCTCAGGTCGAGAGATGACCTGGGATCTCCCCAACCTTTAGTTGTTGTTGTTGAGGAGTTCTGGGATGTTCTTACCTGTATGCTGTAACACCCGTGTTTCTCTTTGAAGATGCGGTATGTGTAGACGAAACGTTTAAACCTGTGGAAAGAGGACTGCGTGAGTCGTACCGTTCTCATGTGCAAACCCAGGTAACATCTGCCATTACGTTTTGTGTGCAAAGCCTTTGTCAGCCTTGGATCCCAAAAGGAAACTGATCATTTTCAGACCTTCTCATCTGTGGGAATTGGAAAGGGACCAAGGTTTGGAAATGGGGACCTTGTGTGATGGTGGGAATCTGGGCCGCAGCAAAAGGGAGCAGGAGAGAGGATTCAGCCTCCTTAGTCTCCGTCCGCCTGTCTGGTCTTCACTCAGCTCTGAGCAGGTGCAGAGTATCGTTTAGAAAATGATGGGGCGTTGTCCTCATGACAGGTGCTAGTGTAGCTAACAGAGAAGGATGGAATTTTGTCCAAGAAAGTGATGTATTGTGCCCTGGTCCTTCATTGGAACAGGGACCATCGGCTAAGTAATTCAACCAGAGTTTAGATAACAGACCCAACCTAGCAACTTCCAAAGCAAGAAATAGCGTGCAGTACCATGTGCCTCTAGTTCCAAGATGTCATCAGTCATAAGATACAGTATTAATTTCATAATAGCTTTCAAAGAGAAAAAGACACACATTAAATGCTTATTGGCTCTTAAATGGATTCAGATCCCACAGAAATATTAACATGTAAAAAATGACAATCAAAGACATTGACTCCATGAGGTTCCAGGGATCCGACGGACCCCATACTAGTCCCTGTGCCAAAGAATCAACTGGCCGGTGACCTGACAGGATGGGGCCGTCAGACAGCTGGTCACAGCCGTACGGACAGGGGGCCTTGTCACTGACCAGAGGTTTTGCATTGGCTTCAAACCTCAGGCCTGTCTGTGGGGTCTCCTGCGGCCAGAATGAGCCAGGGGTGTCCCCAAATCACATGGCAAGCCACAAAAAGGTTCCCGCGAGTCTTCCTCCTCATGTGGCAAATGAAGGGATCCCACAGTCTGGAAAGAGGTCTCAGGAATGCCTTTTCACAGAAGTATTGTTCAAATCAGGGACCGAACAAGGTTCACACCTTGCATTTGGTTGGTCACATGGCTTTTTGAAACCCAACTACCACATGGCTTATGTTAGATTCTTAAGTAAGTGACTTTATTTTTACCCCAGGTACCAAAATTAAATCAAAATGGGCTACATGAAATGAAATGTGCAACCTAAAACTATAAAATGCTAGGAGAAAATCTCTGTGGATTGAATTAGACTAGGACTTATTAGATACAACCCTAAAATCATGATCCATAAAAGAGAAAAATTGATGAATTGGGCTTCATTAAAACTGAGAACCTCTGTTCTTTGACATACACTGTTAAGAGGATGAAAAGACAAGTCACAAAATAGGACACAGTATTTGCGAACCATCTGTCATAAAGAACCTGCATCCAAAATATGTAATGAATCACCAAGACTCAGTAAGAAAATAAATAAAAGAAAATAAAAATCTTAAATGGGCACTTTGAATGGACACTTCATCAAAGAACATATATGGATGGGAAATCACCACCTGAGAAAATGCGCAGTATTGTTAGTCATTCACAAGACGTGAATTAAAACCATAGCGTGAGTCCACCGCACACTTGTTAATGTGGCTAAAATGAAAAGAACGGGCCGTGGCAGCGTCTGTGAGGAGGTGGAGCCGTCAGAACCCGTGTCGTGCTGGTGGGAATGGCGGTTGCTTTGGAAAACAGATGGATTGTTCTTTAAAAGTATCAGCCTGCACGGAACATGTGACTGAGCCCTAGTTATGTGGCCAGGGGAAATGAAAACGCGTCCCCAAGACCCGGTCAGAGACGTCGGTCGCAGCTTTGGCTGTGATGGCTGCGGATGAGGAAAGGAATCGTGACGTGTCTCTGGAATGGGACTCTGCTCACTCGGCAGGATCCCAAGGCAGTGACTCTGGGTGAAAGCACTCAGAGAGGACTGTCCTTGGAGTTCCGAGTTGTGTCGCACGCTGGGTTTACATGACGCTGCGTCAGTGTGTAGTGCCCAGAAGCTGATGGTGGCAGCTGGGGTGGGAAGGGGCTCGGGAAGCTCGGGGGGCTGTGCACGTCCAGTGTCTTGGCCGTGCGGATGGCTTCACGGATGCAGACAAATGTCAAAATCCACCCCACAGTACACTTTTTGCCTTAGGTCAGTTATAGCTCTGTAAAGCTGTGACCATCATCATGACATAAAACGTATGTGGATGAATGATTATTGCCCCAATACACAAACTGAGTTTAAGTGCATTTTGCATACATGGCCCTTGCAGTTTCCGTGGTTGGTCTCTGGCCTTAGAGCAAATGCTTCCTGTAGCTGCTGTTCGGTCCTGGCCTGACGCCCAGTGTGGGAGTGGCCACCGTGGAGGACAGTTGTGGGTGCGACAACAAGAAATGCAGTCCACTAGTCATTTGGTCATTTCTAAGGTTTCTACTGCTTGCTGCATTGAAATGCCTCCGTTTTTGGTTGTTCTGTGGAGATCTCCCATTTAAGCCGTGGGACATGCACAGGGCAGTAAGGACCGTTTTCACCTCTTCAGCGTTACGTTTTCAGTTGAGACTTGAAAAGGCTAGAATACAGATCTTCTGAGTTTCTCTTTGCAACAGACGTGTGTAGCCTGGTGAACAGAGGTGAACGGCGGGGTCGGCGGTGCCGTCCCAGGGTCTGTGAGCTCTGGTCAGGAACGGCCTGAACATTAGCGCTGCTCTCACGCAGTGACCGAGGTTGGAGGGAAACTTGTTTATGTTCAAGTTGCAGCGTGATTTTAACCAAACTTCGAAGGTTAGTTGAAGGAAATGGAATTGTGTCCCCGGATGTCAGGCCTGTGTCTGCCTGTTTCTGGGCCACCACAGTGGGGAACCCAAGTCAGTCAAGGGCGTTCCAAGGCCTCTGATTCTGGCCTTCTCACGGACCTTAACTGGCTTGTGCCTCGTACAGCCTTTTATTGTGCTAGTTTGTCAACATGGGCAAAGTTTTAAAACAGCCAGGCTTTTATCCTAAGGAGAGAGTCGGGCAAACTTTCAGAGACGTGCTTGTGAAAATGCTAATAGTCTCAAGTTCCCTTGGGTCCGTTGGAAATAACCCGAGGGAATGATTATGTGTAAGTTATGATATACCTGGTCAGTAAAACACTGAGCATCGAGACAGGATGAATTGTCGGCTGTCTTTCATGTGGAAAGGGGGCCTAAAACCCTGAAAGGAGCAGGTTGCAGACGGTCGTGTAGAATGAACACTACGTACACGTTTCCTTCTGTGTGCACCCGCGTGGAGCGGGGTCTGCAGACGTGTGTGTGCCCAGACCAGACACACTCATTTCTCAGTACGGAAAACTCAGGTCATTTCTGCTCTTTTTCACACCTTTCTCCACATTGGAGTTTTAGAAACAACCAAATGGTTTGCATTATTTTTTCCTTTCTGAACTCGAGTCTAAAGAGCTAAGAATCTGAAAGCTGGAAGGAACTCCCAGGGTCTCTCCCTCTCATCCTTTGCATTGCCGTCGTCCCCTCAGTGAGGCCACGTGCCAAGTCGGCTCAGGTGGGGTTCTCCTCACTGCAGCCTTCCCGTGGCTGCAGAAAGCTGTCACCACAGCCCGTTCCTCACCAGCGCCTGCCATCACCTGCCTTCAGTACATGCTCCAGATTCCAGTTCCTAGAACTCAGCACCAGTCTTGACACATCCCTGCTCAGAAACCATCCATGTTCCCCGTTGTCTACGGAATCCTCCTGTTAAGCCCCCAAAATAATATCCCAAATCTACTTTTCCAAAAGTTGGTTTCCAAACTACCTTCCCAGAACCCTGCACGAGTCACCGGTGCCTTAAAGTACCCACCTTCTAGACCCGTCCCTGCGTCCCCCCACCCCAGAGTCCCTTCCACCCCATTTCCAGGTCACCGAATCTTACCCAGTCAAGCCCCAGCTCATCACACCTCCTCTAGAGGCTTTTCTGCTCATCTCTGTCCTTGAATTTGAACACAACTGTCTGTTTTGGAATTTATACTTGACCTTGCTCTGTTTGTTTAGAACGTGTCGGACTCTCCTGAGACTCTGCCCAGGCCCTAGCACAGGGCTGGAATAGGCAGTAGAATTCACTGCATTTTTATAAACATTTTTTGAAATTACAAAAGTAACCCATGCACATAAAACATTCAAACAGTGGAAAGAAGTCATCACATGAAAAGAATAACGCCACACCCTTTTCCCCACTCACTCCTCCTAGATGTCCCAGCTGTACCCACGATGGTAAGTTATATACCTTCTAGAAATTTTATATGAATATTCAAGGAGAGAGGCATCCTTTTTTTCAAAACAAAAAAAACAAACAAATGGAATCATACTTCGCATCTTGCCTTTTTTTACATAACAACAGATCGTGGCGGCTTTTCATACCGGGTATGGATTTACCCAGTCTTGTCAGTGTCGATTTGCACATACTTGTGTGATCCTAACCTGGAGAGAATCGGGAGGGTGTCTGGGAGGGGACCCCTCTCCCTGTCATCATAAGAGCCCTGCAGGAACACTGTGCTGACCAGGGAGCTTGTGGTTCTGGCCCCTCCCCTGAGCGTCCTGTCCCCCGAGTGTCCCCTCTGTAAAGGCCTTCTCCATCTCCCCAGCAGAAACCTCACCTGACGTGCACCGGGCTGCAATCCTTTCTTTTCCCTGAATAAATCCTTTTTGTTGATGGAATACCTAGTGGATTTTGTTTTGCAGTGGACACTAACTAGGAGATAAGTTTTTATTAGTGAAATTTGGGGCCAAAGGTTTGATCCAGGCATTTTATGCTTTGGCTACGTGACCGCCGAGACGCTCTCCCCACTCTGACTTCCTCGGGCGTTTCCATAGTTTTGATTCTTGCCCATTGAGCGTGAAAAGGGTGTCCTGTTATTCTGTTCATTTGTACTTCTTTACTTATCAGCAAGACCTGGCAATTTCTCGTGTCTTCTCCACACTTGTGTTTCAGATAATTGCCTCCTCTTATACTTTACCTAGTTTTCTACTGATTTTTTTAAAACTCTAATTAATAAACTCTAAACTAACAATTTTCCTGGCAGGGAACCATCCTTGATGGCTTAGATTGGACCATACTTGAGCATAATGCATTTTACATGTTACTGGCTTCAATTTGATTAGTAGGTTATTGAAAATTAATACTAAATGAAATTGAAATTGGTCTGTAGTTGTCGTTTATGCATCTGTCCTTTTGGCAAAAAAATGTTTTACCTTCATACATAGAAACTGGAAATAAATCGGTAAAACAGAAGACAGACAACCAAAGCTAAAAGAGGGGAAGGGATGTGATTGCACAAATCTCAAAAGAAGAATTACCCTCTTTTGAGTAAGAAAATTTGACGAAATCGCTGTCAGTATTACCTGTAGCTTGAAAATGGAAACTGCTAGCACCTGAGGGCTGCGTTTCTCATGCCTGTGTCGCAGTGTATAAAGAGGGGGTGCCCCCGACCCCCACCTGTTCTGTCACTTCTGTCCTAACTCCCTCGTCCTGAGAAACACCGGAGCACCCATGCATGCACTGGGTTTTCATTCCTATAACGAGCAGAAGAAGTTCAGTGCCCCCCCCCCAATGCGGAGAGTACTGGAAGGTATGAGACCCCGCTGACACCTCTGGGGTGCTATTTCTCGGGGTGATCAGGTGCCTTCACAGGGCCCTGGGCTGACTCTGGCCTGGAACTTCACCCTGAAGCCAGCCAGACTCTGGAACCGCCGGGTGAATCTGAACACAAACAAGCCAAGTGAGGAACCCACGTCTCTGATTCTCCATCTGTACACGGTGCCAGACTGTGCTGCTTCGGCAGACAAGACGGTGAGAAGGAACGGCGTAAGCGCAGCCCTTTACCAATCTAACAGAATTGAACTGTTATTAGCATTTTAAGGATTGCAAGTGGAGCCCGCAGAATCCGTGTAAAAACGGTCTCTCAGGTAGACTTTTCACAAAGGACCCCTGGCCTTTTTCTTAACCAAATAAACAGACTCTGCAAGAGAGGACCTTGGTTGCAAGGCTACCTTCGGGGTGTCCCCTCACCTCCCAGGCTTCCTGCAGGTTCCCTAGCACCCCACTTCTGCGGCCCCACACAGTCTGCCCGTGTGGCCGTGGCACCAGGGAGAGCAGGGCATACTGAGGACGGGAACAGTTGCGACCCTCCCTGCCGCCCTGGGTCCCCCTCGCCTCCCTCTGCTCGCGGGGCTGCAACCTCAGAGTGAAATATGGCTTCCTTTCTGTTTGGTTATCATTACTACACTCATGTAAGGTTTGAAATGTGTGGCAGGCGAGGCTACTTACGAGACGCAGAGGCACAGAACCCCGGGAACCGACTCGCTGTCCCGTAGCAGGAAATTGCCGTCCACCCCTTTGCTGAGCAGCAAACTCTCGCAGTCAGTCTTGGACAGAGGGCCGTGGTAGTAAGGCAGATCCATAGGGACGCGTCCTGTGTCCCTGGGACTCAGGCCGAAGTCAGGGGCGGCTCTGAGGAGAGATGCAGAGGCAGCTAGCCAAATGGAGATACCCCTTCCTGCTCCAGCCAGTGGGCGTGACTTGAGGCTGGTCTGTGGACTCCACGCATCTCACTAGAGCAGGAAGTGCGAAGGGTGGAGGTGGTATGTGACCAAGCCATTTTGGCTGCACGCAGGCCCAAGTGTGACTTATGACTGTGGGCAACAGTGTACTTGAGACGCGAGAGAACCTGAAGCCCCCCTGGGACTGCCATGGGGCAGTCACGCTCCCCAGAGCCTGCGGCAGCACCCAGAGTCACGCGGTGTCACCTGCTCTGGCTCCTGGTGGCCCTTCCGGGGACACAGCACTGCTCATGCTCTAAAGGATGCCATTTTCTGCTGGAGCTGCTGGTCTGTGCTCAGCTTAGAACGGGTGCTCAGAAAGTGTTCAGAGGGTGCGAGGGCCCAGATACGTGCAGACTCACTGGGACAGATAAGGCTAGGACTCCCACGGGTCAAAGGTCACGAGGAATGGAAGACATCATTGGGGGAGGATGCAGTGGGACTCCATGGGGCGACAGCCCACCCCTGCCTCAGGCTCCTTGCCACAGGTGAACAAGGCCAGTTTCAGCGTCCTCAGCTTTGCGCTTTGGGGACAAGTAGCAGGTGCAGGTGGGAGGGACACCTGGGTGTGCAAAGCAGTGACGTGTCCCCGTGAAGAGAGACCAGGAAGCACCTGTCGGGCCAGAGACACTTGACCCCATTTAGACACACTGGTGTTGATGAGGAAATCCCTTTCCACCTTGATCGGCTGATACTGTTACCTGAGGGTCAGAGTGGCCTGAGGGTAATTTCTCAGGCCTTCCCCCAGCTCGGCTGAGACTAATCGACGTGTAAGGTTGTGTAGTTCAAGGCGTACGGCCTGATAACTCGATCTCCCACCGCAGGCCAGCGAACGCTCCAACATGTCCCGTAATTGCCATTTCGTGCTGTGGGGGGACACACGGAGTCCTACCCACTCGGCAACTCTCAAGCAGCAGGACAGTGCTGACTAGTCGCCACGCAGGACACGACACCCCAGCGCGTTCTCGTCTGGCCGCTGGAGCTTATGCCCTTTCACCCATGTTTCCCCATTTCCTCTGAGCAACCAAACCATCCTACAGACGATTGAGTCATTAATCAATGGTTAATTAATTTCAGATAAATAAGCCATGTAAGCATATCTGTAATCCAGTGTCAGCTGGTATAAATGGAATGGAATTTCTCTCCCTGTCCAGCTGCCTTAGTCACAGATCTGTGGGAATGGCTCCGTATCTCAGGTGCTTCCCATGGCAATTCAAACCTGTGCTCATGGCCGGTCCTTACTTTAGCCGAGGCGACGGTGTCAGCTGCCCTGACTGCCACCGTGAAGTCTGGCTGCCACTGCACTTCCTTGCAGCACACTGGTGTTCTCCAGGGGAAGTCCCCCTGCTCTGCCTTTGGTGTCATGGAGTGGCATGCAGTGACACAATCAAGAGAGATGCTTTCAAATCTCAATTTCTCTCAAGCAGCCTGGGGCAATTTGCTACCTCATTTCTTGGGAATAAAGGCAGCCGAGGAGAGAACGTTTAATGCTGAAAGAGGGAACTTGCTTGAGTGCCACGCTTGGTGTGAGGCGACTGGTTACAGAAAGGAGGAAGTAATTGGGGGTCTGTTCGTCTGTATCATCGCAGGGGTTTTCCTGCCGTTTTGTACATTTAAAAACCTACCCGCCTCTCCTCACTCATCGTGAGTGATGCACATTGATTCCGCTCTGAGATAACCTCTCTCACCTATCACATTGGTGAAAATCAAAAGTTTGGAAACAGTGGGTTGGCCATGCTGGGGTGAACTAGGATAATGACGTCTCGCTCGTCGATTGGAGTGTAAAATGGTGTCACTGGGAAGGAGGACAGTCTAGCAAAGTGACGTGTTTACCCACTGACAGAACCATCTCAAGCCCATGTTGCAGTACCTCCTGAAATGAATAATTCGGGCAAAAATAATCAGTGGGTGAAAACTTTAGGCAAGTTTGATAATGACCTTTACAAGTGAGAGGTCAAACTGTCACCCCCTGAACCCTCTGATCAGACTTAGCCTGTCCCAGAGGGGGACAGCCAGACAGGGATGCAGCAGGAAGCACAGAGGACCCCTCTGAAGTGGACCCCACACAGCAGGACCAGAAATGAGTCAAGGCCGTACCACTAACTCTTATGGGACTGTCACGAGACAGACAGACACGTCCAGCACTGGGTCATTCAGTAGGACGTGTGTGAGCCGGTGCTCAAATCCCACTGTTCTAAAGACACACCTTGAAATAGTAATGTCCCAAATAGAACATTCTGGGAGGTCAAGGGTAGGCCCTGACCCAAGATGAGCTCATCAGAGACCCTTCCCGAGGAATTGGGAGGAAATGAGGAAAAGAAGAACGAGAGGGCACGGGGCCTGGGGCGGGAGTAGGGAAGATGAATGGAGGCGAGTTCTCTGGGAATGGCTGTAAACAGGTGTGTTTTTGTGCTGTGAACTGGTGGCCATAACCTGCCCAACAGCCGGGAGAAGGGCGAGAACTTGTCCATAAAATGAAGAATGCCGGTGACTCATGGAGAGAAACGTCAGGAAACATCCTGCTAAGGCCACCTACAGAGTGGGCGAGCTGTTTGCGAACCACATCTGATGAGAGGTTAATGTCCACATGTGTAAAGACACGCCACTCACTAGCAAAACAACCCCAAAGAATCCAATTTTAAAATGGGGAAAGGACCTGAATAGACATATTTGCAAACAAGATATACAGATGGACAACAGACAGATAGAAACCTGCTCAACGTGCTTAGGTCTCAGGGAAATGCAGTGAAAACCACAAAGAGGTGTCAGCTCACATCTTCAGAAGGGCTGTCATCAAAAAGACGGAAGGTAACAAGTGCCGGAGAGGCTGTGGAGAAAAAGTAGTCTGTGCACTGTTGGTGGGAATGTGAACTGGTGCAGCCGCTATGGAAAACAGCACAGAGGTTACTCAATTAAAAAATGATCGTCTCCGCTCCTGGGTATTTACCCGAGAAAACCCATGACACTGATTTGAAAATATATATTTGCATCCATGCTCTCATGGAGATTAAAAAAAACAAAACAAAACAAAAAAACGAAAGAAAGGGTCTGGGGATACCAAGAAAAGGACACACTCCTGCCCAGCACATACACACACATGCATGCACACACACATGCACACACACGCATACACACACGCATGCTTGCACCCGCAAGGCTCACAGATCAAGAGACGATTGCCATTCCTCACAGGGGTGTGTGACTGACACAGCTTAGGGTGGGACCCCCCCACCCCCAGCACTTGAGTCAGGAAAAGTCACCTCACCCTCCACAGAACATTTTAAGTGTATTGTCTGTGAAATGTGCAATCACACTGTGGGTCCATGTGGCCATGAACTTGAAGGGGCTGCAGCTGGCCCCACACTGGGGACTGCTCAATGCTAACTGTGGGAAGCCAGCTGGGAAAGACACACGATCCCACCTGCGTGAAGTTCAGATGTGGACACAACTGACTGTGGCGTTGGGGGGGGCACCTGGTTACCTTTGTGGGGGGAGCGCGTGTTTCGTTGGGAGGGGGTCCACTGCTGGTGACTTCCACTTCCTGGCTGAGCCTGGGTGATGCGAATGGACTCACTTTCCAGTGATTTGTATATTCATGATGTGACACAAGCGAGGAAACCCAAGTCCGTAAGGAACACTTTAAAAAAATTCCATCTGGTAAATTGGCACAGTGTTTGGAGGGCAGGATAAGTTTTTATAAATGCATGTCAAGGTTTTAAATGTACAGGTTTTTGACCAAACAATGCTATTTTTAGGAATTTAACATAAAGAGATAGTGGGCAAATTTTCAAAAATATAAGTATGAAAATTTTTATTGTCACATTGCTGAGAAAAACTTACACTATACTTTAATGTAAATTGATGTGTACACTCAGTAGAAGACTAGGCAATCATACAAGGGTTGTGAGTATCTCCTTTTATGGGTGTGGAAAGATGCCCGTGATATGTTTTTGAGTTATAAGAGGTTGCCGATCAGCAAATCAGACAGTTCCACCTGTGCACGTGTGTGATTGTGTGTTTGTAAGTGTGCAGTGCTTGTGTGTGTATGTCAATGCACAGGGAGAAGCCTAGAAAGAATTTTGCTGAAATAGTCCTGAGGATCACTTATGAGTGGCATGAGTTTAGAGGGCTTCTGCTTTCTTCTGTGTGGCTCTGGATTTTGTTTCAGTTTTCCACAGTGACCTTGTATGAAATGTAAGTCTCATTTTCTAGAATCTGGAGACTTTCCAAAGACCTCGTAGGGCCTCTGTCACTGACTTCTTCAGTTGCCACGGTCCCTTCAGTGAGGCCACGTGCCAAGTTGGCTCAGGTGGGGTTCTCCTCACTGCAGCCTTCCGGTGGCTGTAGAAAACCCCCTCCCTCACCCTGCCCGTGGACCCCTTACAAACCCTAATGTTGCCTCCACTCTGACTCAACTGGCTGTAAAGGCAGAGCGTCTGCCACGCACGAGTCCCACCGCAGTGTTTTGCCTGCTGTTTTCCGGATGCTCTATCAGGCTGTACGATCCGCTACCATTTCCTGTCCAGGCCACCACATGCCTTTTCTCTCTGTGACTTCCTTTATTTCTGACCTTGCCCATAGCAGTCTGATTTAGGTCTGTGAAAGCATGGAAGTGGAAAGCATTCTCACACAGCAAAGACGTAGCGGCTTCAGATGACAAGATTCCCCAAATCAGGAGCCATGGCCATGCCCACAGTCCCTTGTTTGGGCATGCTGTAACGCGGTCCTACGGTGACCACCTCGGAGTTACTTCAGTGGGACGGGGACATTGGTGAGAAAGGGAACGTAACATGTTAACAGTTTGGCTCAGACAGGTTATTCAGTAAGAAGCTCCAGTGTCTTTTCCCACCAAACAGGGACATGTCACCTGCTGCAAATGGCTTTGCAGAGGATCCATGGGACAATGGAGGTGACATACCTGAATGTCGCAGAGGTCCTTAGAATCAGTGTGCCCCAAACAGAGTCTGTTCTCTTTCCTCTGCCTGTCTAGGCCTCTTTGCACCACTGCCATCCACCTTGCTTCCCACAAACTCTGCACTCATTTGAAACTGCCGCTGTATCACCTCCCACAACTGACCCAACCTGTGAGTGCTGGGACCAACTGGGTAGCTTGGGTTGAGGGAGGGTGTCAGGGTCAGTTTTATAGCTGTTTCCTTCTGTGTTTACAGGGAACCTGGTTCCACAAACCAGCTTAGACCTACTGAGGGTGAATGGGGTGCTGGGGGAGTCGGTAACGCTTCCCCTGGAGTTTCCTACAGAAGACAAGTTCCAGACCAGCACCTGGCTTCATGATGGGACATCTGTCATCTTCATTCAGCCAAAGGAGGCGCCAATCCAGGTGGCTGACCCAAAGCTGGGTGAAAGTCACCGAGTCCTCCTTGCAGACAGACAAGCTCATGAGGCAGGCACAGGTCCGTGCCATGTCCACGTAACCACACTGCCCTCCTCCAAGGTCTCCAGTCAGGGCCCGAGGAGCTCCAGTGGATGGGGGCATGGCAGACGGGTCCCCACTGCTCAGGGTGAACAGAGCCTCCTCCAAGCCTGGGCTGGGGGTGGGGTGACCCGTGGAGAAGAGTCCCTGAGTGTCACTCTGAAGAGTTCAGAGCCTCTGAGCAGACCTTCCTGTACCCTTTCTCACTTGTCCTCTCCAGTCACCGGCAGATGCTGTGGCGCTGGCTGCACAGCGTCACCCAACTCGCTGCTTCCTCTGTTCTGCCTCTCGGGGGCTGGGCATGGAACTCAGGGGTCTTGTTCTCTCCCCTTTGTCCCCTGATTCTGGTCCCCCTGGATGGCCTAGTAAGGGCCTTTATTGCTATTTGTCTCTCTTGAAACTATTGTTTCAGGGAGAGCGGCCACCAGGATTCCATCATCTCTGAGAACAGGGCCAGTAGTGGACCTACAGTGCCACCTTGAGGTGTTGTGTGGAGGAAGGAGGAGAGACCGTGACCGAGGGTTGGTCACCAGTGGGGACGGGCTGCTGTGTCCCAGAAAGGCTCCATCCTCAGTGACTCCCGGAGCCTTGATGACCTGGAATGGAGCCACACCTGCACAGCTATGAATCCTGTTAGAAAAGCACCTCCAGCCTCATCCTTTCTCACATTGCTGTTTGTATCCATCCCTCTTCAAAAGACCATGAGGAAAAACCTATGAAAAGATACAGTATTAAAATCTATAGCACCCGTACCACACTAGGATGTGGTAACTTAGCTAGGATCAGTAGCTCAGTACCACACGTGAAACCATGAAACACAAAGGACTTATAGAAACTTGTTAGGTGTAGGAGTCAGGACAATAATTCATAAGTAGAGGCTCCCTGAGATGGTATTTGGGAAACAAGGTAACAAGGAGGGGTTCTGTGGTCTCGTGCTCTGGTGCAGGGGTGGTGTCCTGAGGGGGCTGGAAAAGGAGAGGACTCTGACATTTCAAAGGCATGTTATCCCAGGTGCACAGACAATGGACGATTTCAAAGGTAAAGAAGAACATTTGCCAAGGAAGCTGCAGGCCTGGGATGTGACTACCCGCCACGACCCGCCCGGCTAGGAAGTTTTATGTTCAGACCATCCTGTGTGGCTACTTTCAGTCACAGAGTGAGTGGGGTCGGTCATGCTGGCGGGCCCTGAGCTTGTCAGGTTAGTTCATTCACAGACCTTAGATAAAATCTGAGGAAAAAGAGATGGGGGCAAATTAAGACCAAGTTGGGCCGCTTTATCTGAATGGCGCTTGAAACAGAAAAAGTGGAATTATACACATAAAAACAGGGACGGCTACTCTGATTATACCCCCTCGGTTATGGACTAAGATTTCTACGGGAGACCTCCGTTACTCAGTGTGGATTGCAGGTTGCAGAGAGGTGGATTGCAGTTAGCAAGTGAGGTTGGTTGGCAGAGACAAGTGGACGGCAGGTTGTGGATCGTGTGGCTCCTGCTTCCCGTGTCTCCAAGCCAGTGAGACTACAGTGGTGTGACTCCCCTATCTATGGCTCCGTGGGTGTTCCTTTTCAGCCTAGGCACATCCTGGGTTCTTGTGCAGGGGGTGGGACCAGAGACCCCGCATGACACCCTGCATGATACTCAGCAAACGTTTGTGGAAGGCGCAGTAAGCGCTCCGCAGGGCCACCCTGCCCCGCCCACATCCCCTGCAAAGCCCCGCCCACCTCCCTGCAAGCCCCGCCCACAGAGGCCCTGGGCCCGCTTCCTTCCGCCCGCCGGAAGTGCTGGGCCTCCGCTTCCGGCTTCTGGTGTCATGGCGGCCTGAGCCCGCGGTGGCGGCCCCTCCCTGCGGAGCCGCTGTCCCGCGGCGGGGATGTGACCGTGGGCGCTGCCGGCTGCCCGGGCGTCGCGTCAGCTCCGGTGTCGCCCTCAGTCCGCGCCCATGGCGGGGTCCGGCTGCGCGTGGGGCGCCGAGCCGCCGCGGTTCCTGGAGGCCTTCGGGCGGCTGTGGCAGGTGCAGAGCCGCCTGGGCAGCGGCTCGTCGGCCTCCGTGTACCGGGTGCGCTGCTGCGGCACCCCCGGCTCGCCCCCCGGCGCGCTCAAGCAGTTCCTGCCGCCGGGCAGCACGGGCGCCGCGGCCTCGGCCGCCGAGTACGGCTTCCGCAAGGAGAGGGCGGCGCTGGAGCAGCTGCAGGGGCACCGGAACATCGGTGAGTGCGGCCGCCCGGCCCTGCGCTGCCCGGCCGCCTGCACCCCCGGCCCCGCCGCGTCCTCGCCGCGCGCTCCTGCCGCCGGCCCAGGCCCGCCCGCGCCCTCCCCGGGCTGCTGTGTCCGGCGGCGGCACCGGGACGCGCTCCGAGCTCCGGGTCCCCGGCGCCGCCGCCCTGTCAGCGCAGCGGGTGCCCTGCTGGCGGCGGGAGGCGCGGTTCTGCTGCATCGCCATGTCTTGCGTGGGCATTTTTGAGTATTTGCATAGCAGTGAAAAAAGGGAGGCATTTGTTTCCAGGACTTGTGATGTTAGTGCTAGTAAGTCACGTAGACGTTACTTGGCTCTTGGATTTGGGAGCAATGACTCGGTATTGCACAGGGTCCATTGACAAGTCTAATAAGTGACTTCCTTCTTGCCAAGGGGACCTTTCTGTGTTACCCTTTTGGAGAAGAATGAACACTAGGTTTGCTTGTTTTTTCTTGTTTGCTGCGTGGTGTACGTACCATGGTAATTGCGCAGTTTTCCAGGGCCTGAGGACTTGCTGACTCGGCAAGATTAGGTTAAAGTGGCATCTTGAAAGGCTTAATCTCTTCTTTTAGTATTTAGATTATAGAGAGCTGTTTTCGGTCAAGAACCAATCTTCAATTTTGTTTTTGCACAGTGTGACATTCATCTTAAGAGTAGTACCTAATGTTTGGATTTTTACTTGCGATCATTTTTGCTTGGCACCCTAAGTGCATATTCACCCACCACCGAGTGCTTGGTGAAACACAATTGGAATCACTGTGCCATATTTAATGTCTCTGAATAGTAATCAGTTGTTGAAGATTGTCTCATAATTGTTAAAATAACCCAGTTGCCCAAAAATCTTACTCATGGGTAAAATTAATTACAGAGGAAGCTTGCTTGCTCTTTAATGTTATCATTACCTAGACTGTCCCAGATTTGCACAGTCCTCTACCTTATAGTAACTTTCCCTGAGTCTGATGGTTAAAGTCCTGTAATTTGTCTCTTTTCCTAGTGACTTTATATGGAGTCTTTACAATCCACTTCTCTCCAAATGTGCCATCACGCTGTCTGTTGCTTGAACTCCTGGACGTCAGTGTTTCGGAATTGCTCTTATACTCCAGTCACCAGGGTTGTTCCATGTGGATGATACAGCACTGTGCCCGAGACGTTCTGGAGGCCCTTGCTTTTCTCCATCACGAGGGTTATGTCCACGCAGACCTCAAACCCCGTAACATACTGTGGAGCGCAGAGAATGAATGTTTTAAACTCATCGACTTTGGGCTTAGCTTCAAAGAAGGCAATCAGGTAAGAAATACTGCCCCTTCCATCAGTGTCTAAGCCAAACATACTTAAATGACAGAAATGGGTTACTAGAGGCTTCAGAGGCACCTCTCTATGATACTGAAATACCTGGGGATGAAGCGGGAAGAGTTTCACTGCCACCATGTAAAAGAGCGTACGTGTTTGGGTCAGGTCAGGGCACCATTGAGATCCAGGTGGAGCTCTTAGGAATATTTCACCCACACAGACTGCTTTTTATTCTTTGCACCGTTGGATACTTGCTGAATTACTGCTACTGGTGTCTTCAGTCGGGGCTCATGGGAAAACGCGTGTCAGTTATGGCAAACCCTCCATTCGCACAGTGTCCTATTTATCAGCCGTACTTGACAGGCAGGAGACTGTCTAAGGGAACGAGTGCTGTCTGGAAAGAGAGCAGCTAGCCTGGGAGAGCTGCCTGGTTAAGGAACAAAGGGTTGTGATGGCCGGGGACTAAAGGCTTTGGCGTTCAGCTTGGCGGGAAATGCGCTGGAGGAGAAAGGGAGCAGTTTTCACTGGTCGTTAACATCTACTCATCTTCTTTAGGATGTAAAGTATATTCAGACAGACGGGTATCGCGCTCCAGAAGCAGAACTGCAGAACTGCTTGGCGCAGGCGGGCCTGCAGAGTGACGCAGAGTGCACCTCAGCCGTTGACCTGTGGAGTCTCGGGATCATTCTGCTGGAAATGTTCTCAGGAATGAAACTGAAACACACAGTCCGATCTCAGGAGTGGAAGGTACCTCGCGGAGCGTGGCGTGGGGGTCAGTGCTCAGCTCGCAGGGCTTCTGGCCGAGGGTCCTGCCTTGGCCTCCACGCCCCTGTCCCTGCACATCGGGTTCCTCACCCCACAGGTGCAGGTGTGCTAGTAGTGAGCATTGCACGCTCACTGTCGCTAGCCCGTGGCCTGACGTGGAGTGAATGCTCGATAAAGTATTCCAGTGACTGCCTTTTCCTGAAGAAGCAAAAGTGATTGCTTTTGTTCAGTTATTAGTTATACTACATTCTAAAATATTAGTAATACAGTAGTGCAAGTCACGTGATGTTCTTTCCATCAGCTTTCCAGTTCATGCTTCACAGTTAAGGCATTTTAATGCACAGTCTCAGTGAATTTGAACAATTCTGGGAGCATCGTGAGAATGGGTGTTGTTTAACCTGTTCCGAATGAACAGCTGGAGGGAGGCATGGACCCTACAGCTGGATGTCACGGGCCTGTCCCCGGGTGTGGAGGCACGGACCCTACACCTGAGTGTCACGGCCTGTCCCCGGGTGTGGAGGCACGGACCCTACACCTGAGTGTCACGGCTTGTCCCCGGGTGTGGAGGCACAGACCCTACACCTGAGTGTCACAGCCTGTCCCTGGGTGTCGAGGCACGGACCCTACACCTGAGTGTCATGGCCTGTCCCCGCTGGTCCTGTCCACAGGCCCGCACTGCTCCGGATTTATCCATGTCCACATGTGACTTTGCTGGTAGAGTGAGTGCTGCTCATGACACTGTTTCTGAGGGAACCTGGGTTCTTAGTTTCCAGCCTCTGACATAGGAAGGAATGGACTTGTATGTTCATAAATTAGGAATTAACTATGTAACGTTTTCAAACAGATCGTGAGCCTGTAACGTCATGTTGGTACTAGTGCCCTTTAGGCTAGAGGATTGATAAACAATACAACTTGGGAATTATTATTGGTTTCGTATGAAGTATTTGTTTGAGCATCTAATACGTAGTTAGTGTGTGGCTCTTATACTTTGCAGAGTTTTATTTCTTTTAAGCCCCGTCATCAATTTTGTGGTGTGGCAGTTCCTGGAGGGAATGCTTTAATAGCCTACTGGGTGTACCTAATGCTTACTTTTGGCGAAAAAAAAAAATGCAGCCACATGAGTAAAACCAGTGTCATTCTTTGTCATTGGTACTCCCACCAGTCAGGAGGCCAGTGTCCTCTCTCTAATGTTGTACAATTACGGACCGATTCCATCCACCATCATTGAGCTCTTTGCACTGTTTCTGCTTGGGCCAGAGCCGATCAGAATAATAGAATGTGGTTTTAAAGTACTGCCTTATCTCTTTGATAGTTCATTTCTGTCTGAAAACCAGTTGAACACCCATCGCTGAGACCCTGCCTCACCTAGCACACATTCGTTTTCTCACTTCGCATTAAGCTACGTTTTGACGTGGTTGCTTTGGTACTTGTTTCTCATTCGTTCATGTAGTGTATGTTCCTAAATCGCCAGGTGCTGAGAGCAGAGGAAGAACATTCTATTCCCTAGAAGCATCCAGGTCTGTGCATCGTGTCCCACTAAGACCAAAGCTCTCCGAGGAGGATGCTTTCTGTCACATTTTACTTCCCAAACGGGACGTGCGTGTGCCTGGTGCTAAGTAAATGTCCCTGACTTGCATAACCAAAGGAAGACCATTCTCCCTCTTTCAGGCGAACAGTTCTGCTATCATTGACCACATATTTGCCAGTAAAGCAGTCGTGAATGCCGCCATCCCAGCCTATCACCTCAGAGACCTTATCAAAAGGTAATTGCGGGTGCTTTCAATTTCTGTTTTTACCAGATAGATTTGGATTATTTATGGTTTGCTTGATCGGGTAGACTTTTTGCCCCCTTAGAAATAAAAATCTTACTGTAGACCTTCTATAAAAACCAAGTGACTTGAGTCATTTTACTAAATTTATTTTCAAAGGAATGGTCTTTTGTTCCTGATGAATACCAGGTGTTAGGCCCTTCCTGGAAGCTGTTACTCAGCGGAAGTTGGGTGATGGGCCGCTGTACCTTTGGCCTCTCGTAACTCGGACAGTTTTACACACTTGATGGAAAGTAGGTTTTGAAAGAGAGTCTTTATTAACTAACGACCAAGTTGGCTTTGGACTAGCAAGAAAAGTTTCGAAAAAGGTAGTTATGTATTAGGTTGGTACAAAAGTAATTGCAGTTTCTGCAGTAATTTTTAACCTTTTAAACCAATTACTTTAGCACCAGCCTAATATCATACTTTAAATAATTGCCATTGAAAACTCAGGACAGATACAGTGTTTCTGATTTCTGAGTAGATGCAATCACAATAGATATTTTAAAATAAGAAATAATGTGTATTATCCAGTAGTTGATTTTTCACATTTCTAGCGTTGTGGGCCAGAAATGAAGAAAAGTAATTAGTATGTTGCAAAAGGGTGGGTCTTTTGATCAAATCAGAGTATTATTGTTTCTTTGGAATATTGACCCTATAAATCTTCCAATTAGGGTTTTTTTTTTTCTTTTTATTTTGGATAATTATAGCTTCACAGGAACTTGCAAAATGTTGCAGAGAGGTCTGTGTCCTTTCCCCAGTTTGTCCAATGGTGACATCGCACATAACTGTAGGACATCACAACCCATGGAACTTACTCAGCTCTCACCAATTTCACTTGCACTCGTGTGTGTGAGTGTGTGTGTGTGTGACAATTAGTTTTGAATAGCTGTTAGTATCTGATTGATAGTAGATACCCCATGTTGCATTTTACATTGAAAAGAGGCAGTGTAAACTTACCTAATGGATTCTAGTATGATTGAAACTAGTATGACATTGAAACTAGTATATTATATGCCAACTCTAATTTAAAAAATGGGAAAAAGTGTTACGGATTCTTGTTTGGAAGTCAAATGAACTGATTTCTAGTATTGACTAACAGCTTTTTTTTCTTATTGCACAACTAATTCTAAATGCTAATACTACAGAAAACTGTGTTGAGGAAAATAAAAATTCTAAACACAGTTTCTAGTGTTAGCACTTGATTTATTTCCTTTCAGTATTTTTCTGTGTATTTTCTTGTGTGTGCAAGCACATTATTTGAACTTTTTTTATTGTGGACTAAACACAGACCCTGAGAACAAACATGCAGCTCAGTGACGCCTTGGGAATGTCTGTGTCCACCATTCAGGTCGAGAAGCACAGCGGTGCAGTGCCCGGAAGACGGTCGCTGTGCCTCCGTCCCACACTCAGGCCGCTTCTTGCCCCTGGAAGTAACCCCTGCCCTGTCTTTTTGCTGATTACTTCTTCTTTTTCATTATCGCTTATTACCCACGTGTGCATCCTTAAACACTGTGGTTTAGTGTTGTTCTAAAAAAAAAAATTTTGTTTTTAATTACTTTTAAAAACATCTCTCTCAATCTAAAAATCCCCTCTCCACCTTTTCCTCTCCTCTCCCTGTTGATCGTTGAACAGCCGGGCTGTTGGCTCAGGGTTGTCCACAGTCTGTCCACAGACATTTGCAGACTGTGTTAGCCTGGTGTCATTTAACATATTTGTCTGTTTGTGTCTTGTAAACTGGTAGTTGCATCTAGAGGGATTTTTTAAAAGGTGGTTGTTTGCAGGACTGTTGATGGTATTATGTTCTTTCACGAGAAGGCACATAACGTAGCCGTCTTTCTTTGCTGTGTTAGCAGCTGTTACTACTCAGTTCCTAGAGCCATTACCCTGCTTATTCTGTCATTTGTTCTCCATTTGGTTCACCACAGACAAAGGCTTGATTCTCTGCTAGTTTTCAGTTTCCCCGTCATCCTCCCAAGGGGATCATCCCCTTCCTGAAAGTTCAAAGTGTCATTATTAACTAATGGATTTGAATATATTTGATATACATGTGATATATTTTAGTACATTGTTCTTTTTATCCTGGTTGAAGCTGAACGTGTCCTCTCTGTGATGAATCTGAGCCTCTGCCAGTTGGTTCTGGCAGACCTCTTGCCTTCGATGACTTCCTTGCTGTCTGGTGTGACAGGCTGTTGCCAGTTCACCTTAGGCGTTTCCTGCCCCAGGCCTGGGAGTATCCATATTCTCCAGGAAGCATGGTTTCTTTTAGGGAAATGGTATTTTTAAGTCACAGTCTTAGGAATACTTCCTGCTACTGTGTGGTCATTGTCTCTAGGCCTGTCAGGTGGACAGAGGTCATCCTGATACTTCCAGTTCAAATTCAAGACCACTGGCAAGTTCTTTTTTACCTCTCTGCCTGTCCTCTATGTCAGTAATTCTGGCTGTAAGGCTAGAGGGAATGCCAGAATTAGAATTTTCATAATCACGCATTTGCTTTATTCCACATTACACTGAAACAGCCTCAGAATAATAGTACTCTGGTAAGGTTACTGAAAGCAGTTATATTTGCATATGCTTTTCCCATTTTCCCCCCATTTGAAAAAGAGTTGTATGTGCATCACCGGGTCATGTGGCCATTACGTCCTGTGTGCTCTGTGTTGTTCTCATCTGACCTCCTCTGTGCACGTAGCTGGAAACGGGGGTTCATGCTGCTCCTCGTGCAGCATCTCCTCATGTGAGGTGCTAAGGCGGTTCTCTGGGGCGCAGGAGTGCTACTCGAGAGCTCTTGCACGTCAGTCGTAGTTTACGTCTGCTTTCTGTGCTCTAGGGTCTGTTTATCTGGGTATAAAAATCCTGGGCCTGCAGTTTTCATTTCTTGAGTGTCTTGAACATGTTAACTTTCTTTTCTTCTCGCACGTAGTGTTGCTGTGGAAATGTTAGATGGAATCTAATGGTCTTTATATTGAAAATCACTGGTCTCTTTATCTAGATGCTCAAAGGATTTCATTTTTTTCTTAAAAGTCTAGTGATTTTACCTGAATACTGGGGGGCCAAAAAAAATGTACACAAGTGGACACTTTGGTCAAAGTTGCTCAAGCAGTATTTTGCCGCAATCAGAAGTGTCTGGACGCTAATGGGAACCACTTTGACCACCTCTTGTAATTGCAGAAGTCAAACATGACTTGTATTCATCTTTTATTATCAGTATATATTGAGTATGACAATTTTAATACAGTTTTCCTTTCTTAAGATGTGTGTACATTTTTTTGGCACCCTCTGTATCCTGATTTTGGTTGTTTTGGTTGTTTCAATAGTCTCAGGAAAATGCGTAGTTTCAGATCTTCTTGTTTGTTTTTGAATTACAGTTTTTAGTGTTTATTCTGTTCCCTGCTTAGCTGTTCTTTAGGCTGTCCTGCTTTATATTTACTTGGATAGGGTTTTCTTTGAGTGTATTCAGGACTGTCACTTTCTCTTGAATCTTTTGTGTCTTTCATTCTTCCTTTTTGATTTTTAAAGATTTTCTTTCTGCCTTCTGTTTATTTGTAGGACATCATCTCCTGTGTTTCACCATGTTTGTATTTCTTCTAGTTATTTTATGAAATGATTTTTTCTTTTCTAATTCTTTCCCGGGTCCTATTACCTTATTTTTGAGGTTTTCTAATTTTGATTTGCATTGCTCTTTTATGTCTCGTATCATTTAAAAAAATATCTTCAGCTCATTTTGAAATGGTGGGTTATAGTGTTCATCTGTGTTGTGGTCGTATCTTTCTGACATGCACTGATTGTCTGAAGGACGTTATTTTGCAGTTCTCGTCTTTCTATAAGAGCTGTGTTAGAATAGTTTTATGTAGCTCATTGTTATTTTTGGAAGATCCAATTCGCTTTATTAAGAGATTCATGAATTGGGCAGCATCCCATCTAGCAGCTAGGGGCTCGTTTTTATGTGAAATTCATGTTCCTACACTTACAGAAGAAGGTGTAGTTGACATATCTTTCCTAATTACACAGGGCTCCTTCTTGTGTTGTTTTTGTGTAATGTTAAAAAAATGTTGCTTTTTTCCTGAGAGCTCCTGTTTCTTCCCCACCCCTACTTTTTCCTGCCCTTTCTTCCTCTCCCCCCATCCTACTCAGTTTGGATTCTGTTCCCAAGATTTCTTTCCTCCGCAGGACTGTGCCGGGAACGGAGCCTCAGCAGGTTAGTCCTAGAACCTGGAGGATTCCACCCATTCAGACCTTGTGGCTGCGACTGCTTCTCTGCAGTCGGGTGCCTTGCCTGCCAGCAAGTACTTGTTGGCTCTTCTGGGTTGTTCTTTTCTCTGATCCATCAAGGCAACTGTTGCTTTTCTCTGCTTCCTTCCACATGGATGCTGACAAGCTGCAGGTCTTACTCCTGGGGGTGGTCTGTCCCCCACCTCTTGCGTTTTGGCATTTATTGGTGTGACCTAGCCTTGTTGACACGTTGTCCATGGAGTTTGATTTTGCTGTCAGGTTTCTCTGCTATTGCTCTGAAGTTGTTCTATTTTGACAAGATTCAAAAATCATCTCACCACTGTCTTTTTCTGTTTTTCAGTTGGGTTAATCTATCTAGCTTTTTTCACTTAATGTTATAAAATGTGGATCACTGTGTCAAAAACATGATTTTAAATTAGAATATAGTATGCCCTCGGTATGCATCATCATTTATTGCAGCGTTTGCTCATAAATAGCTCTTAGATTTTTTGTAGATGGCTGATTCAGAAAGTCACGGCCGCATAATTCTTGCGGTGACGGACACTGAGTTCTCTTTTCTTTCCTGGCTGCGTTTTCAAAAGTCTGGGCGGTCACTGTCAAATTCACTGTTCTTGTGCTTCAGCATGCTTCACGACGACCCGAGCAGAAGAGTCCCCGCCGAAATGGCGCTGTGCAGCCCGTTCTTCAGCATTCCTTTCGGTGAGTCGTGCGCGGCTTTCTTGGTTCCTGCTCACTGACAGTCGGATGGGACAGGAGAGCTCGTCTAGCTCCCCAGCCCCTGACGGCCGTGCGTCCGTCTCTTTGGGGGCTTATGTCTAACTGTCGGCATGCGCCCCACAGCCCCTCACCTGGAAGACCTGGTGGTGCTCCCCACCCCAGTGCTGAGGCTGCTCAATGTGCTGGACGGCGAGTATCTTGAGAACGAAGAGGACTACGAAGGTCAGTGCCCTCAACTGTGTCTCGTGTGTCTTTCCTACCGAGTCTGCAGGATGCGTATAGTTCATGAGATTCTATTTCCCGACTTATCAGTGAGGTTGTTGAGCTCCACGAGCTCTAAAATCCTCTCCCTTTCTTTCCTGCTGTCGATTACTTTCCCCCAAATCCACGTGGCAAAGCCCTGCTCCCTGGTATGGTGGTATTTGGAGGCGGGTGGAGCCTCTAGGAGGCCATGGGTTAGATGAGGCCATGCGGTGGGGCCTCATCATGGAATCAGTGCCTGTAGGAGGAGGAGGCGGGGCGGCCGCGTGGTCAGTCGGCTAGAGCGCGGTGCTGATAACACCAAGGTTGTCCGTTCAATCCCTGCTTGGGCCACTGTGAGCTGCGCCTGCCTTAAAAAGAAAAGAAAAAGAGGACATAGGAGAGCTTTCTCTGCCTCGTGAGGGCATGGCAGGAAGGCAGCTGCCACACCACACACGAATCTGCCGACACCTGACGTTGGATTCCAGCCTCCATGCTGAGAAATAAACGCCTGCTGCTTAAGGCACTTGGTCTGTGGCATTTGGTTAACGCAGCCCCAGCCTAGGTCCTCTCAGTCTTCTACGCCTCGTAAGCCTTCACCAAATCAATAGGTTCATCTTCCCAGCAACTTCTTTCTCTCTGTTTATACTCGTCCTGTCCTATGCTTTTATCTCTCCTTTTAGCTCTTTTTTGCTTGTAACAACTTACTCATTTAAGACGTATTTACTGTACTTGCCACGGGGGCATTGTTTCCTGTCTTTAGTGTGTAGGGGAAACAGTATGTAAACAGAGTTTTGCTAAATCTGAAGGTGGTAATACACGGAGAGGGAGCGGGGAAGGTTACGTGAGCAGCCTCTACAGAGCTGGTGCCCGAGCTCTGTCAGCAGTTGGGTGGCTTGGGACATTGAGGGGTCGGGAGGGAGCAGCACAAGGCCTGTGATGAGAGCAGGTGGGGCTTGTTCACCCCGTCATCTCTACTGGGGGTCAGTCAGGTGACTGTACCTACTCTTTTCTTGGTATCTTGTGTGTAACACTCTTATTTTTCTTTTTTGCTCCAAATACACTGAGTGTTTAAATGTCGTCTAAATGTAGTTACAAAATCTTAGTGTTTAAGAATCTCACATGAACAGTTCAAGAGATGATATAGTACCATTAAATACCTCTGTTGGTTGTGATTAGCAAGGTCATCGGCAAATAACACCGAGATACTGTAGGTAAGTTTGCTTAGTTAGAAATCGTGTGTGGGAATAACTGCCTTGTAGCCTTGGTGGGTGGGGAGGGGGGAGAAAGTTAGATTCAGACTTTCCACTTTAGACCCAGATAAACTTGCAGTCAAGTACAGATTACAATATTGAAAAATAAAACAAAAAACAAAGAAGAGAGGGTATAAAACAAAGACGGAAGAAAGAAAGATGGGAATAAAAGAAAAAAGTTTTAACTTAAAAAAAGTCATGGGAGATTTTTAAAAATGATATTCCTGGAGCAGGAAAGGCCTTTTACAAGTTTGGCACAAAACTCAGAAGCAGTAAAATGATAGAAAATTCAACAAATTTTACATTGACAAAAACCACCATGAGAAAGATTAAGACAGATGACAGTCTAGGAAAAAATATTC
The DNA here is from genome assembly GCF_036562045.2 of Rhinolophus sinicus. Lineage (NCBI taxonomy): Eukaryota > Metazoa > Chordata > Mammalia > Chiroptera > Rhinolophidae > Rhinolophus > Rhinolophus sinicus. The sequence continues at coordinate 626,007 of NC_133766.1, forward strand.
AGCTCTTACCATGAACAGAGGCCCTCTAAATGAGCGCAGGAGAAAGCGAGTGAAGGGTACATACACCATTTATAGGCAAGGATGTTCCAGAGTCTCTCACACAAATTTCATTCTCATTTATTGAAATGCTAATTAAAAGCATCACGTTGACAGTAAAGAACATATTCGAGAACCCCCTACAGGTAGGGTATGGGGAGTGTAAATCGGTGAGCCTGCTGCAAAAGAGACTGGTAATGCTGACAAAGCTATAAATCCGTATCAGCTTGACCCAGCGATTCCATCTCTAGGAAGCCAGCTTAGAGCGACACAAATGAAACGAGATACGTACAAGCTTGTCTAGTGCAGTGTCGCTCATAAGGGCAAAAAGCTTGGAAATAGTTTAATTATTCAGCAGTAGGGGAAATACCAGAGAATTTATTGATCATTCGGAGAGTGAAATATTACACAGCTGTAAAAACAAATGAGGAAATTTCATATGATGCTATTGAAGGATCTTAAGAATACAGTTACTGAAAAGCAAAGGTGGGATGTTTTCCTACAGCATATGTGGTCATACTTGCTCGTATAAGCTTATGACGTTGATGGCGGGACACTGGAGAAGCAGGGATTGCTGTCTCTGGGAAGGAGAATGGAAGCTGGGAGCGGGAGGAGGGCTGGTTTGGGTTTTCAGTCACGGGGATGCTGTTCCAAACGTTACATTTAAAGTATAAAGAGAAAACTGGTGAACATAAACATGGACTTATGTTATACTTACGCTTGATTTTAGAAGCTATAGAACATGCCGTCATTACTTAGATACGGATTTCTGGATTCTCTGATGATTTAAAGTTTTAAAATAAGGAAGGCTTGTTAATTGCATCAAAGTGATTACTGTTGTATCTTTTAATGACCAGATGTTGTGGAAGACGTGAAAGAGGAATGTCAGAAATACGGACCAGTGGTGTCTCTGCTTGTCCCCAAGGAAAACCCAGGCAGAGGACAAGTACGTGGACGTTTTCATAATCTCAGGGGATAAAATTCCGCGCTGGGTGTGCTCGTCTGGGGGAAGATGGACCCAGGAATGTTAGGGATCGCGACCTTCTCATTCTGGACGCTTTTATTGTCTTATGCTCTTGTTTCCAAAAGTTCTGTAAAATGCATGCATGTTTAATCATTATTGGTTTTTTAAAAAGTTTGAGCCTACTTTTGAGCCATTCGTAACTAGTAATGCCAACTGAATCGTGCTAATTTAGGGCAGGTTCAGCTACAGAAATGTTTTGGCCTGACTCTGTTCTAATTAAGTGGAGTTAGACACCATTTAGGTCACTGGCATTCTGATGATGACGGAGTCACCAGCGATAATGTAAAGAAGGAAGGTGCACTGGACTGGGAGGTCTTGTGTTGAGTTCCGTTCTCGACGCGAGTAGCTTTGTGCCGACTCGGTTTTTCCATCTCTAAAATGTATGGGAAAACTAGGATCACAGAGTTTTCTTTAGAAACTCTGCAGTTAGAAATTAAATTGGGTGACCAAGAAGATAAGAGAAATCTTCCTTTTGTGTGTAGTATTGTCATTTTTCGCGAAACAGAATATTGTTTTACTCTGTCTCAAGGCTTCCCAGCCTCCACACAGTTGGGCTTAGCCCTGGGGCGGGACCCTCCCTGCTGCTGTCATGTGCCTCAGAGGATGGTCAGCAGCTCCCGGCCTCCCCACTAGTTGGCTCCCACCTGCCCCTCCTCAGTGTGACAACCACAATGTCTCTGGACAGTGCCAACTGTCCCTGGCGGGCAAAGTCATCTCTGATTGTTAGGGATTGTGGTTTTAGCTGATGACTGTGTTGTGAAAATCCTCGGCAACTGAAAAATGTGAAAGGAATTTCACTGTCGTCTTAGTGAAAAGTTATTGCCAACCTGGTGATGACAGCAGTTACCTCATTCAGCGGGAGGAGCTGATGGTGTGTGCCTGCTGCTCGCTTTCCCACCATGCTTAGGGAGACCACTGGGTGCTGGTGGGGATGGTGGTGCAAGCGGACGAAGGAAGGCAGGTGACCGGTGCTGAGGAGACAAGGCCAGGCAGGGGCTGTCGTGGGGGTGGGGGGCAGGGACAGGCCAGGCTCCGTGTGGAGGAGTCAGGGTGGCTGCAGAGGCTGGGCAGCGGACCTGAGGCCACAGGGAGGGCACGGGGCCAGTTCAGGAGCTTGCTCTGCATGAGAAGGTTTGGGACTAAGGACCAACGTGAACTGACTCAGTGGTCAAGTGCGAGGGACACAGAATAGCAAAGCAGGACGAATATTTTCAGGGCAGGCAGTAGCCAGCTTTCAGGTGACAGGAAAAGTAAGTCTTCGTCTGGGAGAGGAAATCTGCTACGTTAAGAAGCATTTGAAGGGCAGTGAAAGCCTTTGATGCCTCTGGGGTCCTAGGTTAACTTCCTTTGGTTATTGGAAATGGCTGTTTCTCCTGGGCAAAGCTTGTCTTCATTTGCATTTTCAGTCCAAATGAACATAGCATGGTTTTTAAGGAATATGATATGGAAAATAAGTTAGGGAATGCATCTTATAAAAAGTCATCAAGATTGAAATGAAACAGCTCTAATACAGTTGTTTAATTTCGTAATAATTATAAAAATGAGATGCTTTTCTCTTATTTAGTTGGGAGTGATGTAATGTGTAAGATGGTAAGTCACCTGTGTGATGGGATACATGGCACATGTAACTGTCTGCTTCGTCACTGCACTTTGCTGTGTGGATTTGGGAGTTAAGAGTCAGGTTAGGAAACTCAGACAGCTTCCTTATTCTCATTGGACGTCATCTAATTTTTCTCGTGTACTGATGAAAAAGTGCATGTTGCTAGAAATGAACTGGCCCTACACCTAACATAAACTTTTATTTTTGTAGAAAAGGAGATATAAAATATTAAGCATTTCTGAGATGAATAAAACGAGTATTCGCTGATTTGATTATGTGTTTCATGATGTAATTTGGTAATATGGGTCTTAACCAGCTTATACGAGGTACACCGGCTCCGAAAGAAATCACACACAATTGAATTGGTACTGTCTTCCCATGCTGTTAGATGGAAAACATACAGCCTGGCTGACTGCGTTGCTTTGGCCATTTGGAGGTGCTTTTATTTCCAGTTGCTGACACGGTTTAGAGATAGGTTTTCAGAGGGCTGAAAAGCACCCCTGACCTTCCTATGTGTAAAGGTGGTTTCTCGTGCTGCATGGTCTCTGTCGTTAGGAGTAACGCACAGCTCACAAGTTGTCCTGGGAGGAAAGGCCCAGTCTCCCGCTCTGGACTTCACAGTCTCTGAGCTCAGAAAGTCCCATCACAGGCCGGGTGCCCTGGGCCTAATGGCCTGCATTAGCCTTAATACGAGGCGGGCAGTGACCAGTCACAGGCTGGGCCCCGTGCTTTGTTTACCTTGTAAAACGTGCTTTGCAGTCACGGCCTCGTAATGAGCACCGCTTCTTTGTTCGACCACACACCTTCCCGCTGTGGTCCCGTCGGACCCTCGTGGAGCTGAGGGGCGGTTCTAGACCAGTGCGGGTGGAAATGAAGTTCCGTGTGCTCTGTGCCCTTACAGGTCTTCGTGGAGTATGCGAATGCCGGCGACTCGAAAGCTGCCCAGAGGTTACTGACGGGCAGGATGTTTGATGGGAAGTTCGTCGTGGCTACTTTCTACCCGCTGACCGCCTACAAGAGGGGGTACCTGTACCAGACCTTGCTTTAACCGGTGCCCCTCGGACTGCGTCCTGTCTCGTCTTCTACGTCCGAATGCAGAAGTGCCCCTTCCCATCAGGAGGGCACGCCTTGTCCATGTTTCATCCTGCTACTGTGCGGCCACTGCTGACCCTGGGCGCTGGGCAGGGCCACACCTGCCAGCCGCACGGCGAGGCGTCCCCGTGGGCACCTTCCTCGTGGGGGCAGGTGCTGCTCTCCAGCTGGAACCCAACAATTACCCCATGTGACCCTGAAGCAAGGTGGAGTCCCCGTGGCCCAATGACCATGAGCGCGTTTGTCAGCACGGAGACATCACTTACATGCGGCCCCTTTATGTTGTTGGGTGGCTCTTCCTCACCATGGTGGGCTGCGTGCTCCCAGTGACGCTGACTGATAGTGGGGCGGCAGTCACCCACTGTGTCGTCACCCTGAGTGCTGAGGGCTCCAGGGAGCACGGGAGTCCTGAGCCTTCCGTTCAGGGTGCGCAGTGAGCCAGTCTGTCTGCAGCGTTTGAAGTGACGGCTTTGAAAATGGCGAACCGAAGCCTGATCTTGCACAACTTGTGTGTCTGGTGTGTTTGCTTGAGCGGTGAAGGTGTGAAAGAGAACAATGGAGCCGGTGCACTTTTGTGGGAGCCTGCTAAGCGGGTGCAGTGTGTACTCTCCTTTCCCTGCTTGTCTCACACCTGCAGGATGGAGGGTGTCTGTTTTGGAGAGTTGCTCTGTCTGATGGAGAGACAATAGAAAACTGCTCCTTCCTGAGAGGTCCCGAGCAGGCGCGTCGACCCGTGGCTGTGTCCCAGGGGCGCACTGCTGCACAGGGTGGGGGGGCCATTCTTCGTCGGCTTGAGGGCCTGAATTTCCTTGATCACTGCCTGATTTCTCAAGGCATGGCTCTGCCTGCTGTGATGGAAAATCGAGGTGGGTCAGAAAAGGTAGAGATGTCAGCGAAAGGAAAGAAAGAAGAGTCGGCAGGGGTGGGTGGTGATCAAGGATTCTCCTGTTCCCGCTTTCTCTCGCTCGTCCCCCTCCCCGTTCTCTGCCTCGGCCTTCAGCTGGAGAGAAGCTAGAGGAACGGTGTCCCATGTGGTCTAGCTTTTGAAGGCAAGCACGTCAGGGAAGGTGGAGCTGTAAGAAGGAGGTAGAAGGGAAGAAAGACTCGGGAAGAAGTCTTCAGTCTGATGGGCCACGTCGAGGACACTGGTGTCGTGAGGTCATGGGCCCGGGCTGACCCCATGATTCCTCCCACTTCGTGGTCGGTTGTCTAAGGGTTTAAAGCTTAGGAACCTTGATTAGCACTGATTACACACAAAAAGTTGTATACAGATGATGATTTTTGTCTCGTTTCCTTACCTGAGTAAGATTTCTATTTATTTATTTTTTTCCTAAAGGAAAAGTCCTTTGTACCTTTGTCTGCTGGAAACCACGTCGCGCATCGTGTGCCCCGCCCCCCACCGTGAGCCGTGCAGATCACTGGGAGCCAGAGGAAACCTGCCTTTTAGAGAGGGGGGTACCTTACCCTGTCCAGCAATTACTGCTCAACACCTTAGTCATCAGATGATTAGGAATTCCTTCATACTTATTGTGAAGCCCAATTTGGTGCCAGGGGACTGATTTATGAATTGCCGAGAGCCCTGTGACGTGGTCCCCAAGGGAAAATTCATGGGAAGCTTCTCATATGTGTCCTCAGAAAGAAGAATGTTAGTGTTCATTTTGGCCCTTTCAGAGGTTGGTTAGCTGGTTTGTTTTCAAATAAAAATCCCAGAGACCATAAGCAGTGTGGTGGAGACCTAGGCTTTCCTGACACCGGGTTCCTACGGTCACAGCTTCATGGCCTTTGGAAAGACCAGGCCCTTCCACGTGTGCTCACAGACGCAGACCATAGATGGGTCGTGTCCGGCGAGTGTTCTAGCTTCACACACCTGCCTCTCTCTTCCCCGCCCCCAGGGACTGACATCCCCTCTGGGCGGGGACGCACTGGCATCTGGGCGCTGAGAGGCACGGCCCCTGGGGGTCTCCTTGCTGTTGCTTTCCAACGATCCGTGGTGTGTGACACTAGATTTTTATTACACAACGTGCTAACTGACTAGGTTGAAGGGAGTTGGGGGACTAATCAATGAGCCCAGGTAACCGTGTGTTGAATGAAATACAGAAAAGCCATAGGATCGAGACAAGATGCCCTCCTGATATTCAAATTCCCTTATTTCCCAGCTCTCAGCCTGTTACTACCAAAGATGACATTTGCAGAGTCTCCCTCTTCTCAGATGATCAGAAGTGTGATACCTTTCTTAAACCTGAACCAAATATTCTCAAAAGACGCAATTTTCCTGGTTCTTTTAGGACGAAATGTGTACACAGGTTTAGATTCTTTGAAGTTGTTCCAGACCCAGAGGTTTCCTCTCTGAGGGGCAGGCTGACAGGTGAGGGCTGGTGTCACCCCAGCCCTACCCCGGGGCACGTTTTATCTCAGGTAGTTTTCTTTTCCTAAATTAATAGCTGTGCTTCCGTCCTGCTTCCTTCCCAGTGTCTTCTTTGTTGTCCCATGGTGTGGCGCGGGGCACGTTTGTGTCCAGAAAAGGCACGGGAAGGGCCTCCTGTGTGGACAGTCGTGGTTCTTGGGGAGTGTCTGGAGGAGGTCGCTGGGTGTCCAAGCCACTTTCCAACTTGGCAGCCGTGTGTGGAGGACACGCGAGGCGCACTCAGCGGAGGTTGGTGTGAGGAGGAGCATTTCCCCTGCGATGGGGATGGCGGTGTGAGCTGGTGTCCTCCTTGTTGGGGGGCCATCAGCACGGCACCCCAGGCGCCTTCCCTCCTGCTGCTGTGCCTTGAGCCCGAGCTGTGGCCGCTCGCAGAAGAGAAGTGCAAGGCGCGCGTCCCTCGGCTCCGAGCAGCAGCCCCCCCGCCCCCCGTTCCGGTGCCCCCGCTGCCGCCTGCTGAGACGCTTAACGGAGTTCAGGGAGTTCTCCAGGCTGTTTCTGAGCCTGCTTTCTAGATGCCTCTTACTGTCCTCACTTGCATTTTAGCCTTTGAGCACATTTATTGGAGGGAGGGCTGCCGTGGAGAGGCCGTGGAGAGAAACGCCTGAGGTGAGTTTCTACCCCACACTGGGCTCTCGCCTGAGGGGCCACCGTTCCCTCTGGGACGAGTGACCAGCAAAACACTCAGATGCTGGCCCCAGCCTGTCTGAGTTCATTCCTCAAGCGCAGGTCACTGGCGTTTTGCCGTCATTTCCTTCTTAGGTCTTCCTTCAGCTTGACTAAATTAGGGCCATCTTACATCATTCCTCTTGTCAGTTGTACTTGGCAGTGTGACATTTAATCTGTTGTCATTTGATGAACATCAGCACCATGGGAACCAACAGCAATTATAACACCAGTTTCTGCGTGAGGGGTGAGGGGGACGCTCAGTAACCGAGACTTCTCTGCGAGGTGCAGGCTGGCGGCTTGATTCAAATCGGTCCAGGTGGAGCTGCACCCTGACAGTCTGCACCGAGCACACGTCGGGTGTGAGCAAGTGCCTTGTGTTTCCTGGAAAAGCTCGACACTCACTTGGGCGACAGCTTCCTGCATCTCATCCTTTTCCGTGGAATCACTTTTGGGTTGAGAAATGGATTAAAAAAGTCCAAATTGCCTCAGTTTACCTTTTGTGTGTGTGTGTCTGTGAAGCTATTCATTTAACTTCCCCCAGTAGCACGAGGGTGGAAAGGCAGCGTCATCTGGGAGAGGCTAATTCTCCCTCAGCTCTAGTTCAGTCTTAATGGGAAGCTCCTTCGTATGCTGTCACTGGCTCGCAGACGTAGCCCCTGTCTTGTCAGGTGTGGTCACATACAGGCCAGCCACGCGTCCCTCTTAGCCCAGAAGACTCCCTGTGTCTTCCGCAGGTACTCAGTGAAGGGCCTTTACTTCTCGTCCCTGTGACTTACTGTCCCTTTCTGAGTAGAAAAGTGTCAAATCTCCACGATGGGGACCTCGCCTGAGCTCTTGGGTCATTTTCTTTCTTCCAGAGGGATGTGGACCTTTTAGTTTCTGACACACCCAGAATTTTAAAGATTTTGTTTGTTTTAGGTTAGCTGCTTGTTCCCTGACACTGCAGGACATACTATGTTTGTTTTCTTAGCCACCCCCGCCCCCGCCCTGGAGTCACACAGTCGCATGCAGTTGACAAGTACTATGGGTATTTAAGAAGAAGGTGAAACTGTTTTAACTACTTTTGCTGCAATTTTATAGGAGAAAAAATATATGTACACCCCAGAGAGCATTAGGAAGTTTTCTATTTCATAGGTGATCGTTAGGGTATAAGATCCCTAGTTTACACAACCCTTGTTCTCCTGGTAAGAAGTTTTTATTCATTTTCCTGCAGCTCAGCACTTTCGTTGTTTCTTAGGCTGCTTTCTGAGGACTGATGTGTCAAATTTGCTTTATTTGTGCTGTTCGGAGAGTTGTCATTTTCATGGCAGTTATGTTTATGGCACCAGAAATGACCAGCTGTCGCAGGATCCTAAAGAAAGCTGGTGGCTTTTTGAAGGCCGTGTATGTTTTATGACCTAGGTTTCTAGTATTTTAATTCAAAGTAACAGAGAAGCATCTGATCTTATTTGTCTTGCATGACCATTCATCCTTGTGCAGAAGAGAGCTTATTTTGTTATATTGCTTTGTATTATGAAAATAATCATTCTGGAAAAAAAGAAAAACCCACACTGGAATTGTGAATCCCTTTGTTTCTTTTTTGGGAAACCTTGTGGAAACATCAGAGCTGTTTGTTATAAACTCTGGATTGTCAGCAAGAGGGTTATTTGTGGTCACTTTTCGACCCCAGGATGGAGCTGCCTTGTGCTTCTGGGTGATCTCCCCTTGACAGTGCGATGTAGGACGGTGAGTGTGCGGATGAAGGACGGCCAGTGCAGGGGGGTGCCGGTCGTGCACGTGGGCAGCTCCTGGAATCCTCTACAGCTGCATTACTTGACGAGCGTGGGCTGTTAGGAGTCTGTCACGTGTCAGTCCGGAGGAGAGACACGTAATGAAAACAGCGACGAGGGGAAGAAACAGCTCCTGGCTGGTGTCAGTGGCCTTCCATGTGGCTTGTGACCTAAAAAGATACTTAACTATTAAAATCCGGGTCTGCTACCTGTGTGTAGCACAGATACATTTCCTTCCCTGCACATTCCTCATTGTTGTTTACCCAGGAATTATTGTGAGAGTGTAAGAAACCAGATCCAATGTCCATGTTCAGTGTGGCCTCACTTTTGACAGGCCTTGGACTCCAGCTTCTGTGTGTTTGGTGCACATCAACACTCAGCAGGGCAGAGACGGGGCTGGGAGCCCCGTGCGTGTGGCCCCTGCACCTGCAGAGCCGGTGGCGTTTGTTCAGAGTAAGGAAGGGCGAGTGGCCTTTGTAGAAAGAATAGCTGCCCGTCTTTCCAGCAGGACTCAGGCCTTCATTCTTAATTCCTTTTTGAAAACAATCTGAAGTCACTGAACATTCCTTTATGTCCTGTAAACAGCGTCCCGTCTGGGGTAGAAGGGACTTGCCCCCAGAAGGGCCCCATCTTTGTTGTCTTGTGATCGCTCTTCGGAGTTGAGGCAGGATCAGTAGGGCCCCACGGAAGCACTGCGGTGGTGGCTTGTGAGTGTTGAAACCCACTACTGTTTTCCCTCAGTAACACACATAACGTGCAGCTGCCGTGGTTTGAGAAGGTTTGGCTGGGTAAGTGTGAGCGTCACTTAAACCGAAACCAGTTACAGGACTATTCTCCCCTGTGGGTTGGCCTTCACCCCCAAACTACAGACTGTCACCCTGAATAGCTGTCAGGCACATTTCTGCCAGCTGCTCCTGTAGCGCACTGGTCTGGGGGTCTCGCAGCCCTTGGTTCTCTGTTCCTGGTGGTGTCTTCCTGTGTGTGAGTGTTTCTGATACCTAGTGGGACGTAATGTAGAAGTGGATCAGTACCAAGGAGTTCTTTGCTCAGATCCCTAAGTCCGGTTTCTCTGCAAGTCTTTTACAGTTGTTTTTCATTTCCCCTTTCCTGTGGACCTGAAAAGGGGACGCTGCATTTCAGTCGACTGTATTGCGTATAGTTTTTGCTGAAAACTTCCTATAAACACACTTTGCCTGTTCGGTTGTGTTGTAAACTGACTTTCCATAAGGTGCACTGCTGATATGCTTCCTGATGTGTGTTTGACAAGGGTGATTATAAATAAAGCTTAAACTAAAGGAGTGGCTTTTTTATTTGAACTCTTTCTGTATTTAGTGTAAGTCTTCAAGTTTAGATAACAGGTCAGTATACTTTGGACTTGAAAGAAACAGGAAATCATTTTTGCAGAAGAGCTTATACATATGGCCTTAAAGTTCAGGAATCGGGGTTTGTCCTTTTCTTCTGCAAAACTGTGTATTTGAACAACCCAAATCCTGAGTCCCTGTTTAGCTTGAGGTATTGAACTTGCTATTTAAAACCGTGAGGTGTTTCATTGTGATTGGTCGTTCTCTCCACTCGTCTGCAATCTGTAAAATGGGCTGGAACGTGACGAGTCGTGCGCGTAGTCAGTGAACCGCTAAGCACAGCCCCTTTCCCTGTGGTGTGTGTCACGCACGTTAGTGTTATGTGGCTACACGTGTAGTTTACAATTCATGTGTAATGTCAGTGTCTTCATTACATATGGAGTAAGTAATACTCAGATCAAAGGAGCATGACCACTGAAGGGTGTGTGTTTAAATACCAGCTGAACTACATGTCACCCAGAGTTGGGACGCGCTGGCAGGAGGCTCTGTGACAAGGACTCTGCATGAACCTGGGTGACAGATTCCTTATAAAGCAGGGAGGTGGGTTGTTGATGTTTCTGTTGGAAAATAATCATCAGACCAGAGACAAAAGGTTACTCTTCTCTGTCATCAGAATATTTACATTTTTAAGACCAGAGCCTTTAAAGTGAGATCGGTGATACGGTAAGGAAGATAAAGTTGAGTTTTGCAGTAACTTTTTGAAGACACGGCTCACAAAAGAGAGAACTGCATTTTAGGTGAAAATGAGCAATTTCCAAAGGCTGCAGACACGTGGCCCTGAGTGGCTCAGTTCTGTACAGTTGGCAGTAGACAGCTCCTGGGAGACTAACACGTCATTGTTCTTGTGTTTGTTTTACAAGGCGACCCGTGTGTGTGTATGACACATACTTGAGTGAGGTGTTTGGAGAGCAAGGGTCAGGCACGGAAGGGCTCGTCTTTCAGAATGAAAGCCACAGTAATGGGACAAGGTGGCATCAGAGGGGATCCAAGCTCCGCATCCCCAACCGTCCTGGGTGCTCACATGCGGCGTGACACACAGAGGCCTGGGAGCGGGGCGGGTGAAAACTCCCGTGGGTAAGGTGCTGGGCACACACGCTGCTCACTGCTTGCCTGCTTTCTCGGAGAAGCCCAGAACAGACGCCTGTTTCACGGAGCGGCTGGAAGGGTCGCACCAGTTGACACTAGTGCACCCTGAATCCGCCTGGTGTTGCCATCGGCCACCTGTGGTGGATCTCCGGCTGTCCCCACCTTATGTCCACGGAGATGTTTCTTCTGAACCATCTGAAAGCGGCAGGTATCGTGGCACTTACCCCTACGTCCAGCATGACTGTCCTCAGAACAGACATCATCCTCCGTGACCCTCATCATCACAGCCTTGGGTTTCAGCATCAGCCCAGAAGTAGCTGACACACGACACACAGCACACACTCCGTTTTCCTCCGTTGTCGCGGTGTCTTCTCTAACCTTCCCCCTCCCAGGACCCTGTCAGGACTTCTGTATGTAAAATACCTGTTGAGAATTTGTGGGATGTTAGTAGTGTCATGCAGAACACAGTTTGGGAAAAACTAGCTTAGATTCTGTATTTAAATGTGTCCCTTGGAATTTCAGGCACACTAACCCTTCATTAAAATCTGGTGTTTTCCTTAGGGAGGACGTACTGACCACATTATGTGTTTCACCCTTCGCATCTCAGTGATTGTAAGTATCTGAGTACACCTGACAATCAGTAAACATCACAGAAAATCTTCACTTCTCTAGGAGTGTGCCTTGGAAAGTTAACATGGATTATAGACCCACCACAGATACTTTAAGAATTCTGTTTCTAATGACATTTCTTATAAATTGAATGCCCGTAGAAAGTTTGGAAGAGACAGAGTATGTTTGGTTCCTGTATTTTTTTATGTCACTAAGTATGGATGGGGCGGGGAGAGTGGCATACTATGTTTCTGGGCCTAAACTTTAAGAAAATGTTTTGATGGAAAATCTGACTTGAGAGAAAAAGGAAGGAACAAGTAAGATGCAAAGAACCATCATAATTGACACATGTTCCAGTGATCATTTAATACAAAAGTAAACTTTCGTTCCATGAAGTTTGGTGGCAGGTAATGCTCAGCACATGTGGAGTCACCCCCGACAGAGTCCAGGCCATGCTGCGTGTGAGACACGTCGGCATGGACTCGGCTCGGCTCGGCGTGCGGTCCTCGCAGCTAAACTACTGTGGGAAAGCAGCCCATTTCTTTAGGGAAGTCAGTTGACTGCGTCTGAGTTTCTGTGTTCTGTGAGGTGGGTCACCAGGTGCCCACAGCCCTTGCTCACCTGGAACAAATACTGTGTCCAATTTGCACGTGGAGGTTTGTCGGAACGCTGTCCGCACTCAGCACTTAGGTAGTCTACATGGATTGTGTTTACAGACGGCAGTCATGCGTTAGGGTTCTAAGGCACAATTCTGTTTTAGCCACAGCCACCAATTCTGTTTCAGTCTGCGCCACCAGAATCAGCAAGCCTGACTTCCCTCCTGGCCGTCTCAGCATCCAGATGGCGTGTATCTCTCGTCTCCTTCCCTCGTGATCTACGTGACCAGCAGGCAAACATTTATCTCACCAGCCGTCCCCCCGTTTTTATGCACCAGACTAATCTCTGAAACGTCCCACTGGGCGTCTCCACGTGGGTGTCCTGTGGCCACCTCAGCCCTCCATGTCCCAAACCCAGTTTGCTGTTTGTCCCCTGTACTGCAAAGAACAGAAGTGGTGGCTGGACTGAATAGACAGAGTTGTGAGGACACGGAGTCAATGGCACGTAGTGAGGGAGAGGGTAGAGTGGGGTTCGCTGTGACTGGACCAGAGCTGGGAGGGCCAGCCACTCGAGGACCTGTTCACGCACATGACATGTCACCTTCCTACCCAGCCAATAGGCTGAGCCCAGCAGCAGGCATGTCCACGAGGCCTGCAGTCCTGCTTCACTGGTGTCCCGTGGACACGGTCGTGTCAGGTGGAGGTCCTGATCCTTCTGATGCCACCTCTTAGTGCTGTGTTTCCCAGCATCTTTGGACAGAGGGCCAGGGCCACTCAGCAGCTTACAAAAGGCCAAGTTACGTGGGTACAAACGGACGATCAGACGCCAGATGTGTGCGTGCATGTGTGTAGAGTGTGTGTGTGTGTGTGTGTGTGTGTGTGTGTGAGAGAGAGAGAGAGAGAGAGAGAAAGAGGAGGCAAAGGAGGGGATTTGAAGTGAAGACTGGCTGAGTTGAGTACAAAGGACCAACTGCATCGTGGCTTTGGAGTTGGACAGACTTCAGCACACGTTCGTTACATGGCGTTTGCTGCTTGAACTACAGGTTGGTTTCCCCACATGGAGCAGAGATAATAATTGTATTTACGTCATAAAACTGTGGTGACTGAGCTCGTTCACGTGGAAAACCACAGACAAGTGGGTTTTTTCTTCCCTTTTCCTCTGACCGTCAGCACCCTCCTCACTCTGCTCACGTCAGGCTGTAAGTTGAACGTCTCAGAGCATTTTCCCGTCAGTATTCTCTCCGTTTCTCTGACTGTGGGGGTTTTGTACATAGTCCGTCCTGACCACGTTGGATGTAAAGAACATCCAATATAGCAGGATTTTCTGGCAAACCCACACTTTTTATTTCTAACAAGTTTATATTTGGAAAACTCATTTCTGCTTGCAACCATGGGGATGTGTTAACTACAGTGGGTCTAGAAACAGTCAGCAAGGCCTTTGGCTTCGTCCTCCTGTCGTCACTTTACAGTATCTTCCCTCAAGTTCTTAAGCCTGTCAAGGAATGGCTACATACCAAGTGCATGTTCCTCACCCTTTGCTGTTGTGGGCATAAGGCAAGTACCGCAGCCATCAAATTTGTACTTCACATGAAATTACTACATGTAGAAGTTAACCTAATTAATACAAATTTGCTGTCAGGTCAAAAGGAAGATTTTGGCGAGGTTTTTGTTTAGGATTTTAGTGCTAAAAGAATTTTCCTTTTCCTCCGAAAGGAAATGCCCCCTCCTGTGCTTGTGGCTCAGAGCTGTGTGACTAGAGGAAAGAGGGTTGTTAGCTCAGGATTGAGACATCGGTGGGGTGGCTGGTGGTCACCTGACAGACGGCTGTGCTGTCACCTGGGTCACCTGGGGGTGGCCCGGTTGTTAATGAAGCTGTTTGTTTCACGTGTCAAGAGTGACGTTTTGTGGCCCAATTCACAAGCCTGTCCCCAGTGTAACCAGAACTTTGAGCCTTAAGGCTCTTTAATTATGCTTTTCGCGATTGGCTTCCACAAAGGGGGGTCATTTCTTGGCCGTGGCCGTGTGCTGCATCTCTACACAGATCAACTCCAGCGCTCGGAGGGAATTCATACCAAAGCTGTTCTTGGGCTGTTTCTTTGACTTAGTTCCAGGAACATGATTTTATTAATTTTCGAGTTTTTCAAGGGAAAACAAAAACACATGCAAAGGCTGGAAAGACTGACCTCAGAGGATGTGAGTGGAGGCTGACGACGCGTCCCACCTTCCAGCTGCCAGGGCTCAGAGGCCTTCCTTGTTCTGTCCCCCCCCCCCCCCCCCCACACACACGGTCAGCCCCTCCGGAGTACCTTAGAACTTGAAACCACAGAGCACGGAAAACAACGTTGTCAGTCAAGGGCAAGCACACTCACTGGGCTCTGCTCGGAGGACCCAGCAGCTGCCCCAGGCCCAGTCAGTCACCCACCCCCAGCCGGGCCTGCCGGCTAAAACCCCTTCTCCTAGTCCCGGGAGTTCGTATTATATATGAAAACTACCTCTCTCCTGGCCAAAGATATTGTTCATAATAAAACGGGCAGCGTATTAAAGAAGATTCTAGATGGGACCACCAAGATCCTAGAGAGAAGCTCTGAACAAGAACCCGGGAAAACCACAGTCATTTTCAAAGTTTCTGGGTGGCCATCATGGGTTGCAAAAATACCAGTTTTCCAAGCTGCATTTTATAGCTCCGGACAGAATTCATCTCTTTGGGGGAAGCAGTTTAATGGGCCTTTGGGTGAGATACAGAAGTTCTCACAGATAATTCAATGGCAGATTCTGGCGAGTGGGACAGTTTGTTTACTTCAATCAGAAGGATTTACTCTGTTCCTGGGTGGCCTGTTACATTTTATCGCTCATTCATTGTAACTGCTGGGAATACAGTGCAAATAAGTTGATTCTTTTCCTATCAAGAGAAGAATCCAGAACTGCTTTTAAAACAGCCTTATGGCCAAGACAAACCCAGTCGGAAGTCACTGGGTGCAACACCAGAAAGGTCACGGGTGCGTAAGCAAACCCAGAATGTCTCATTGGAACTTGTGGGTGAGGCGTGAGCTCAGCCATGCTGGGTGTGGCTGCAGGAAGTCAGTTTGGAGAAGGTCCCGCCCATGCCCCTGGGGAGGATGGGTGGGGGTGCGAAGGCGCTCGGAAAGCCTGATTGATAGCTGTGTTATGGGACGGGCCCTGGGCTGACTTCACTTTCCTTTTCTCTCTACCTTTTCTGCCTGCCCTCCCTCCTCCCTCCCTCCTACCTCCCTCCCTCCCTCCCTCCCTCCTCCCTCCCTCCTACCTCCCTCCTCCCTCCCTCCTACCTCCCTCCTACCTCCCTCCCTCCCTCCCTCCTTCCTCCCTCCTACCTCCCTCCCTCCTCCCTCCCTCCTACCTCCCTCCTACCTCCCTCCCTCCCTCCCTCCCTCCTTCCTCCCTCCCTCCCTCCCCTCCCTCCCTCCTTCCTCCCTCCCTCTTCCCTCCCCTCCCTCCCCTCCCTCCCTCCCTCCCCTCCTCCCTCCTCTTCCCTCCTCCCTCCCCTCCCTCCCTCCCTCCCTCCCTCCCTCTCCTTCCCTCCCTCCCTCCTTCCCCCCCTCCCCCCCTCCCCCCCTCCCCTCCCTCCTCTCCTCCTCCCCTTCCCCCCTCCCTCCCTCCCCCCCCTCTCCCTCCCTCCCTCCCCTCCTTTCTCTCCTCCCTCCCTCTTTCCCTCCCCTCCCTCCTCCCTCCCTCCTCTCCCTCCCCTCCCTCCCCTCCCTCCCTCCTCCCTCCCTCCCTCCCTCCCTCCTCTTCCCTCCCCTCCTCCCTCTCCCTCCCTCCCTCCTCCCCTCCCTCCTCCCTCTTCCTCCCTCCCTCCTCCCTCCTCCTCCCTCCCCTCCTCCTCCTCCCTCCCTCCTCCCTCCCTCCTCCTCCCTCCCTCCCTCCTCCTCCCTCCTCCCTCCCTCCTCCTCCCTCCCTCCCCCCCTCCCTCCCTCCCCTCCTCCCTCCTCCTCCTCCCCTCCCTCCTCCCTCCCTCCTCCCCCTCCTCCCTCCCCTCCTCCTCCTCCCTCCCTCCCTCCCTCCCCCTCCTCCTCCCTCCCTCTTCCCTCCCCTCCCTCCTCCCTCCTCCCTCTTCCCTCCCCTCCTCCTCCTCCCTCCCTCCCTCCCCTCCTCCCTCCCCTCCCTCCTCCCTCCCTCCTCCCTCTTCCCTCCCCTCCCTCCCTCCCTTCCCTCCCTCCTCCTCCCTCCCTCCCTCCCTTCCCTCCCTCCCCTCCCTCCCTTCCCTCCCTCCCTCCCTCCCTTCCCTCCCTCCCCTCCCTCCCTCCCTCCCTTCCCTCCCTCCCCTCCCTCCCTCCCTCCCTCCCTCCCTTCCCTCCCTCCCCTCCCTCCTCCTCCTCCCCTCCCTCCTCCTCCTCCTCCCCTCCCTCCCTCCCTCCCTCCTCTCCTCCCTCCTCCTCCTCCTCCCTCCCCTCCCTCCTCCCTCCTCCCTCCCCTCCCTCCTCCCTCCTCCCTCCCCCTCTTCCCTCCCCTCCCTCCTCCCTCCCCTCCCTCCTCCTCCTCCCTCCTCCTCTTCCCTCCCTCCTCTTCCTCCCTCCCTCCCTCCCTCCTCCTCCCTCCTCCTCCTCCCTCCCTCCCTCCCTCCCTCCCCTCCCTCCTCCCTCCTCCCTCCTCTTCCTCCCTCCCTCTCCTCCCTCCTCCCTCCTCCCTCCCTCCTCCTCCCCTCCCTCCTCCCTCCCTCCCTCCCTCCTCCCTCCCTCCCTCCTCCTTCCTCCCTCCCTCCCTCCTTCCTCCCTCCCTCCCTCCTCCCTCCTCCCTCCTTCTCCCTCCCTCCTCCCTCCTTCCTCCCTCCCTCCTCCCTCCCTCCTTCCCTCCCTCTTTCCTTCCTTCCTTCCTCCCTCCCTCCCTCCCTCCCTCCCTCCCTCCCTCTTCCCTCCCTCCTTCCTGCCTCTCTTTTGTACATACCAAACTTTAATGTTTATAATACTTGCATAATAAAAAACTTAAGAAAAAACTTTTGGAAACAAATGTTTCTGGTTTCTGAGTTTTCTTTTACTCTTTCTTTCATCCTCAAAAGGAAAGTAAAACAGCATCTCAAACAATACCGACTGTGCACGGGGGTGTTTTGTGCTCTTGCCAGGGCAGCTGGGTCCATCACAACCGTTTCACAGCATAAGAGACGGCTGCCCGTGGGGCGTACAGGCCTGTAACATTAGCGGTCTGTCACTTGTCCCATGTGATAGGCAGAGGAGAGAGGAAGGTGCTTATAAGACGCTCCAGGCCCTGCTGCTCTCAGGACGAGTTCTCAGCTCCAGTGTGGCTGGCGTCTGGGGACCAGGGCAGCATGTGGGGAGCACACGGGGGGAACGTTGGAGGACAGTGTCCTGGGGGACCCTCTGGGTCCTCTGACGGCTTTGAATTTCACTGAGTGACACAAGAAGGCAGCAGAGGTTCAGAGTGATGCCCGAGTAACTCCCGAGATCCCGTGGCTGCCCCATTGAGGGGCCTGGAGGGGGCGCTTTGCGAAGCCTGCGGAGGTTGCTGCTGTATCCAGGTGAGATGCTGCTGGGCTCACGAGGACCGGAGAAGGGGATGTGAGACTGGCGGGCTTCTGGCCTCAGGAAGGCAGGTCCCGTGGGAGGTACGACAGCCTGGATGTGGGGCGTGAGAAGGTGCCACGGCCGACTCAGGGTTTGGGCTGAGGAACCGGAGCAGGGAGTTACGGCAGCAGGGGTGACTGAGAAGCCGGGTTTGGGCGAGGGCAGAGGAGGGGATGGGGAGCAGACGGGAGCTCAGCGAGAGACGCCATTCCGAGACACCTGTCAGATCCGGGGTGAGTGACGTCCCTGAGCAGGCGCAGGGCAGGCTCCTGGAGAGAAGCTGAAACAGGCCCAGGTCCAGGCGTGGGGCTGATGCTGGAAGCTTGTGGAAGTTCTTGTTTTCTCCGTGAGAGATGCCTCACGTTATCTGCCGAGAAGGCTGTTAGGAGGACTGACAGATAAGATGCGAAATAGCCACGCAGAAGCTGGCCGAGTGAGTGGACTAGAGAAATAGCATAGACAGGATTTGTGTGCAGCCTGTGAAGCGAAAGCGAGAGCCGTCAGGGTCGTGGTTTGCTTTTCTCCATCCTGCTCCGCCTGCCGGGCCTCTGTCTGGGGTGGCGCTGGGCGCGTGCTCATCTGGGCTCTCGGCCGTGCTCACCCCCAAGCCTGTGGGTTTGGGCAGAAGCGATTACCTTGTGGCTGTAGGATTGCCACCTCCAGGGTTTCCTGTTTGTGTCTCCACTGGCTGGAGGCCAGTCCCAGCTCCCAGACACGTGACGTCCCCGACACGTGCGCCTCTCAGGAGCATCTCACGACACACACTGTGTTTCTCTGTCAAGTGTCATGGCAGGGACTTCCTACCCCTTTCCCACTTCCTATCAGATAGAAGCAGGTCACGGTGCTGCCTCACGGAGCTGGGCTCAGTGCGAGTCTGCCACCAGCTTCTGCCACCCAGCGCCTGTGGCCCAAAAGCCGTACCTTATAAACAGTATTTTTAAAACGAAAACTCAGAGAGCTCTTATTCTGAGTCAGAAACTGCTCTAAGCATGTTAAAAATACCACTTCCCACAGTAACACTAGTAGATAGGTAGGTAGGTCCTAATAGTATCCCCATTTCACAGGTGGGGAAATGAGGCCCATTGACGTCTGAACTTGGAGCATCCTGGGCTAAGTTCTGAGGAATCTTGCCTGGAGACGGCACCACTGTGCCCCAGGAAGACTCATCTGCTGGGCAGGACCCATGTGACCCAGGTAAGAAGACACAGCAATGACAGCTGCCTTCCCTGCCTTCCGGCTGTGAGCTAACCGCCCACTCTGTCCTTAGGCAAACCCTTCACTTTGGGAGATTCTGTTCTTATCTAAGACCTAAGGGAGGTAGACAGATGCCTCCAGCCTCCAGCACTGGAATGGAATTTAGAGTTTGCTCTCCCACGTGTCAGTCTGGAGTCGTGAGGCTGTGTGTCTGTGTGATTATTGCACACACTTACCTACTTTCTCCCTGCTTAGTTCTGTCTGTTATTTATGTACTTCCTAAATTACAGGCATCCCCCCTTATGCATGGGGGACACATTCCAAGACCCACAGTGGATGCCTGAAGCTGCAGAGAGCAACGAACCCTGTAGAGACTGTTTTTTTCCTGCACACGCAGACCTCTTCATTTAAAGGAAGCAGCTTCCGGCTTCTCTGTGGCGTATCCGAATGGCCAGCATCACTGCTCTTGCTCTGGGGGGCTGTTACTAGGTAAAACAAGGGTGATTCAGACACAAGTGCTGTGGTACCAATACGGTCACATAACCGAGATGGCTAATAAGCAGCTAACGGACTGGGGGCTACATCCCTTGGGACAAAGGGGTGAGTCACGTCCTGGGTGGGACGGAGCAGGACAGCGAGATTCCATCCCACTACTCAGAACAGGGTGCGATGGAAAACTCATGAACTGTTTATTTCTGGAACTTTCCATTTAATATTTTCAGTTGTGGGTAACTGAAACCATGGAAATCAAAACCACGGATAAAGGGGACCCCAGTAGAGTCAGTTTTGAGGGGCTGTCATTTGAGTAAAAAATCTATCATTTAACAGGGTGTTTTCGTTATTGCACAATATTTTAGAACACACCCTAAGCTACAGAAACTCAGTGTGGGGGGAGTGGTGAGCTGTTAAGTCAGGGTCACCTCCTGGGAGAGTGAAGTACTCATGGCTACGTCAGGTCGACAGACGGTCAGAGCCCCACCCCTGCCACCGCCCTTCATCTCCTGGGAACTGACCTAATGCGTGCTCAGGCCTGGCCTTGGACGGAGCCCTGAGCGGAGCCAGACTTCTGGGAAACAACCTGGGCCCTTGGACAAGTTCGGAGGCCTGCCTGAAGCCATAGCGGTCAGGACAATGCAGGGGCCTGCTGGGGTGCAGCCCCACTAACACCAGCCCCTGCGAGGAAACCTGGGTGGGTCGCCACTGGCCGTGACACTCAGGAGGGCGTGGACAGACTGCCAGTACCTGGCACCAGCCAGCAGGCAGCTCTGCTAGTTGGTAAGGAACACACTGTTTTTCTGAAATGACAATAGATGGTCTCCTAATTAGCAAGTAATTGTCACTCTGACAAATTCAGAGAAAGCATCCAAAAGCTTATAAAAATCACTAAAATGTCATCGTCCCTAAAAGACACAAGAGGAGACCTCTGTTGCATGCCCTTCTGAGTTTTTGAATTTGTGTGCACTGATGGTCCGTTTAGCACACCTTGGAATCCCCACCTGATTACTTTAATGGAGGACTGTCCTATATCCTGCCTTTTATTTTCTTCCCTCTCTCTTTCACTTTTTCATTTACTCACCTAACATTTACCGAGCAGCTGCTGTGTGCCCTTCTCTTAATTCTCTTTCCAGCGCTGTCAGGTACATTGTATTATTAGGTTGCTGCCAAAGTAATTGTGGTTTAAAAGGTTAAAAATAATTGCAAAAACCGCAAAGACTTTTGCACCGACATATATCTCAGTGTTGTAGATGAGGACACTGAAGTGCAGGGGTTTGGGGGTGTCCCCACACCTCACAGCTGTCATCGCATCCATCATCTATTGATCCACCTCAGAGAAGAGAGTATTTTCTTTTAAACCAAGCTGGGGTCATACGTACCACTGAAGACCCATGCTTTCCGATGCTTCAGACCTCGCAGCCAATTGAATACCAGCCCCTATGTGGGTGTCTCCCTTCCTAGGTTCTTTACCTGAGGACAGATTCCTGGCTTTCCTTCACTAAGGAGGCAGCAGGAGCTGGAAAAGCTGATGGTGTGGCTGGTTATCAAAGCTGAGAACGAGGGCCTCCTGTGAAGGGAGGGGTCCCTCGCCTCGTGACTCTCCAGCGTGCTGGTCGGTCCTTTGGGGAAATATCGACATTCCTTCATCTCTCCCTCCTCTGAGCAAACTCCTGGACATGCACTGTGTTGCTGTGGCCATCCAGCTCGAAGAGCGAGCATCTTCCCGCTTCCTTTTGCTCTAGGAAGCCCTTCTGTGGAGTCCCTGTGTCCTCATCACAAGACTGGCACAGCATCGCCCAGTGACCATATGTCGAACAAACATCTCTTTGTTCTTGATTCAATGCTGGAAATGTGCCCGTTTGTTCTTAAGAGAACAGCTCGATCCCAGGGCCTCCACATGAGCATCCAGGTGACCTCCACCCCACGCGGCGAGGTCACCGCGGCTCATTTTCATTTCCCTGTTTCCACCTGGAGGGTTGAGACTCAGGGAAAAACACTTCCGTCATTATTCTTGTCCCAAGGAGGCGCAGCTGCCACCGCAAACAGCACTGCTGGTGGCATTTACAACTCCCAGGTGATGTGGCATTCTGACCAGGTGCCAGCAGGCATGAGACATGTGACCAGCAAACCACTGTGTTGACTGTCACGCCTCGATGCCTTCCTCCAGAGCTGTGTGCTTCATGCACATTTGTGTTGGGGCTGAAATAAGGAACTCCACCATTGGTTGTATTGTAATTTTTTGTGCTTTTAAACTTTTATACAATTTCAACCTTCCACAGAAATTGCCGAGCAGTAGAAAGAAGCTCCACCTGCCCTCTACCCAAAATCACAAATTGCTAGCATTTCCCCCTAAATATACCCTTCTATCACACACCCACGCTATCTACATCTATTTCTGAATGCAGGTGAGTAACCATGGGTTCACACTGGTAGCTCTGATGGCATCTGCCCCGAAGAGGGCATGCTCGTCTCTCCCTGTCCGTGCTTGGACTTGCGTCCCCAGCAGGACATACCCTTTCCCGTTACCTTCCATACCGTAGTCATTTGCTCACCTCTGCTACACACAGGATCCTTTCAGAACTGCTGACGCTCCCACCGTGGAAAACCACACTACGACCTCGAGTTCAACATTTGTTTACAGTTCCTTTTGTCTTTAGATTCAGGAATATAGTTATAATTCTGCGCTCACAGCTACATTCCTATGTCAAAAGCCATCAGATCGTGCACTTTGCATGGCTAGGTTAAGTCCGCCTCAGTGAAGCTGTACAGAAAGACCGTGTTCAAAAGTTACTGGGGGCGGTTGCCCAGCAATCTCTTTAGGGAGTTGAAGTTAAGGTACAGTTAGGTTGATTTGTTTCTATTTGATTCCTAATTCAGGGCTCAATCACCTTCTTTGTTGGTTTTATGTCATTTTTTGAAGACGTAAAGCATTAACATGGTTCCAAAGTCAAAACTAAACAGAATGTTTTACTTAGAGGAGGGCAGCGCCCCCACTCCCACTGGACCCCCGCCCCACCCCTGTGGGTGACTGACCTCATGGCGTCTGGTTTATTCCTCCTGCATTTTTTCCAGAAACAAGCAGATGGACGTATATTTTTCTTATTTCCCTGTCTTTTCGTTTACGTGTTCATCTATGTCTACTCACTGTCCTTTTTTCTCTTTAACAATATATCCTAAAGTCACTCCACATAAGTTCATATGGCATTTTTTGGGGCAGGTATATACTATTCCATGTTTTCTTCATATTTTACACTTAGATCTCTGATGCATTTGGAGTTTATTCTTGTGAATGGTGTGAAGTGGGGAGCAGATTTTATTTTGTTCTAAGAGGCTGCCCAGTTGTCCTGTTCACGGAAAAGGCGATTTTTTTCCTCCAGCGGTTTGAGATGCCACCTTTATGATACAGTCCTTGGAGCTAGTCTGGACTGTCTCGTTTTTCCACTAGTGTGTTCACGTGCCGGTACCACATTGTTTTAATGGTAGAGGCTTCATAGAATATTCTAATCTCCGGTAGGGAGCCTTTTTATCGGAGCTTTTCTTTTTCAGTGTTTTCCTAGCCATTCTTTCATGTTTCTTTTTCCATGCACTTTAGTATCAACTTGGCTAATTTATACATTTATAATTAAACAAGGAGTGTAATTTATAAATTAACAAGGGCTGTTTTTCCACTTGATCAAGTATCTTTGTGGCTTTTGTATAGGGGTGATTTTTCAGTTTTCCTCATATGGGTTTTGCACATTTGGTGTTAGATTTATACCTAATTCTTTAATTTTCTCTGTTGTTGTAAATGGGACTTTATCTACCATCATGTTTTCTAAGTAGTTATTGCGTGTGTATATTAAAACTATTGACTTCTGTCTGTTCATTGTACAGTCTGCTGCCTTACTGAAATCTTTAATTTGGTCTCATAGTTGATTCTCATAGTTGGAGTTCGTCTTACTGATTTTCTAGGGTTTTCCAGGTACGTTTTCATGTCATTTGAAAATCAGGGTGGTTCTACTTATTCTTTTCTAATTCTTAAGCCTCTCACAGTTGCTCTTGTCTAATTGTACTGGTTGGTGTCGTCAGTCTGATGGTAAATAAGCATGGCTAGAATGAGATCTGTGCCAACCTCTCTGCTGTTAGCTTGTAAAAGACCGTGCATATAACATGTTTTAAAGGACAGGAATAATCCTTCCATGTAAGAATTGTCTGGATATTTATCTGGCAACATGAGATTAAGGCCTTTCTTATGCCTCATAACTAGAAAAAGTACAAGTGTGACTTTATAATAGTGCATTGAAAACCCTTGTTTTGGGTCCCATTTCTACCTTTTTTCTTTAAAGGCTTTTTAATAATCATTCACTCATCTAAGATTTACAGACTGCCTCCTGTACTCCAGACACGACCTTAGGTTCCTTCTCAATTCTTACTACACCCATGTGAAGGAGGCACTATCCTCACTTTATAAATGAGGAAGTTGTTCAGAGAGGTTAAATGACACACCGCTTGTCAGGGTGGAGCTGTGGTCTTGAAGCTGGGTCTCCTGGTTGGAATTATTCTAAGCTGTCATATATCTGTTGCTCAAGGAGTGGCGATGTAGAAGAGTAACACTCAGTGTATTTTCAGACAGCAACTGTCTTAAACTCTCTTCCCGGGATTAACGAAAGCCACAGTGCTAGGTTCAGTGACATCGCTGCAGGCAGGCTGGGAGGTCTCTCTAAGTGGGACCCAGGCTTCATCAATGAGAGTGATTTTCTTCTCAGTTACCGTGGAGTATTGAAGAGAAATGTTCCTTGTGGTATCAGGGAGCCAGACACCCAAAGGCTTCCCAGATGATGGGAAGTGTACCAGGGTGCCCGGGAGCTGGACGTGCCCGACAGAGAAGCACCCAAATATTACCACGAAAACCAAGATATATTCAGTGTTCGCTCTGTTCTACATTCGTTACTTGTATTGTCTGGTTTAATCCTCACAACAGCCTTAAGGGTATTTTTTATTGTTTGTACTTTAGAGATGAGAAAATTGATGCAGAGTTAAGTAACTTGCCAAAGACCACAGGCAATGACGAAGCTGGACTCCCGTCTTCAGACCCCGGGCTTCTGGTCACTACCCTGTGGGTCAGTGGACAGTCCTGGGATCACGAGACGGGAGGGTCTTGAACGGAAACCTGCCAGCGTGACCTCCCCGGTGGGGGTGTATCTGCTGACCTGCCGGGGCTGGCGATTCCGCAGTCGCTAAAGCAAATGGGAAGGACAGTCGCACCCAGGAGGGAGAAGGGCTCCTACGTGCCTGAAATGCCCGGTTATGTTAGATCGAATGGCACTTCAGCCGTCACTGGGCTTCGTGCAGACCCGCCACGCGCAACACGACCTCCCACGTCCACGGGCTTCTCCGGGCCGGGCCGCAGCGCGCGTGCGCACCTGCACACAGGCGACGCGTTCTGGTCGCGGGCCCCGCAGCGGCCCGGGTGCCTTGTCCTGCGCCGCTTCGTGCCGAGGCCGGAGGCCGGGGAGGCGGGGTCCACAGTGGCAGAGCCGAGCGCGGGCTCACTGTCGCCGGCTCAGGTTACAGGATCCCTGTGCTTGCACGTCCTGCACCGCTTCGTGCCTGGTTGTGCAGAAGTCAACGTGCCTGGCCTCCCGCTCTTGGGACCTAAAACACCACGAACCGGACAGTCGGGGCGCTGCTGGGCACCCGGCCGACCGGAGGCGAAGGAGCAGCCGGAGGCCAGCGGGCGCCAGGCTCGCCCGCAGGAATCTGCTCAGAAACGCGCCTCTTCGGCAACCACCGCGCCGGCGGTCCGACATCCGGCCGCGGGGCCGCGACTCACTTCCGGCGAGAGCGCGAGCCCGCGGGCAGCCACCCGGCCCGAGCCCCGCGGAGCCGCGTTGGCGTCGGCGCGGGGGGCGGGGCCTCGGCGCGGGGGCGGGGCCTGAGCGGACGGCCGCCATTGGCCGGAGGAGGCGTGACGCGCAGGCCCCGCCCCTCAGGCCCGGCCGCCCGCGCTCGCGGCGCTGACGTGTCGCCGGGCGCTTCCTCCTCGGCGCCGCGGGCTGTAGCGGCGGCTGAGGGGCGGGCTGGCGGGCGGTGCTCCTCGGCCCGGCCCCCGGCCCAGCCCCCGGCTCCGCCGCCCGGCCCCCGCACCGCGGTATATATGCGGGACGCCGAGCCGGAGCCGGGTGGACGCCGTCGCGCCGAGGTTGGTGAGAGGCCCCCGCGGCCGCCGTCCCGGGGGGTCGGGGCTGAGCCGGGCGAGCGCGCGAGCGGACGCGGGCCCCGTGGCCGGTGGGGGACGTGGGCCGGGCCGGGGCCGCGCTGGGGCGGGTGAGGGCCCGCGGGGAGGAGCGGGCTGAGGCGTGTGCGGGGCGAGGGGTGTGTCACACGGCTGCAGAGGCGCCACGCGTGGATGGGGACGGGCCTGGCGACAGCGACGCCGGCCTTGGGGGACCCGCGGGGGCAGGTGGCGCCGGGCTGCTGCGGGACGAGTCGGGGTGACCAGAGGAGGGAGATGCTGTGGGGACGTGGCAGCGGGACAAACCCCACGTGGCCTTGTCCGTGTGGCTCGTAGGGGGAACGGGGAGGGTTGGCGTGTGTGGCTCCCCGCGTGGGCCGAGCGGGACGGTCGCAGCCGGGCACGCAGGCGCCGACACACGCTGTCCCGAGAGGGGTGTGCGGACCCCGCTGTGTCTGTGCGCGGGGCTTGGGCGGCCGGCAGGTGACACGCGCGTCCTCGCGTCGCGCTTCTGGTGAAGGACTTTCGGGTGGGATTCGCTGGGTGTGCGCGCAGGGTCCGCAGGAACCGACGGCGGCCCCACGGCCGCGCTGCCCTCGGTGCGGGCGCTCGCGGCGTGGCCCAGCCCCGGGGCTCAGAGCAACTAAGAGGCGCTGCGAACTTGGGGCGCAGAGATGGAGCCAGGAGACCAAAGGGGGGTAGAACCGGCTGCCGTGCAAGTTCTCCCAACGGCGGTGGTTAACGGTGCCCTGCGACCACGTTTGCCGGTGTTTCTGACGCTCGTGTGTCAGGCTGCGGGCGCGACCGCGTTCTGGCGTCATTTCTACAGCAGATCGTCAACCTTCCCAGACTTTGGGGTCAGAACAACAATCGTGGCCTGCCTGCCGTCTCCAGCCCGGCTCACGGGGACACACGTGCCCCTCGTGTCGGAATCAGTGGGGAAACGGCAGTTTCCGCGGCACGGAGGTGGTTACATCTGCCTTAGAAAACCATAGGAATATTACCCACGTCGGACACTCAACTGTGCCTGTCACCCGAGGAAGTTGACACGTTGTGTAATGACCACAGCTGCCCTTGCCAACCGTTGCCGACCACCAGTGGTCTAGGCTCAGGATTAGAGTTTATTTAACCTGCGAGTTGTCTTATTTGCATGGATTTATTTCCTCAAGCATCTGAAGGTACATAAGTGTCTGATGACCTTTTAGGGAAAGTTTGATTTACCGTGTTTCCCAGAAAATAAGACCTAGCCGACCATCAGCTCTGATGCATCTTTTGGAGCAGAAATTAATATAAAACCCGGTCTTTTTAAATATAAGACCAGGTATAATATATAATATATATATTATTAATATATATATTAATACGGGTCTTAATATTAATTTTTGCTCCAAAAGACGCATTAGAGCTGATGGTCCAGGTAGGTCTTATTTTCAGGGAAATGTGGTACATCTTAGAATAATAGTATGTTTTCATATGTGTTTGAGTAGGCAGAGCTATTTGCACTGCCCGCTCTTGTGTGAGGGTGTGTCAGAAAGGTCAGTTGTGTTATCTTCATGAGAAAATGTGCACACAGGGAGCTGAAATTATTTGCACAGGGTCCAACAGTGGGAGGGACCAAGGACTCAGCCTTCCTGCTGTCCAGTTACCTGGCTCCCTGCTGAGCGTCCCACTGTGCTATGCTCCCTTAAACCTGGGCAACACAGTGGTGTAGGTGATACCTTGCGAAAGACCCCGTTCCTTGGAAAACAGATTAATATAAACCTATCTCTCTCAGCTGCCCTTTTTTATATGACGTATTTTTTAAATTAAAAAATAATGGCCTCATAGGTCTTGAGACCTGCATCTACCAGTGGAAATGCCTTGGAACACCCGCGTGAGCCCAGGCTCAGTGTGCCGGCTTCTCTGCTTCTGTGTGTGTCTGTATCCCCCAGATGGTTGCACTGAGTCCATAACTTACATCTGCTGATGGCCTCTGAGCTCTAGACTGCATTTTGCTGTCTCATCAGCATTTCTGTTTGCATGTCTAACACACATGTGAGACTTAACGGGACCAAGAGTGGAGGTTGATTTCCTGCACTCTGCACACACATCCCTAGGTCTGTGCCTGTCCCGCATGTCCCCACCTCAGGACCTGGGACCACCTCTGGGAGTCATCTTTACTGGGCTCCACACTCCATGACCTAACCCTCTAGGTCCACTCTGGGAGCCCAGCTTCTCCGCGCTCTGAGCCACCATGGTCTTCTCTCCTCTGGACTATTTGGCGGCTCCCTAATGGCCTGCTGGCTTCCGCTTTGGCCTTCAGCACACAGCGGCGGAGGGACCCTTGGAAACCTAGATCAGACTGTGACTCTTCCCAGCTCCAAACCCCCCAACCCCAGAGTCCTTACCTTGGTCGGAAGGCCCTACTCATGTGGCCTCTGCTCACTTCTCCAGCCTCATTTCCAGTCACTCTTTGCTTTGGTCACTGGCTCCAGCTGCTCCAACCTTCATGCTGTCCCTCAAGCTCTCCCGGGGACGGCCACGCACCTGCCTGTGCTGGGGTTCCTGTACCGGCAGCCCCTCCCCCGGTGTTAGCCTCACGCAGGTGTGTCTGCAAGTGTCCCACAGGCCGGGCCAGGCCTCCCCCACTGCAGAGCCCGCCGGCCCCCTTTGCTTTTCAGCCCCTCAGCCCACTTTGCTCTTCACAGTGCTTGTCTTGTCACACTGCCCGGCTTTTTCTCTAACCGGCTGTCTCCCCCTCTGCAGTGTCGGCCTGCGTGTTGCTTTGCTCACTGCTGTGTCTCTGTCTCCTAGATAAGCCCCTGGCAGACAGGAGGTGCTCAGTAAATGTTTGTGGCATGAATGCATGGCACATGACAGTTAAACAGTTTTCCATCTTAAATTGTCTCTTCGTGTATCTTTGCCTAGTAAAAGGAGACTTAGCAGTGACCTGCTCACAGTGAGAAGGTGCTGCCATCATCTCTCATTACGCAGAACTGACAACAGCCTCACCCAGCGCCACTTGCCGCCAGCGCTGAATACTGTCCTGCCCCTTAAGCATGTATCACTTGAACCGTTTTTCATGCTGTCCCACTGGCTGCAGCTGAGGAGGGAGGTGCTGTTGGCTTTGATCTGCCATGACCTCGTGCTAGGAGGAGACGCGGCTGCGTCCTTGGCACCGACCTTTCCTGCCCTTCACGTCAGAGCTAAGCAGTTGCAGTGCCCTCCCTGCTGATTCTTCACAGGGACCTCCCTGCATGTATGCTCTACAGCTGATGTGGTGCCGTCCTCATCCTCGGGTTTAGTGCACCTGCAGTTGTCTTTAACAGTGTTTTCCTGCTTCTCCTTGCCCCGCCTACAGTCTGTTTAGGCCACTGCTCCTTTCTTTCATCTCTCTGAAGCATGGTGACCGTGGCACTACCTGTTTAGAAACCTCTGTTGGCTTCCTGTTACTGTGCTGGTCTAGATGCCTCTGCCTAGTTCTCAGGTGGTTTAGCCCCACCTGAATCACCTCCGTGTTTCCCATCGTTCTGCACAAAACTTGCACTTCCTCACTGCTCTGAGTCCCACACCTGCCTGCAGGTGGCCACCAGCTGTGCCTGCCTCCTAATCTCATCTGTGTGACCTGCTCAGCCCCGGAGGCATAGCTGTGTGTGCTGCTCTGTGCATTTCACTTCTCTGTACGTGGCAAATAGGTTAAGTATTTCCTCATTCCCTTAGTTTCTGGTACTGTGCACGCTAACATTTGCTGTATTATCACAAATGCTCTTAAAAACACTTTCTCACCCATTGGCTGTGTCTATTGCTTATCCCTTTAGAGCCTAATTCTTAGTAAAGACACTGGACACGTTTTTATCACTTCTCTGCAGAAGTTGCTATTGAAACAAAGTGTATCTTTCATGATTATAGGTGGTCCTATCTTCTCGAGTTCTGTCATAGCCCGAATACAGCAGAGTCACTTCCATCATTAGAGACAAAAGGAGAACAGTTGGAATATTGAGCTGTGAGCTGTTCCCAGTGGGAGCTCAGTGGGCAGGGGATGGCACAGAGGTGACTAAATGTGGCAGCGTATGACTGGACTCAGCCTGCCTGGGCTCAGTCCCAGCACTGCCGACTTGCAGGAATGGCAGTAATCATCCTTATGTCGTCTGGTGGTTGACACTGAATGAGACCGTGTAGGCAAGGCCCCCAGTGCCATTCGTGTTGTCTTCCAGATGCTGCCACGCAAAGGCACAAGTGCCCAGCTTAACACCAAGTTTTTTAATGTACTCAACTTGGAGCAGGAAAATCCACCAGGTTTCCAGGGTGGACTCTGACCTGTTGTTGATTCCTTTTCTCGTGTAGGTTTGTGGCTGCCACCCTGTTTCCTTGAGGCGTGGCTGGCAGGGCACGATGAACGTCGCTGAGCTGCGCAGCAGGCTGTCCCAAGCCGGGCAGGCGCACGTGCTGCAGTTCTGGCCGGAGCTGCAGGAGGCCCAGCAGGCGGAGCTGTACGCAGAGCTGGAGGCCATGGACTTCGAGGAGCTGCACGCCTTCTTCCAGAAGGCCACTGCGGAGTCCGGCCGGGCGCAGCGAGCCGGCGTGGACGCGCGCATGGAGCCTGTCCCTCGGGATGTGCTGGGCAGTGCCACCCGGGACCAGGACCAGCTCCAGGCCTGGGAAAGTGAAGGTACTGAGCCTGCGAATGTTTGTCCTCAAGTGTGTGAGGACACGCTGAGTGTGAGTCACTCATCTGGCACGAGTCCCATGCTGCCTTCTACCAGGGGGCCAATCAGAAAGTGACAGTTTAGCCGAGACCTCTGCAGTGTCTCCCACTGCTGGTCCCTCCATTCTCTTTCATCGCTGCCATCTCTGCTGCCTGATTCAAACGTCTTCTCACGCCTGCCTTAAATTGCGTCTAATCTCTTTCCTTTGTCAATTTTCATGCTCCTACTAGATATCTCTTCCTGAAGCACCAGTCCACTGTCTCCACTTATGCTGGAAAGGCTTAGACGGAAGCCTTCCCTCCCCGGGCCCCTGTCTCCATTTCCTACCCCCTGGGTTTCCACTCTCACTGTCCTGCACATGTTAGCCAGGCTGAGGAAGTCCCTTCGCCCTGAGCATTTCACTGTGGACTTCCTGCCTCTGCTCACGCGTGTCCTAGGCCTGCTTGGGCCTTTGCTCCTCTCTCCCAGGTCACGGGGCCACCTGGTGAGGCCATGACCTGGGGCTGTGCCAGGCAGGTCCCTGCCCTGGGGGCGCTTGCACCCACTCTTTAAGCTGCACCAGGCACACCTGCCATTTGATCCATTACCTTGTCCTCAGTGTCCCAAGTTGGGGTCCTTCATCCGTGCTTTTCTTTCATCCCAACTTATAATAAGAGTTGTTGTGTTTGTCTGCAATGTGGCATCGTAAACTCGTCCAGGGCAGTCTGTGACCTGCTGGCTGCGTGTGTCACATGGCATTTAGAATAGGACTTTGGGTTATAAGTTGGTCGATAAATGTTTGTTGAATTGCCCCAACCCTTCTACTTCTAAAACATGTCATAAAATCTGTCCCCGTCACAAGTACTAGTGAAAGCTTTTGAGAATGGCAGGTAGGTCACCTGTAGCTTCTCTGGGGGAGTGAGGCGCTGTGGCCGTTCTCGTCCACTCCCCTCTGTGAGAAAAGGATGACCGAGTCCCGCGGGCCAGGCCCCTGGCTGCGTCTGTGTGCTCCTCGCAGACCGGGACCTGGGTCCTCGACCGTAGAATGAGAAGCTCTCCTTCCTTTTTAAACGTTACGTTATTGCACAAATAATACCGAACAACAGGACTAGAGAACCTGCCGTGACCTCATCAAATCGTCCTCGTTTGTTCTCGTTGCCACCGAGCACTTGATTAGATACATGTGTGCGTTCATCGTTCATCAATGTGCAGTGATACTGGAGATAGACTCTTAGCGCCTGTATTTGTGCCACACTATGGCTGTTTTCCGTTTGTTTTCCATTCTTTGGCACTCCCTGTTCCCCTCACCCCCCAACAAAGAAAGGTAACCACCATTATCAACTTTCTGTCTACCTCTCCGTCTCTTTCTCTGAGCTTACAGATTTACTGGGCTTCAGACGGTGTTGCAAAGAGCCGTAGGGGTTCCTCTCCCACAGCAACTGTCATGTAGGGAGGGGGAGCAGATTTCAGACAGGTAGGCGTCCAACCCTTCCATCTCCCCACTACAGGAGCAGATCTGCTTGCCTTGGTTTATGTATCTGATCTTTGCATGAGGTTTTATTTAAAAGGGGCTGGGGATTAAAACACATTGAAAATAACCGGGCAATCTTCCAGGAGGCCCCTTCAGCTCTGAAATGCTTGGCAGTGGTGACCCAGCTTCTTCCGTAGAGCAGGGCTCCGCACGACGCTGGAGAGGGTGGCCTCAGGTGGAGCCTTCTGGGTGAGCAGCTCTGGTGGTCCGGTGGCCCCTGCTGACGTTGGATTCATTAATCCTTCCTCCTTCACTGGGTTTCAGAAAGGCTGCTGCTCTAACCCAGACCTGTTCTTATTTTCGAGCATCCCTGCTGCCAGTATTTCTCCTTGCGACTTTATGAGGATGAAATCTTAGCATGAACTCTTACGGAAAGTCAGAGCGTTGACCTTGTGTAGCAGTGGGGACCATGAGCAACCATTAAAGGTTCCTGTAATCCAAGTTTTCCTCATGACCTTTATTAGTTGGTATCTGTGAAACTAGTCTACTTTTATGACTTTCTGTTTAAACTAAAGACTGCAACTACTACCAGCAATAGCACAGGAAGGTACAAAGCAAACATCCTTTTGGCTTACTGTCAAGGGAACAATGTTTGTGGCTTAAACAGCAGGGGTGGAGAGAGAGACTTTGTAACCAACGTTATATCCTTTTCACTCAGCCAGAAACTTCCATGTGTGTGCAAACTCATAACACAGTGAGGTCTTTGCAGTAAGTTATCAAAGGAAGGAGATGCCATTGGGAAGGTTAGGATGCTAGATTTCGGATAGTGGAAAGGTCCTGGTAATTGTATGAAAGTGTAATTATATATAATAACATGGACTAGTTTTAGGAGTTTTTTTAATTTATACACCTACGTGACTACCACTCTAATCAAAATATACAGCATTTCCATCATGTCACAGTTTCCTCGTGTCATTTTGCAGGCAGACCCCCAGCTCATTCGTGGGGTCTCAGAGCCAGGTGTCCTGACTTCCAAGCCTGTGCTGCACAGCTCCCCAGCCGAGGGGTTTTTCTTGACACTTACTGCGTGGTGGCTTGCCTAGACTGTTTGCATGCTTGCTGATTAATTTATTCTTGATTAATTTGTAGGCTGGCGGTAATTTAATAGCATTATCCTGAAGGCCAGATATCTTCTTTTGTCCTTTCTTTCTCCTGAGTCGCCACATCTGATAAGCAGTCAAGTACTTGTAACACATTTGTACCATCTCTTGGTCTTTGCCTGCCAGTATTATCAGAAAGAAAAGTACTTGTTCATTAAAGCGTATTATTCATTGTTTGGTGTTTGGTTGCATTATATAAACTTAATTTTTTGATAATAAAAATGTTTTTATTAACAAGCTAGTCCTCCGTGACTGCATGGGTTCTTTGTTCCTTATGCAGGTAGGGTGACTCTGCCGCTCTGTGTGTGTGTGTG
This sequence comes from Rhinolophus sinicus, assembly GCF_036562045.2. Lineage (NCBI taxonomy): Eukaryota > Metazoa > Chordata > Mammalia > Chiroptera > Rhinolophidae > Rhinolophus > Rhinolophus sinicus. Next base: position 659,338 of record NC_133766.1, read on the forward strand.
TGTGATCCTAACGTGTAGAATTGTAGAGGTTTTGTGATACATGTGTTTCCTTTTCTAGGATTTTTCCAGATTTCTCAGAACAAAGTGGCAGTTCTTCTCCTAGCTGGTGGGCAGGGGACAAGACTCGGTGTTGCCTATCCCAAGGGCATGTATGATGTTGGTTTGCCATCCCATAAGACACTTTTTCAGATTCAAGCAGAGCGCATCCTGAAGCTGCAGCAGTTGGCTGAAAAATATCACGGCAACAAGTGTGTCATTCCATGGTAAGATATGTCTGTCTCCTTGTGGGGAGTGTCTGCACATATACTGGTTAAGACACCCCGAATGCTGTGTGCTTTATCCATAAGCAGGTGTGTTTCCTGGTGCTGACTTTCTTGGGAGCTGTAATCTACTGTGCATGTGAAAAGTACTAGTGTTACAGCTAGTAGGTGATCGCGCTAGCCTCATGAGCAGTATAGACTCACCTCCTTTTACGTCCCTCCTTGAGGACCTCTGGGAGCTTGTGCGTCTCAGTCTAGGAACTCATGTCCTGAAGTACCAGCTTATCTAGCACCCCCCCGCCCTCCCTCAGCTGAAAGCTCCGCTGGCTTCTGTGCTGTGGGCCAGACCTGGTTGTCAGCCAGCCAGCCTGCCGTGTTCTCAGGGCCGCCTCAGCCGCTCTTCTCTCCGAAGCACAAACAGTTATGGGAAACGCGACTCTGCGTTTTAGTTTTTGATTTCGCTCTTCAATCTCTCCCAGAGCAGCTTTGACCGTTAGCATGTTTGAGGGTGTGAGATCCCCCACGTCCTTGATCTTGTCACGTTAGCCCCAGATGACCAGCAAAGGCTCTACTGGCCTCTGTGTCCTGCCTGGTCCGAGCCCAGACTCCCTATCACTCGCCTGGACCTGGGTCACAAATGTCCCCGGGACGAGGCAGCTGTATATCCTCGGCTCCCCTCTGAAAGGGTCTCACTGTCTCGGATTTTAGTTATAATCCATGTTGCTCTGTAGCTCTGACACTTCTAAAGTGGACTTTTTGCAATTTCCCAGCTTTCCTAGTGCTTCCCCACACAAGTATTGGCCTACTTGTGAACTACGTTTTTCCATCTTGATTCCTTTGGCGACTTTTGAGGGACATCTGTGTTCTAAGTGGCCAACATTCAACTTGCAGCCCTGGCCTCCCGCTGTCATCTTGGATTTCCTTCTCTCTCCTCACAACTCAGAATTTCTGTTATTTCTTAGGCAGAGAAGTTTAGCCACCTCTTTTGTCATCTTCTAAGTCACGCCAAGCCTTTTGTATCCAAAGTTCAAAATACCCAGGACAGTTTGTTAAGCAGACAGATACCTACTGTGGTGGGAAATTACACCAACTTTCTTCATTTATTCATCCAGCAGCTGCTAATTGTCAGCTTCTAGGTGCTGCCAAATAGATAAAATCCCCTCTTACGTGTAGTTCACAGCCTACGAAGGGCAAAGCTACTGCAGTTACTCATTGTGGTTTCAGATGGAACTCTTTTCTCCTTTGCCACATCGGCACAGAGCATAGTTGTGCTTCGATGATTTGAAGTGAAAGGTGAGCGGAGCCCAGATTCCATTTCAAAATTTTAGTAAAAGCCGTAAGAGACCATTAGAATGTATTGCAGTTACCCTTTTCTCCTTGTTCACTTAGAATGGGAATTTTTCACTTAAAATCTACTTTTTGCGGAGTTCTCAGACAATTACTGAGCTGCCTGTAGGCGCCCTTCAGGAGGCGTGTTCACTATTGCTCTGGAACATACGCAGTGCGTCAGGATGGGTGGAGGTAGTAGAAGGAACCCTCGGGGAGCAGCTACTGCCTGTGGCAGGAAAGGATGAGGGAAGTCAGTTGCTCACGGAGACATCGCCGCTTGGGAAAAAGGCACGGCTTTTCTTGCCCTAATTCACACAGCGCAGTTGCTTAGGAGATGCACTTTTCTCTTGCCAGGTACATAATGACCAGTGGCAGAACGATGGAATCTACAGAGGAATTCTTCGCCAAGCACAAGTACTTTGGTTTAAGAAAAGAGAATGTAATCTTTTTTCAGCAGGGAATGCTGCCAGCCATGACTTTTGATGGGAAGATTATTCTGGAAGAGAAGCACAAGGTTTCTATGGCTCCAGGTTGGTGACTTGCTCATTGGTGGGGACCAGATATGGTAGTAACGTCAATCATTCAATTTTGATTTTCTTTTTTATGTGGTAATTTGGATATTAAAAAATTGATATTGAATTTTTTTTTTTTGCAATTTAGCGGTGATTTTAAAAAATGGAAACATTCATGGGTGACATGGATTTGCATTTATTGTCTTGTGGATGTGTGGCCTGGAGATAGATTGGAGCGGCATTCATAGTACCTCTTGTCTCTGCCTGGTGTTTTATGTACAGCAGTGTTCGTGGCTGCGTTGTTTATTGCAGTGAGAAAGGGGAAATTGGAGTTCATTTATAGTATTGCTTCTTAACTAGTATTAGAATCGTTGTTTGGAGACATTGGATGGCAGAGAAATCACTTTGGTAGGTTAAGTGAGAGCGCGAGAAGCACAAAGCTGCATGCGCGGTGCCATCAGGACCAGCAATCGGCACAAACCAGCCGTGCGTGTGTGTGTGCATTTGTGCACACGGCCGTGCCTTAGTGGCATCCCTAGAATCGGGCAGCGGACGCCTGTGTGGCCACATATGGTGACCCTGCGTGTGGTCCCAATTCTGAAGATGAGCGTGTTGACAGATTGAGATGTGTCTGAATCACTATTTGGAGGAAAGGCCAAAAGGAAGTGACCCTCAGCACTGACAGTGGTGCTCTCCACGTGCAGGCGTTTAGTTCTTCTTCACTCTTTTTCCTTCTGCTTCTTTCTGTTGAATCAATGGAAGAATTCACTATTCTTAGCTCTGTTTTGTGAAGCTGTCTGATTTTTTTCATTGTTTAAGCTATGGCTGAGGTTATTGATGGAAGTAGCACATTAGGCAGTACTAGAAATAGATGGGGAAAGAAGCAGCTTTTTCTTACGGTTAGTTTAAATCACCATAGGCTTTCATATTAATCTGTTTTTTTTAATAAATTATTGGTACAAATTGCTCATGTATCTTTATAGTTGAGATGGGAGAAACTGTCAGCATTAGGACTGTAATGCAAAGCCAGCTTGAGTCATACAGGTGTTAATAAAACTTGGACTGTCATGAAATAACCACTGCCTGATAAATAATTGTATTATATATTCCATAATATGCTACTGGCTGAATCGTGACAAGGGCTGAGTTCAGAAGGAAAGTCCGGGCTTTGGGGTGGCTTGTCCTGCAGTCCTCAGGGTGTTGTCTGGATTCTTAGGTGCAGTTTCCTCCCGAGTCACACAGTCCGATGTTCTGACACCGGAATCTCCTTCGGGCTGTTCTGTGCCTGTGGCCTGTGCTGACCGGCCTGTGGGTTCGCGCCATGTGGGTCCTGGCGCGCTGCTAAGGGGCTGTTTGATTTGCAGATGGGAACGGTGGTCTGTACCGGGCCCTGGCCGCCCAGAACATTGTGCAGGACATGGAGCGAAGGGGCGTGGGGTGCGTCCACGTCTACTGTGTGGACAACATCCTGGTGCGGGTGGCCGACCCCCGCTTCATCGGCTTCTGCGTTCAGAAAGGAGCGGACTGTGGGGCTAAGGTAAGGCCTTTCCCAGCGGCAGTGCAGCCCCACGTGGGCTTCCTCTGTCAGGACGCGCTCCAGCACACTGGCTGCACTGGGCGACCTGAGTGTTTCCGAACCACTCATCCCTCTAAGGTACTTAACTAACTAGCCCACACCCACTCTTTGCCTTAAATTGCACATTTGATTCTGGAAGGAATGTGTGCTTGTCCATCACAAGTCAGAGTCTAAAATGTGTGAGGGTGACGTGTGAGCCCCTGGGAAAGGTTTGTCCAGCACTAGGCCTGGGTGGGCCTATTCACCTGAGTTGCATTTGACCCGAGTCACCCACTTTCTTCCTCTGACGGAGTCACTGGAGTAGTAAGTACGGGAAATGGGGCGGAAATAGCACATTCAGATGTCAGCAAGGCATTGGGCAGGGTACCCGGGATAGTCTCGGGAGTGAGGTGGAAATAGGCGGACTGGGGATAAGGGTGGGTGAGGAGATTGGTAGTTGCTGGAAGGACCACAGACATACTGCTGTTCATGAAGAAGGAGGGAGGTTTGTGATGCCGTGTGTCCTTGGCATTGTTCCTCCTTTTAGCCGCTTTTTGGTTGTGCAGGTGATGCTAGAGGAGACATGCCTTTTTGGTCGTGAATGACACATCTGGTATATCTAGGACTCTAATAGACAGCAAACATGAAAGACCCTAAACACACGTTGGAAGCCTTTAAAATATTAATGCAAGCATTACTTTCGTGAAAATCTATAAAGGCATCAATTCTGACCAAATCAAAGTATAACACAATCCTGATCAAAGTCCCAAATGAGATTATTTTGGGACATTTGGAGACAACATGATTGTAAAGTTTAGAGTAAACGTGTGACGATGGCCAGGAAAATGTCAAATAAGGAGGGAAGAGGGTTGGCGACAATCTGTCAGATATGAAAATGGAGTGTAAATGAAAAGTAACTAGGCGTGTAGTGCTGAAACCAGAGTGGAGTGATAGACTAATGGGACAGCATAGATTCCTGAGAAACACGTCCGTGTATGTCTAAGACTGTACTGTGTAAAACCACGGTGTTGCAAGTCAGTGGGGGAAGCGAATGAGACAACGAGCTAAAGGTAAAGTAAGATGTCTCTTTGAAATCTCACGCCCAAATCAGTTTCAAATAGATTACAAAGTTAAATATAAAAAAGCCACAGGATGTTAGCAGAAAGTATAGAATAATTTTGTAATATTGACATGAAGGGAAGACCTTTCTGCCAAAAGCGAAAACCATGTAGGCGTCTGACAAAATGGAAATCCGACTACATATAAATTTGAAATATCTGGATTTAAAAAGAAGACCTGCCCTAAGAGACATCCCATAGCCTTGGTTGGAGATTTTCTATTACAAAAATGTCATTTCCCTCAAAATCTGTATATAAATCTACTACAAAGTCATAGACGGAAACTGAAGTCTGAAATTTACCAGTACAAGATTTGAGAGATTCAGCTGTAGACCTACTAAGACTCCCCCTCAGTTGAAAATAGAAGAGTTGGTTTAGTTCGTGTCTTTAAGACCTCTGTGTGTCCCAGTCTCTCAGTTTCTGTCCTGTAAACAGATGCAGTAGAGACATGGATTGGACTGTAAGTAGCTACTAAGCTCTAAAAAACAAACAAAACAGTGTCTTTCTGACTTTGTTCCACTTGGTGTCATACTTTTTTCTAAAACAGAAACTGAAATGTCACTGTTCTGACTTCAGTACCGTTTTAAATTCTGCCTGACCAGAGAATGTTGACCCTGAAGGACCTCGGAAACCATCTGGCCCGCGCCTTTGGTCTCAGAACTGAGCCCCCGCCCCACCCCCTCCCCCCTTGTCCTAAATCAGTTTTAGGCTTGAGGCCCTTCGTCCCATTAGCCAGCCAGGATTAGAATTCATGTTTCATACTTGTCGTTTTAGTGGCACCACATTAGCACCACATTTAGTAGCACCACATTATAAAACCAGGCTCTGTGCAGTAATGACGTTTTTGCTGCTAGCTCAGAAACTTTAAATTGGTGTGCCAACTTCTCTGAGTGTACTGGTCGTGCAGAGATGCACGTGTAATCAGGCCCCCCTCTCCACGACCCGCGGGGCCCCCAGGACAAGTCGGCCTGTCTTCCTGCTTGGTTCTGTGTCTGGAATGTAACGCAGTGGTCATTAGTGGGTGAATAAATCACTACTCAGATGGAACCGACATGTGACCAGACTGGTGTGTTAGAACTTCTAGAAGTGTTAGGAACCATTTCTATAACCTGTCCTCCCACCCTTTTTATTTTAAGAAATCAAGATATTAAAAAATATTTTTAAACGCTCCTATGTTCAGGAGTGATTCACAGTGTGGTAGTAGAATTCTTTCAGTGCTTTTTAAAATAAGCTCCTGTCTTGGTGAATTAAGTTTTCTAATGGAGTGAGAGCCTTGAGAAAAGACTGATGAGTGTAGTGGTTTGCAAAGGACAAAGCTGAACCGAGCGGGGGCCATGGTGAGTTAAAGATCATTCTGTAAGCCGTTGCAGTCACTTGGGGGGTTTGTGAGCGCAGCTTTCAGGAGCTAGCTTGCGGAACCTAGAGCAGCCCTCTTCCTTTATTCTGTCTTTTCTGAGTCGTATAAACGGACCTCCAAGTCTACGCAGTTTACAGGTGCTTTCTTTTGTCACCTAGACTTTTATAATATGTGGAAGTTAATAGTTGTCACAGAAGTAAACCCTCCCCAGCAGATTGACACTTGGCAGATGTACAATGTGAATACGCTTATTTTTATTTTCCATGACTGACCGGGAGCAGGGCATGTAGAGGTGACTTGAAAGTAAACCTTGTGTATGTTTTTGCTTTTTTGAAAACTTGGGGACGAGAGGAATTGATTGCGAATTCCCTGGTCGTAGACCCACACGGCAGAGTCCGGAGAGAGAGGGGCTGCTGGGCTGCTAGACGAGAACTGCAGAGAGGCCCACAGCTGGTTTAAAGCGTGTGGCTGTGGACTGTTTCCCTCCAGTTTCATCCCTGTCCTTGGGAGAAAGTTTCTTTTCCTTGAGTACTGGGCTCCTGTCTGGGGGCGCACAGTGACACTACACAGCAGCCTTACACAGGAGCGCTGGCCTGCGGCCTCCTGGGCTGGCCCGCGGCCGTGTCCACGAGGCTCGAGCCGCTGCCACAGCCTGGAAGCCGCTGCTGGCTGTGTTCATTTTAAGCGATCAGTTGCTGAAGAAAGTTTTAACTTGATGGAGACGATTTCACGTAGATTTAAGTAGGCTTTTCACACTGGGCACAGATTTTTCAAAATCTCGGAAGCAGAGCAAACAAAACAATATCTTCAAACACTTACTGTTTGATTCTTCCGTTGGACATGGTCTCATGTGATTCTTGGCCTTCTGTTACTGCACTGCATACGCTCTTTCACTGTTTTCTTCTAAACAGTTGAAGCAAGTTGTGTGAGATTGGGGTGCTGGGGTAGCAGAAGCACCTGTGAGGTCTTTAAAAACTTGAATGCTCTTACGTTTTCCCTCTGCCTTTTTGATTTACACCTTTCTCTCAGCCCCCCGTTAGCCCAGACCCGTTGATAGATGATCAAATCACTGTTTTCCAAACGTTTTTAAAGTACAGGCTCGCTTCCTTCAAACAAAACCTAGCGTGCAAACCAGATAACACGGGTGGGCTTTTCTGTCTGATGGTGGAGTGGGAGCCCGGGGACCCGCCTGCTCTGCTCCCTGGCCACACCGAGTCCCTGCAAAGCCAGAGGTCGCTGTATTCGTGAAGAAAGGGGAGAAACATCCTCTTCAGATGAAATGGTGGTTTGGACAATAGAAAGTGAGAGGCAAATGCCTGATATTTTTGTCTTGTGAATCCCAGAGAAATTTCATTTCCTTTATTCTGAAAGTAGTTGAAGTGTGGTGAAGGATCCATGAAATTATAAAATAGGAGGCGTTGGGGGGATATAGACTCCTCATCTATTAATAATTGCTCCCCGTCCAGGCCATGCCTCTGGGCTCTGTGTCTCATGGACTTTCTACCCCACGGTTCAGTCAGGTGACAAACAGGAAGGAGGCGATTTACCTGATTTCCAGCTGGGAAGTAGTATTTCACAGAGTGTAAAGATGGATGGGTGGTGGCCTAACATTAAAGACTGCTCTTGACTTGAGGCCTTAGAGACAGGCAGGCAGGGCTGTGACTGGCCTTGGCAGTGGCCGATGGCCAGCACAGCGCTCATTGTTCTCACTGTCCTGTGTGTCTGGCGGCAGGTGGTGGAGAAGACGAACCCCACGGAGCCTGTGGGCGTGGTGTGCCGCGTGGACGGCGTGTACCAGGTGGTGGAGTACAGCGAGATCGCCCTGGCCACGGCGCAGAGGCGTGGCCCCGACGGCCGGCTGCAGTTCAGCGCCGGCAACATCGCCAACCACTTCTTCACCGTGCCGTTCCTGAGAGACGTGGTCAAGTACGCGGGGCTGAGGGCGGTTCCTTAGCGTCAGGCAGAGTCAGTCACGCAGCAGGGTTCCCCTTCTGTCCTGGGGGCCACCTTCACCCATGGCAGTGTGTCAGGGGCGGTGTCACCAGGCAGATTCGTGGGGCCCGTCCCCAGTGTGCGGGTTGTGTGGTGTGCCCCCTTTCCCAGCCTCCCCTCCCTGCAGCTGTGCTGGGCCTGCTGAGGCAACGTTCAGCCAGTGAGACACCCTGTTTGCTGCAGCTGGAAACAGGCACAGATGTCTCCACTGCCACACTGAGCCTGAGTTTCTGGGGGTTGATATAAGCCACCGGCAGTTTTAAGGAGCTGCTCCCATGATTTAAAGCAGTGGTTCCCAGACGCATCTCCAGGAAGCAGTGCGTTAGCGTGAAGAGAAGGACCCTGAGGGAGACCTGGATGGAAACCAGCAGGGTAGTGCCCCCGAGGGAAAACGAGCTGTTGTATCCCTCAGATTGTAACCTGGAGGACGTCCTCACGTCCGCTTCTCCACCTGATCGCTGCTAGGCATTCGAGGCGACTGTTTCCAAAGTCACTCGGCTTCACTGTAGAGTAGCAACTCCAGTTCCCAAGTATTTCCTGTCCACGCCGCTGTTTGTAGCTGTGTCCATTCATCCATAGCAACTAGTAACCCTCATCTTTCCTTCTCAGACGTCATGGGTCTCAGTTGGGAAAGTTGGGCAAAGAGTAAAACGTTCTATAAAAGACATGGGAGTTCTGGGAGAGACACTGGTGTGAGCAGCGTGTGTGGACGTCTTCACTCGATTGTTTAATGAAAGGAACAGGAAAATCTGTCCGTCTGCTGTTAGATTCGAACTGAAACTCGCCGAGTGCTCTTCGCTTTCAGGACGGGGCCCTGAGTCTTGGTGGTGCAGCGTCGGCTCCTGGGGTTTCCGTTTGGAAACTGACTCTCTCGCTCTTGCTCTCACTCTCGCTCAGGGTGCATGAGCCCCAGTTACTGCACCACGTGGCTCAGAAGAAGATCCCATGTGTGGGTCCCCAGGGGCAGCGGGTCAAGCCAGACAAGCCGAACGGGATAAAGATGGAGAAGTTCGTCTTTGACATCTTCCAGTTTGCCAAGTACGTTTCACCCCATGCAGAGCCTCTGAGGACACTTCCCCGCAGGCCCGTAGCTCACTGGCTCTCCTTAAACTGCTGTCACGTAACTGGGCCGAGAGACTAGAAAGGTTAGGCTGGGCTGGCCCACGCGTGTGTGGTGCCTTACAGACCTGGGAGGATGTGTGTTTGCATCACACCGCTCTCTGTGAGGAGCACACTTGGTGTGGAGACGTGTGTCTCAGAATTTGACCAGCATGGAAACGCAGAAGATAAACCAGCTGTTGAAGATTAATCTTCCCATGTGCATTTCTAAATCATCTTTTTTTTTTTTCAGAACAGATGCTAATGTGGTCTTTTGCATTAAAATTTCTGGTCTTTCTGACTTCAAGTGTGTTAGAGTTGGGGGTGGAAGTGCTCTCTCACCTGCATGGGGGAAGAGCTCGGACCTTCTTTAGCGCAGGCCAAGCACTCCCTCTTTCACGTCCATTTGCAGGGGGGCTGAGGGAGCGAGCCTGCCATTGCAGAGCCAGGCTTAGCTGCGGAGCCAGGACTCATGTGTGGGTGCAGTCTGTTTTGTAACCAGTGTCTGCGGTTCCGCTCTAGGAAGTTTGTGGTGTATGAAGTGTTGCGGGAAGATGAGTTCTCCCCGCTGAAGAACGCGGACAGCCAGAACGGCAAGGACAACCCCACGACCGCCAGGCACGCGCTCATGTCCCTGCATCACTGCTGGGTGCTCAACGCGGGCGGCCACTTCATCGACGAAAACGGCTCGCGTCTGCCAGCCATTCCCCGGTAAGCCCGCAGCTCCCAGTGTGGCCGCTTCCTGGGCTTCTCTTGCTGGCTCCCTCCTCCGCGCTCTGCTGTGCTCCTGGGTGGTTTTCACAGAGGCGGGGCACTGACATGGGCAGCTCCTGACGCGAGCTTGTCACAGCCATGGCCAGGAGAGTGCTGGCTTCACCACCTCGTAAGCAGGAGTCTCTTCGATGCCTCTTGGTTTTCGGCTCCATCTCCTCTGAGTCAGTGAAACGGCTGGTCCTAAGTGATGGTCCAAGGGCCTTCTTTTGGGGTGCCTTGTGGTTTGAGCCCGCCAGCGGCACACTGTGCCACGGGCAGGAGCCGGGGTCACTGCCCATGTGTGTGGCCTCACCGTTAGTGCCGTCTGTGACACCTCAAGTCCCGCTACCCGCACGCTGTCTACCAGACACAGCGTCACTGAGGGAGGTGCCAGGAAGGGACGGGAGTGTCACGTATATCCCCTGATACTCAAGCTTTAGAAATGTTCTGAGATTTTACAGGTTAAAAGAGGGTGGTTATAGCACTTTTAGCCAAACTTTGGATTTTATGATAAAGCCTAGAACTCCCCCATCTAAATCATTTGATGTTTCTGTACATGAGTGAAACCACTCTGCTGAGGGAGAAGACGGCTGACTGGAGAAAATGCACGAAAGCACCAGACTGCCCTGGTGTTGGAGCCAGGCTCTGGGGCTGACTGCTCTGTACTGTTTTTGCAGCAGGAGCGGTGGTGAGCTGACTCACTGTCCAGGGCCACTTTCAGGCTCTGCCGTGTCAGCAAGCTTGCTTGTGGCATGTCACACTGTCCTCATGCTTCATCTTTCGCCACTGAGTTTGTTTGTTTGTTTTGACCGCTCGGATTGCCTTTGCCAGTTTATAATTTACCATAAATACATGCCTTTCTGTCAGATGTATTTTGCAATTCCACATCACTGTTACTGTTTGGTTTGTTTCCATTCCCATTAATGCTTATTTATTCCCACATAGCAGTGCTGCCAATGGACAGTCAGAGAGCATCACAGCGGGTGTCAATTACAAGTAAATATCCCAGCCGCCTGCGGTGCATGGTGACGGCTGTGCTTCTCTGGTACTAACTGGCCCGGTAGCTTAGTGCTCTGCCTGTTGGTGGTGTGGGGGTGGACAGGTGAAGCTTTGGTGGGGGTGTACCGCTTACTTGGTGGCAGGTCTCTGTCTGGATGACACTAACTCAGAATCTCAGTGAATGCTGGAGACGGGAGCATGCTTACTAAGAATCTGACCACAGGGCTCTGAGCCTGCAGCGACACTTTGCAAGTGAGACCTAGAGCAGGTCACAGCCGGGAAGCGACTTTGGATCCCAAGTCACCTGTCAGCATAGCTTAATAGGCCCCTTAAGGTAGTGTTCTGTAGGTGTGTCTTACTGAGCTGGGTGTGTGCTCTCAGTGGGAAGGCTCGTAATGCGGCGGAAACTGTTCTTTTGATTATTCTCGTGCTCGTGGCTCCCCTGTTGGTCTCTGGGTGTTAGTCTAGTCAGCTATCCTGCTCCTGAAGAAAGTCTCTGTCTGAACGGCAAATCGTTTTTAGTGGGAGCAGCATGTGCCCTCTCCTTTGGGTGTGGACAGAGCCTGCAGAAGCTGCCGACTTGGTGGCGAAGGAGACAGCTCCTGTTCTTGTTCCAGATTAAACGTGGTTGGGTGTCGTGTGCGTCCTAAGTGAGATAACGGGACGCGTACGGGGCAAAGGGGCTGGAGGCGGGAGGTGCCACAGGAAGGCCATTTCATCTGTGTGTGTTTTCGTCTCTGCCTGTAGAGACAGGTCCCATGCTGTCACTGGTTCTGGGCTGTGGCCCTGGACGACAGGAAGGGGACTCACACCTGGCTGGCTTCTTCCAGGAGCCACAGACGACTGTCGCCCCTCATGCCATGGGCCCTGGGATGCAGACACATCCTTTGCCATTTTCTGTCCTGTTCATCGTTTTGAATGTGTGGAAGCAAGCTGCTTTTATGATCTAAGAAATAAAATTTGACCCTAAATTTCCTTCTCATTGAACCATCGCTTTTAACCTAAAAAGTGAAAGTTTCTTAATTTACACCCCAAAACAGCCTCCAGCTATGTCAGTTAAAATACAAAACATTTAAACAGTTCTTGCTGAAGTGCTTTTAGTACTTTTCTCCCACTTACTTCATTTTAGCCATTTGCAGATTAATTAAACTGAAATCAAAGTTTGTCCCCAAATGGGGTCATGGACATAGAAACAGTTCCTGCTGAAATCAGGGCGCCCTCAGAGAGTGGAGACACTACCTAGACGTGAGAAGTGGAGAGGGGGAGGAGATCGCCTGGGGATATCCTGAAAGAATGGAAACAAGATGCTGAGTTTTGACAAAACGACGTTGTTTTTGTTTTTCACCCACTGAACAGTGTCAGCTGCAGAAGTAAGCAGGCTAACAAACCAGGCCGTGGTGGTGTCAGGCCAGTTTGCCTGTCTTCTGACACTGAACGTCTGGCGATGGGAGCGCCTGCCTTTCCTTCTCCAGGGATCTGGCGTTGTTCCTTAAAGCCGACTTTCCTCATTTCCTGGGGGGTCTTTGTGGTATAGAAGGAAGGATACTCAGGCCAGCTGTGTGTTCCTGGGGTTTAAAACCACATCCTGGTCCGGGCGCCCCGAATCGCTCAGGGCTCCTGGTGGGGCGGGCTCTGTACCATCTTAGCAGTGGGGTGGACTTCATTTTCCCGCTTGGTCTAATAGGACTCTGAGCTTCCCTAGGGGGTCTGACCAGATCTCTTGAGCTCTGCTGATAAAACCTGACACATCTGGGAAGATGTGCGCCCCATCTTTTAAGACACCTTTTCTCCACATCGGTCTGTCATACGTTAACTTTCATAGGCCTGCAGGTGCTGCTAGCAGCTTACACAAGATAAAGAAGTCATTTCTTACAGCCTGTTGGAGGGTTCACAGTGCACGTACATGAAAGTCACGTGACCTCATCAGGCAGTGTGTGTTAAATGTGTGGAATAAGTGATGATGACCCAGGAGGCAGTGGCTTAGCAGGTGTCTGCCACATGTATGATTTTTGTATCGTAAATGAATGAGGGCAGTCAGGATGAACTAGTGGTCACGGGAAGGCTGGGGCTTGGCTAAACCCTAGAGGATGGGTATGATTTGGACAGCCAGAGGGGCCGTAGTGGGGAAGGAGTTGGGATGAACCAGAGAGAGTGTGACTGCCCTGGTGTGAGTGGGAAGCAGCAGGAAAAGTCCGTTGGAGTGGGACATGCATAGAGCACCGTGAAGACCGCTAGATGGTTCTGTTTAGAGGAAGGCTGGACATGGCTGAGCTCAGGAAACCCTGGTTCACTGACTCTGCTGTCGCTTCCGGCACGGCGAAGGGGAGCTCTGGTTTGAGACTGCAAGAGCCTGGAGGTTAGTGTGCCTGTGTCCTGTTGGTAAACTTGTTGAAATGTGAGAGGCTCAGTGGCTTAAGGACTTCAGATGTGTTTTGAAGACCATTTGTTGGCTTGTGTGTTAGGTCCTTTAGGACCAGATGGCAGGTGGCTGAAACGTTGACCATGAACTGGCGGAAGCCTGGGCATGGGTGCATCTGCCTGAGCTCTTCTTGGGGAGAGGATAGGAGCCCTTGGGAACACTGAGTAGATCTGCTAATCTAGGAGATTTGAGGTACAGAAAAACATGTCTGGGAAGTAACTGACCTTGAGAACAGCACTGAACTGTCCAGGAGAGCTGTCTGCATTGAAGGGATGCTTACGTGTGCTGTCCAGTTGGGTGGTCATTAGCTATTCGTGGCTACAGAACACTGGAGATGAGGTTATTCTGACTAAGGAACTGAATTTTAAAATTATAACTCATGTTAAAATGGGAATGAAGTCTAATGCCACACGTGGCCAGTGGCTCCTGTGTTGGGGCTGCAGCAGCACCTCGCTGTCAGGACCAGCCAAGTGTGGAGGGTTCAGGGCCCCTCGCCACACGCCTGAGCGTAGTGTATCTTCAGCAGGTGGTCCGTCCTCTATCACGTGGACACTTGGAAAGGACCTCACTGCGATGGCTGTTGGGGTAACTGTGTCAGTGTGGGCGAGGTGCTAACCCCTGGCACCTGCCCCGGACAGTGTCCTTCTGACCATGTCAAGTTCACGGGCACTTAATCCTCAGGGAGTCAGTGATCCAGGGCCGGGGTGTCGGAGCAGGAGCATTCTGTGGTCAGCAAGCTTCTCGGAGGGGAGCGCGCTCTGTGCTGTCGCTCTGGCAAGTGACATGGGAAGCAGAGTCCTTACCACGTTTGGTTTTTCCCTCAGCTTGAAGGACGCCAATGATGTGCCGATCCAGTGTGAGATCTCCCCCCTCGTCTCCTACGCCGGAGAGGTGAGTGCACTTTGTGTTCCCTGCTTTCTAATGGCGGGCTTCTGGTGGTGGTAGTGCTGCGCTTAGAGAAGACGGAGGGCTTCCGGTGGCCCTTCCCCGAGGAGCCCCTCAGGGGGACGAGCACGGCTGGGGGACGAGCACGGCTGGGGGACGAGCACGGCTGGGGGACGAGCCCCTCTGGGGGATGAGCCCAAAGGGTGCATCCGCCCTGAATCCTTTTCCCTGAGAATTGCTGTTACGGCTTTGCATCTGTCCCAGAAGTGGGTTACGTAGCACAAACAGAATCTTTACTGTTCAGTGCTTTTCACCTATACGTGCAATGCAATGGGCTTTTAAAATAACATGAAACAGCCTGGTTTTTTAGATAAATCATCTGACTCTTTTTAGCGCAATATGATTTTTCCTCTCAGAGAGTCTATTTTGTTCATAGACTTAGTGCTCGTTACACCTTTAAGGCCCGGGAGTGAGGGTCCCCACTCTTCTCATAGGGGATCTATTCTCTGGAGATCGCGCTCAGTGTGCTCAGTTCTGGCAGCAGAGGCCGCGCCCGCGCAGTTAGTTCTGCTGCTGCTGCTGCTGCTGCTGGTTGTAGGGGGAATGAGGGTCATCTGCTGACTTCAGAGTTACAGCATCATCAGAAGAGTTTTACTGCTTTTTAGTGTTTGTTTTGTGCTGTCATAAGTAGGTCATTCAGCCCAGGTTAGAATAAATAGGTTTCTATCGACTTAAATTCTGCGTCTCAGCGCGACTTCTGACATCCATGCTTTAAATCATTGTTACCGCCACTGAGTCCAGCCGTGCGTGGCTCGTGCTCGCCAGTTTTCCTAACAGTGTTTCATTTCACCCCTTCTCGTAGGGAATAGAAAGTTACGTGGCAGGTAAAGAATTCCACGCACCTTTAATCATCGACGAGAATGGAGTCCATGAGTTGGTGAAGAACGGCCTATGAGCCCGGCCCCCAGCTGCGCACCGTCAGGATGGGGTCTGGTTTTCATAGACCCCCTGCGACCCCCAGGCCGCCTCCTGGAGCATCAGGCAGAGCACCCACAGGCTCCGTGTGCTCGTTGACCTTCGTAATGACCGTGGCCCCCAACATCCAAGTGACTGGACTTCAGGAAGCATTTTTACGGTTCTCAGCTCATCGAAGGTCTTATTTATATTTTTCAATTGTATAATTCTTTCCCAAACCAACGAACATTTCCCACAGCGTGGGTAGTCAGGTGTGCGCCACCCCTTTCCTCGGAGCTGCAAGCAGTCGTTCTCAGAGCTGGACATACGCGGTAATCACATGCCGTTGTGCGTGTGGGAAGGTTTCTATGGTACTAGAAGTTTGTTTTATTTTATCAAAAAGTAAACTTTTTCAAGAAAATAATTGGATAGTAAAATAAACTTTTCTTCTTGTCTCTGGAGTGTCATTTGTACCTTGAGGAATTTATTCCATTGGGAAAATATGAAACTTGGGAGAAACTTTGAAATAATGAAAAAAAACCAAATCGACACTTCTGGGAAATTGCAGAGTCGAAGAGATTTGTAATGAATCTTTAACTTTGGACTTTGTTCTCCTATCACTGTATGACAGTGGCTTCTCCACCAGAGATGGATTTGGCCCCCTCTGCACGGCCATGTCTGGAGACTTGCTTGTCACAGCTGAGGGTGTGGTGTGCATGTGGCATCTCGGGACTGGAGAGTAGGGCTGTGGCCCACACCCGCCAGCAGACCGGAAGCCGCCTCAGCAGAGGACTGGCTCTCAGTACGGGCCGGCGGCCTGAGAGACCCCGCTCCATAGCACTGGGGTGTCTTCTTCTGCCCAAATATTTGTGGCACTTAGGGATGCAAAAGAATAGAGTTCCTGCATTTCCCCAGGCAAGTTTATCACTACCATTTTCCAGGTTTGTTTGTTTGTTTTCAGCTAGAAGATTAAAAAAAGAGACTAAGGGGGTTCTTGAAATACGGTCATTAGGTAAGGTTCTCTAGGTCTAAAATATAGTTTACACGAAAATTTGAGCTTTAGACATACATTGTATATAGCATTTAAGTGTTGACCCAAAGCATATAAAATTAGCATCTGGACAAATGAAAATTCTAAAAATTATGGCCAGAGAAGAGATGAATACATTTTATTTTCCACTGACAAGTTGTCGTAAGATGTCATGGGCGGGGCTTTTGTTCTGTAGAAGTAAAGTGTTTAAGGATCCGTGTTTCTTTTAAAGATCGGATGATATTGATGTCTGAATTTATTTTTGTGCTAAAGCCTAAACAATGTATTTAGCATATTTTCTGTTTTATGTCAGTAACAGCCCAATTTTGCTATTGTTATCCATCCCGTTGCTCAGAAGGACTTGTGAGGTTTGCGTTCTCCGTCTGAAGCAGCTCGCCCGTGTGAGGACAGAGCGCAGCAGTTCACAGCTGAGGGTATGCTTCCTTCCCTGTTTCCTGAGTGTTCGTCTCCTGTCTCCTCCCCGTCACTTCGACGACTCCAGTAATGGCAGGGAAGGGGCGGTGGCAGCACAGATGGGAGAGGGGCCGAGGTGGGACCCGGTGCCGTCGGCCGTGGAGTGTGGGTGACGACGTTGTGCTCCTCGTGAGCCTTGTGTGAAGTAACTGCTCTGTTCAGAAAACACAGAGTTGGGTAAATGTCTATAAAAATAGGAGTCCGAACGCCCCGGACATGGAGCGGTCATGTGTGTGTGACAGTCAGCAGTCACCTGAGTTTGTCCCCCACCTGTGCTAGTAACTGCTGAGAATCACGGATGCGCTTACGCTGTCTGAATATTTGACTTCTGGTTCTTCCCGCCTGCTTCTCAAAACGGATCCAGTTTTGACGTCTAAAGAGGAATTATTAGTGACACATACCGGAAGGTGAACCAAAAGCATTGCATTTTTAATTTCTAGCCCTTCTGTTCCTGAAGTTTGGGCGGTGATGGTAACGGGCTTGTCTTTCCGACCCCAGCTACTGTCCCCAGCCTGTACTTGTGATTCTTCATGATACATCCGATCTTAGTTGTCCAGGTAAAAAGAGGCAGGAATCATGCCCAATCCAGGACAGTGACTAAAACACGAATCACTCAGCTGGCCTGGAAATCTGGTTTTCTACTGGCAGAGATGGAAGCTTTTGCAATTCACCACCCTTCTCAGGGCCCCAGTTATGAAAAGCATGCTGGGAAGTGATGAGGGGATGAGTCAGCCAGTACGGGCCGGGTACTTGTCACAGGAACAGCATGACCGGGGAGAGAAACACAACAGTCCTCTCCTTACACAGCTGGCATTCTGGTGAAAGAGAGAATGAACCCACTTAACACAGTGGAAAGAGAACTTAGTACTTGGTGTAAGGAATTAAGTTCAGTGACAGTTACCGGTCGTGAGCTGGCGTTTGGTGTGCCAGGCTCCTCCACAGAGAGCCCCACCGTTTCGAGAGCAGAGCTATTCCCCTCTCAGATTGGGGCTAGGGGCTTATATTCCCACAAGAAAATATGCCTTAGTGCTTCTAACATGTATTAGGAAAAACCAGTGAGGCTTCTGTAATCAGAACCAGGCTTTACCCATAGTAAGCACTCAAATAATTTAACTCTGATTTCTTAGATTTAATTGCCTTAATTCCAAACTTGTATTGTGCTTCAGCAATCAATTATTAGAGGGAGATTCTTCCTCTGGGAGAGGAAGGCGGGGGTCACTTAATTGGGTCAGGTTGCCAGGTGAGGCCAAGTTACAGGGTTAATTAGGAAGGAAGCCTGTGGTTTTCTTCTGTGGTCTCTGACCTGGAAACATGTTAGAAATGCGAATTCTCAGACTTACTGCATTACACGTTTGGGGGTGGGCTCAGAAGTCTGTTGTGGCAAGCCCCCCAGGTCACATGCTCGCTGGAGTTAGAGAGGCACTGCCGCTGGAGAGTGTGGGGGCCGATGGATGGTTTCAGAATGGCACCAAATAGAACAGAAACTCGGGAGAAACAGGCCGTGTTCCTAGAGCAGGACGAGCTTAGCCAGAAAGCAAGTAGATGCATTGTATGTGACCGTTAGTCTTCAAAACACCATGGGAAGGGTACCCATGGTGGTAAAAGAGTGGACACGGAGCTAGTGAGACCTGACTAGGACGAGAAGCTGTGAGAACACGGTTGGTTTCCAGACGCGTCTGAGTCTCTGAGCCACTTGGAGACGTTTAGAAAGTTCTAGGGGTTGTTCCTGTGGTGAGGTGCTCAACAATGCCAGGGCAGTGAGAACTGCGGACGGAGGTGTAGACTTAGTCAGCAACCAGGGGATGGGAAGGAATTCGAATGTGCTCTGGCTTTGAAAATTAGGCAAGAGCCGCAAAGCGTGAAGAGCGTTTCACGTGAGGAGAGCAGCACAGACAGGAGGGAAACAGGCATCCGGACTGACCCCGTCGTACAAACATCTCCGAGAACCACCCTGAATGCAACTCTTTCCAAATTCTGTCCCTCTCTGACTCACCATTTCCTAACACGAGGGTGGGGGTGGTAGGAGAGAAGGAAAAGTTAATGAATAATTTGGTTTAAAAATGTGATGAGTTTCAGGCTGAATGAGAAGTAAAAAGTAAAATGGTGTGTGGATGGCATTACGTGTGGGGTTTTCTATTTCATAAATTTTTGGATGATGCATTTTTAGTAATTTTATGATGAAAAGTTTTACCTTTTATAAAGGCTGAAAGGAAGAATAAAGCAAGGATGTTCACGTGGATAGATCAGATCAGGTAAAGGTGGGAGAGAGCTGGCAGTGGTGAGGTGGCGATGTGAGCGCACCTTCAGTGATGGAATGCACACTGCGCCATCGTGGTGAAGGGCACGGCGAGGGGCACGGTGAGGGGCAGCGTGCCCTTCCCACGCTGACCTCTGACCTGAGCCTACCTTGGAGCTCCTTCCGTTATGAAACATGATAGCGCCTCTGCTCGGAGGGCTGTGTGAGCCCTGTGTGCTGGAGGAATTCAAGGTGATTGGCTCTGAGACTGAGCCTTTCTGCGAGACGCCCAAGGAGTCCTCGGAGGGAAGGTGGGGTTCAGGGTTGTGTTACCAGGCTAGTAAACACGAGGCCTCAGAGGCCTGCCAAAGCTCTGCGTCAGCAGTGACACCAAATATACAGACAGTGTTTTCAGGGTTCTGAACACATAACAACAAGTGTGTCATCATCGCTCTGTGAGCCTCTATTACTTAGCTTTGTTGGCTAATCCTGTTTTATTTAATCCCCACCCCTCACTACCCCACTGAATTACTTTAAAATCAATTCTACATGTAATACTTCAGTATATATCTAAGAAACAGAATTCTAGTTTTATTTAGAATTCCAGTTTTCTATTCTATATATAACCACGCCTGAACAAGCTTAATAATAATAATTCCTTGATATCATCTATAGACTGAATGTTTGTGTCCTCCAATATTCATATGTGAGAATCCTAACCCCCACGTGGTGGTATCAGAGGCAGGGCCTGTGGAGGCGATGAGGTCGTGAGGGCGGAGCCTCGTGAATGGGATCAGTGTCCTTATAAAGGGACCCCAAGAGGGCTCCCTCCTCCCTTCCACTCCGTGAGGACACGGTGAGGAGAGCTGTCCATGACACAGGAAGCAGGTCTCACCAGACACCGAATCTGCCTTGACCTTGGACAGCCGGCCTCCAGGATGGTGAGAAGTCATGTCTGTAGTTCCTAAGCCACCCGTCTGTGATGTTTGTGTCATCGCCGCCCACACGGACTAAGATATCAGCTTATCCAGCCAGTGTTCAAAGTTCCCCAAGTGTCTCAGGCATATCTTTTTATATTGGTTTATTTGAATCAGGTTCTAAAGTACTTTTATTGCCTTTGACTGTTATGTGTCTTAAATGATTTTTAATCTTGGGTGGGTCCTCCTCCCTCTTTTTCTTTTCCCCCCAATATTTGTTTGTTGGAAAAAACTGGTTATTTTCCCAGTATAAATTGGTCCATTTTGGATTTTGTTTCCCTGGTGTCTTTTAACATGTTCTTCTATCCCCCATATTTCCTGAAAACTGTGGTTGTATATGAGGTTTGATCAGATTCAGCCCCATTTTACTTGGATAAAATACAGTTCATAGATAGTGCTGCATCCTTCCTACTGAGTCTCATCAGAAAGCACGTAATTCTCTCTTTTTGTGACGTTGAGCGTGATCAGTGTTTTCAGTTGGGTATTATCAGCCTGCTCCCGCCATTATAGAGTTCCTGTCAACCTTTCATTTAATGTCTTAGCAGTTACTGATGATTGTTTTCTAGATCCATTATTTCATTAGGGGCTGGAAAATTGAGTTTTTCTATCATTTCTTTGTACTTCTTAACAAGATGTTTTACAAAGAAAAACTGTCATTGATTGTTTGATTACCTAGTGCAGTAGAAGCGGGATAAATGCTTCCGGAATGAGGACTTAGTCCCTAGCACTCCCCAAAGGTGATGTGGGAAGTGCTCCCTGGTCCTGACAATCACAGTGAGCACCTGAGCCCTAAGGACATGTGTGATGTGTCCCCATCATCATCATCATCACTGGTTCCGGCCAGCGAGCACTGTGAGCTGGCTCTGTGTTCTGACAAGACTCCAGCACTCTTTTGTTGCTTCTTTGCTTTCTGCTATGGTCAGATGTCTCAGAACCAACTGAAACATTTCTAGCCCTACCCTAGACAGGTTTGTTTCTTTTTCTTTTTAAGAATACAGGCTTAGATTTTTTTATATAAAAATGTATTTATGAACTAATTTATTGTGACACATTTACTTTCCGGCTTTATTTAGGAGAAATCCTTGCTATGACTATTTAGGTTTGTAAATCTAAATTTACTTGTGGAATCAAGTCTGCACTCTTGGACCAAAGGAGAGACTCCATTCTAGAAAGATCCAGTCCTCTGTGGGAGGAGAGTGTAGACAGTAACTGTAGTCAGGGTGTGTGCCAGGGGTCAGTTTCCAGGAACCGTGGCACCGCACTGCTATCTGTATGCTCCCAGAATGCAAGTCAAGTCTGGATAATCCTACATGCTTCACTGAGGTCACCTTCAAATGAGCCTTCAAGCCCTTTGAAGAGAGAGGTCCCCAGTGGCGCCCAGCACTGGGAAAGGAGTCCAGCCTGCCAGAGGGAGCCGTTGCTCTGAACAGCCCTGGCTCCTTGTACGGTGGGTAGATGCTGTAATCTGAGCACTAGGAATGGTTATTGCTAGAGGTTCTAGAGCCTTTTAGACGATTGAGCTAGAAAGTGCATTTGGTTTGTTTTGCAAAAGAAATAGGTGACAGGAGTTTATACTGGAAATTCCAATCTAACAAAATCAGGTACTTCTTTGATTTTATGTTTGTGGCCTTTTCTCTTGCGAAAAATCTTGGTTCCTAACTATCAGTGTAATTATTTAATTTCTTTATATTACTGCGACGGTTAATTTTTATGGGTGAACTTGGCCAGGCCATGGTGCCCAGATATTGGATCCAACGTTCAGGATGTTTCTGTGAGGGTGTTTTTAGGTAAGATGAACATTTAGATGGTTAGACTTTGAGTAGAGCAGATTGCCCTTCATCACGGGGTGGGCCTCATTCATCAGTGGAAGGCCTCATGAAACAAAGACTGACTTCTCCCAGCGAGCAGTTCTGCCCAGGGCGCACATGTGCCCTGTGGTGTTGGTCGTCCCGGGCTCTGCAGCCCTCCTGCCTCCCCTGCAGCTTGTGGCCTTGCAGCCCCCACACCTGAATGGGTCAGTTCCTTAGAGTGAATCTCTCCACACATATGCTGTTGGTTTTGATTCTTTGGAGCTTAAGACAGATGTATTGGAACTTCCACTTCTAATGAACAGAGATTGGATTTACCCTCCCACCCGAAACAACTGAAAAAACAGATAAAATAAATGAAACACTGGAACACAAGACATTGCACATCAGGCCACCAAGGCGGGTGGTCTCTGGGAGACAGGACACACATGAAGTGAGCCCCACGAATGTCCCAGTTTGCTGCCTGGAGGATGGGGGACCAGGAGGATGCTGGGCGCCTGCATGAGGTGGGAGGTGTAGCTCAGATTCTGGGGAAGCCCAGGTGGCTGGAGAGCAAGGGAAGAGTCCTGGGGAAGAGCGCTGCGCAGAGGAAACGCTGGAGGTCTGCGAAGGCACCCGAGTGCCCACGGTGTAAAGTGCTCGCGGCCGAGGAGAGGAGGCGGACAGGACGCGGAGGCGCGGCCCCGCGGGGAACCTCGGAGTTCCCAGCGTAGTGCGTGGACAACTAAGGAGGCTCTGGCCAGACTAAATGCAGGTCTTGTCCAGACTGACAAAGCAACACCTGAAAGGATCAGACTGCTTCCACGTAACTTAATGGTGTCCCTAATCATTGTTTATTGCTGCATGACGGCACATGTTTACTTTCTTACAGTTCCTGAGGGTCAGGAACCCAGGTTGTGGCTTAGCCGGTCGCTGTGGCGCAGGCTCTCTCACGAGGCTGCAGTCGGCCTGGCAGCCAAGGTGGCAGTCATCTGAAGGCTTGACTGGGGCTGCAGAACGCGGTGCCAAGCTGTCCCGTGCAGCCCTGGGCAAGAGTTCCCGTTCCTTTGCCACGTGGGCTCTCCAGAGGCCAGCTCCCCGCAAGGCCGCCGGCTTTCCTCCGCAGGACTGATCCGGCAGGGGAGAGGGCAGGCGACTCGGCTGCCACAGCGCCGCCTGGAGGCTGAGCTCAGGTGCCAGGCGGCCGCACCTCCACGGTGTTGTGTGGTCTTGCACCACGTGGGAAGACGGGACTCCAGGTCGTGATGCCAGGAGCAGGGCCCCAGGAGCCATCTCAGTGGCTGCCACCCACACAGGTGTAGACGTCCTCTTACGTTTTTACAGCAGACATCTTTTTTCAATTTAAAAAAGTTTTATTTTTCAATTACAGTTGACATACAATATTATGTTAGTTTCAGGTATAAACATAGTGATCAGACATTTACAAAGTGATCCCCCCCATAAGTCTAGTCCCCACCTGACACCATAGATAGTCATACAGTGTTACTGACTATATACCTTACGCTGTAGTTTACACCCTGTGACTGTTTTTGCAACTGCCAATTTGCATTTCTTGATCTCTTCACCTTTTCCATCCATCTCCCTACCCCTCTCCCATCTTGCGACCGTCAGTTTGTTCTCTGTATCTATGAGTTTGTTTCTGTTTTGTTTGTTTGTTTATTTTGTTTTTTTTAGATTCCACATTCAAGTGAGATCATATGGTATTTGCCTTTCTCTGTCTGGCTTTTGATGGACCTAGAGGGTGTTATACTAGTTGTAGAATTCTTAACAAAATTTTAGCAATTGAATCCAATGATATATAAAATAGATAACAGAACAAAGTGGGGTTTATCCTAAGAATGCACGGTTAGCTTAACATTTGAAATTAATCAACATAATTTACCATTTTAACAGGCTAAAAATTATAGACAAATTATAGGTTCAGAAAACGCATTTCACCCTCTAGATTCATCCATGTTGTCGCAAATGGCAAGATTTGATTCTTTTTTATGGCTGAGTAACACTCCACTGTATATATGTGTCACGTCTTCTTTATTCATTCCTCTTTCACTGGACACTTAGGTGGCTTCCACATCTTAGCTATTGTGAATAACGCTGCAGTGAACATGGGGGTGCAGTCATCTCTTTGAGTTAGTGTTTTTGTTTTCTTTGGGGAAATATCCAGAAGTGGAATTGCTGGGTTCTATGACAAATACACCTATTATGGGGGATCACTTTGTAATGCATATAAATATCGAGTCAGTTTGAGGTACGCCAGAAACTAACAGGAGATTGTATGCCAATAATGTCTTAAAAAATGCATTTCACAAGATTAAGCCCTCTTTCCTGATGAAAAGTCTCACTGCACTGGGATAGAAGGGATAAGTAAACAGATGTCATCATGTAAGTAGATCCTACAGTTTAATATTAACACTTAATGGTGAAAGGCTATGCTGTCGCCCTAAAATCAGGAACAAGGCCGTGTATTTGCCATCGCCACTTCTATTCAGTGTCATGTGGAAGTTCTAGTCGTTGCAATAGGGCAGGGAAAAGATACAGAGGCATCCAGCTTGGAAAGGAAGAAGTAAACTAGTCTTTTTGCAGACGTCATGAACATCTACCTAGAAAATCCTATGGGATCTGCATAAATGAAATTAGAACTAATAACTTAGTTTAGCAAGGTTGTAGGATATGAAATCAATATACGAAAATTGTATTTCTATAGCCTAGCAACAATTAGACATCAAAATTTTAAAAATCTATCATTTATAATAATGTTAAAATACATAAAATGATTATGGGTAAATTTGACCAATATATGAAAGATCTGTACACTGAAAATGACAAAACACTGAGTGAAATTACAAAAACAAATAAGATTTAGTGCTGTTAAGATGTCAATTCCCCCCAAATTAATCTGTAGATTCAACTTAATCCCAATCCAGCAGCCATTTTTGTAGAAATTAACAAGAAGATTTTAAAGCCACAGCAACATTGAAAAGGAAGAATACAGTTGGAGAACTTGTAATGCCTGATGTCAAGACTCACTGTAAAGCTTCAGTAATCAGGATAGTGCAGTAATGACGACAAGGTAACAGGACAGAACAGACTCTAGAAATAGACCCTCACATGTATGGTCAATTGATTTTCAACAAAAGTAGGCGT
Organism: Rhinolophus sinicus; assembly: GCF_036562045.2. Taxonomy (NCBI): domain Eukaryota; kingdom Metazoa; phylum Chordata; class Mammalia; order Chiroptera; family Rhinolophidae; genus Rhinolophus; species Rhinolophus sinicus. Next base: position 684,238 of record NC_133766.1, read on the forward strand.
TTCTCTGCACTTTTGGAGAGAGAATAGTCTTTTAAGTAAATGGTCCTGGAACAATTAGATATCCAAAAGCACAATCCAAAAAAAAAAAAAAAAAAAAAAAAAAAATCAAAACAATAAATCAAACTTTATCAAAATTATGAACTTCTGTTCTTTGACAGACACTTTTAGGAGAATGAAGACAAGCTATAAGTTGTGAGAGAATATTTACAAATCACATATCTGACGAAGGACTTGTATACAGAATACATAAAGAACTCTAAAAATTCAATAAGAAAATCTAATTTTTAAAATGGACAAAAGATTTTAACAGATACTTCAGTGAGGAAGACACTGATGACTGATAAGCACGTGAAAGATGCTGACCATCGTTAGTCATTTGGACATGGAAGGAAAACCATAATGACGAGGTACCATGACTTATTAATTTGAATCGAAAAGACTGACCATGCAAAAAGTCGACAAGGCTGTGGACCTCTCCTATGTTGGTGGTGCTAATATAAAATGGGGCAGCCATGTTGGCAAACAGTGTGGCAGTTTCTTAAAAAGTTAAACAAATTTAGCGTATGGCCTCGCGATGATGTTGGGAGGAAGAAGCCAGACACGAGTACACACTGTACTGGGCCGTTTATATGATGGTCAAGAATTAGCAAAGCTAATCTGTGACGACAAAGGTCAGCATAGTAGTGTCTATGGAAGACGTACCTGTTGAGTTAGGAGGAGAAGGGGCCCTGCTGAGAGCTGGAAATAGGCTGTATTTTGACCAGCTGTGATTACACGTGTGTGTTTTTAAAAATTCATCAAACTGGACACTTAAGATTTGTTAATTTTATTCTTTGACTCTATACCTCAGTTAAAAAGAAAGAAGATATATTACTCTGCATTTCGAAGTTTAAAAATACATTTTAAAATAATTCACTCATCAAAGAGCGTTTAAATAACTTACCTAAATTCCACAACTAGTAGATGGCACAGCAGGGATTAAAATCCAAGTCTATCTGACTCTAAAGCCCATTTAATTATTGTGCTGTGCTGCTGCTTGCCATGCCTTCTAACCCCAACATTCTGAAGAATGGTATATGCACCAGCTAAGCTTTGGGAAGAGTGAAGGAGTGGACTAGTTGTGTGGCCATTCTGAAGCTATCAAGGTCAAGGAGGAATGGGGAAAAACGAATAACGAAGGAGAACAGTTGTGTTCAGTGAGCCTCAAATCAGCAGTTCAAGTGAAAGGCAACTTGGTAAGAGATCGGTTCCGCCTGCAGTCTCAAAGGAGGAAGTGTCAGAAGTGTCATAGGCACAGCGAGAGAGACCAGATGACGATCAGATGGCTGTCACCAGAGCTACACCCAGGTTTGTGTGAAGTAAGGGGATGGACAAGGTTATGCAACCCCAGCCCCAAGCCAATCACTGTTTGAGCCTACACTCCATTTCTTTTTAATTTATAGGGGAGAGGGAGAGAGCGGAAGGAGGGAGAAGGAGAGAGAGGGGGGCTGTTTGCAGGGAATAGAGGTGCAGTTCTGGGAATAACTAATCAACGTTTGATAGTAGAACTGGGCTATATTTAGATAATGTAGTTGTTTCAGTGGAAGAGTTTTTCTCATATTCTTTTCCCTCCCTTTAGTATATTCTCAGCACACATCTGTCCACAGCTCATAAGCGGCGCACTGAGGGGCAGTGCATTTGGCAGGCTGAATTTGGCACTGGTCTGACTGCCTCAGCATGGAAAAGGCCCGAAGACACTAAATTCTATTCAGTTTCATTGGTTGAGCTTTTGCGAAATGGGGCAGGAATCTTGATAACTTGCTTCTGGGCAGTGAGAAGAAAATCCACAACCTGCAGTTTGTGCCTTGGGTTGCAGGTGGAAGTCAAAAACTAACGCCCCCCCTTTCCATCCCACTCCCCGCCCCGCCCCATGACGAAGTTGTAAGACTAACTGCTTTGCTTACCTCTTCTCAGTCAGAGATGAGACTATCCAAGTAATGGCCAAACTGAAGGCCCCTAGTATTTTTTCAATTAGCATCTATAAGGAAAGAGCTGTTTTTGCCTCACGCTGGTATCCTGTGTCCCTGTTTCATTGCCCTTCCAGCAGTGACACGTGGAGGTTTGTTTCTGCAGCTGTCTGCGCTCCTCTGGAATGTGGCCCCTTGCTCATCCTGCCCTCATCTGGCCTGCTGTCGGGCTGGCATGAGCTGACCTAGAGGGCGAGGATGGGTTCATTTTGCTTTCTCACTCATTTCCTGAGTGTATATGGGCTAGTTCCTCTGCGCCCGCTGCGCCCCGGGGTCTTGTCCTGGCTGCCTCCATTCTCGCGGCCTTGGCTGCCTTCCTGGTAGGTGTTTTCTGGGCACTAGAGGGCAGCAGTTTCAAAAGCTCAGGCATTAGGAGAAAGTGAACCAGAGGTTCTAGAATTGTTGGGCTCCGTGTGTTATCCCAGAATTCCAACACGAATGCTCCACCAGCCCTCTTCTTCCCTCTCCAGATCACTGTTCCCCAAGGGTCCTACCACAGCTCGGCCCAGGAAAACGTCTCTGTTGTTACCACTCCCATCTGCAGAAGGACTAAGAAATCACTTAGTCTGAGTATTTTGTAGATGAGACACCCGAGGACCAAAGGGGAAGTCACCCCCTCAAAGTTACATGGCTAGTTGGTGACAAAATTCAGACTGGATTCCAGGGCAGCTGGAGTTAGAATATAGGGGCCATCGGTTAACTGAGAGTAATGAAAGGTCTAGGTGTGGATAAAATGGTGGAAACTCTACAGCAGGATCGGGAAGGGTTGGATGGGACCCAGAACTGAGTCTCAGAAATAGTACCAACAGTATGGATTGTAGAAATTAGTGAAATTTTCTTATTTTTATATGCTCTCTTTAGATTTCACTCCAACAAAAGCCCTTTTGAGAAAAGGGTCTGATAAATTCATTTACACTAAAATGTTACTTGAAAATTTTAATTTAATTTGTACTTCTCTTGATGTGTTTAGAAAATTAAATGATAGCAAAAGGGTTGTTTTAAAAATACCAGTTCTCTGCCCCACTCCTACTCAGCCCCCCCAGTCCTGTTTCCTAGAAGTAACCACTTTAAGTTCTTGTAGCATTTTCTTCTCGTATTCACTTCTATATTTCTATGTACATGTATTTATGCATATAGTATGATTTATAAATTTATCAGTTGTAGATGTTAGCATTAGCTTTCTGTTATGGTAGATGAGAGCCTAGCTTTCTAAATACCTTGTTTATCGTCTCCCATTCCTCCTCCCAATATCCTCCCAATATGGTTATCGCACAACATTAGGTCAAATCAATATTAGCATTGACAGTATTATGGTTATAGAAATACCCCCACACTTTCTCCAGGTAGTGTACTATCATTATGCTTTCTTTTATACACAACTTTTTGTTTAATCTAGAGTTAATAATTTCCTTGTTCTTCCATTTGCTTAGCTATTTAACCACTGCTATTTTGTCCAAATGTTTTAAAAGATCTCTCAAATGCAAAGCAATATATCTAAATTTCAGTTTCAAAGCACTGAAACATCAGACATGTCTCTCTCCTCTCCCCTCCCACCTGGACTAGTTGTTCTGCAATTCATGGCGTCTGTGCAGGTACTTCCTCTCACTCCTTCTCTATGTTGGACCCGCTGTTTCCACATCTTTTTCACTGGCTTACTCCCTTGCAAGGATGGAGAGCATACTCCAGTACCTTCCCAAGAAATGGTGCATGAAAGGTAAGGTTTTGAGTCTTTGCATGCTTTAAAATATTTTTATTGGGCTGGCCTGGTGGCTCAGGCGGTTAGAGCTCTGTGCTCCTAACTCCGAAGGTTGCCGGTTCGATTCCCACATGGGCCAGTGGGCTCTCAACCACAAGGTTGCCAGTTCAATCCCTCGAGTCCCGCAAGGGATGGTGGGCAGTGCCCCCTGCAACTAAGATTGAACACAGCACCTTGAGCTGAGCTGCAGCTGAGCTCCAGGATGGCTCAGTTGGTTGGAGCGTGTCCTCTCAACCACAAGGTTGCCGGTTCGACTCCCGCAAGGGATGGTGGGCTGTGCCCCCTGCAACTAGCAATGGCAACTGGACCTGGAGCTGAGCTGCACCCTCCACAACTAAGATTTAAAGGACAACAACTTGACTTGGAAAAAAATCCTGGAAGCACACACACAGAATAAAAGTTCTGTTCCCCTTCCCCAATAAAATCTTAAAAAAAATATATTTTTATTTACTGCCACACTTGATAGACATTTTGGCTGGGCCCAATGTTCTAGGTTGGAGAGATTTTCCTTCAGGTTCAGGAGGCACTGAGTCATTGTCATCGAGCTTCCAGTATTGCTGTTGTGAAATTGGATGCAATACTGATTCCCAGTATGGAGCACTGTTGTGTTGTGTGGTCTCTCTAAGCCTTGGGCATCTTTCTTTTCTATTTTTCTGATTTCATGATAAAATTCCTTGGTGTGAAACATTTTTCATTAACTTTGCTGGCTTCTTGAGGATGCTTTCAACTTGAGATTTATGTCTTTCAGTTCTGGGAAATCTTTTGTATTACATGCCTAGATGGCTTCATTGGTGAATTCTACCAAACATTTCAAGAAGAATTTACATCAATTTTTCTGAAGTTATTTCAAAATATAGGAGAAAAGGAACCATTTTCTAACTCATTTGATGGGGCCAGTATTACCCTGATACTAAAACTAGACAAAGACATCATGGGAAGAAAACTACAGAACACTATCACTTATAAACATCGACACAAAAATCCTCAATAAAATACTAGTAAAACGAATAAGGCAGTATATTGAAAGGATTTTACACATCAACAAATGGCATTTTTACCAAGAGTGAAATAGAAATTCAACATGTAAAAATTATTCCATTTAATACACCACGTTAATAGAATGAAAGGAAAAAACACATGATCATCTAAATTGATGAAGACAAAGCATTTGACAAAATCCAACACTTTTTTATGATGAAAACATTCAACAATCTAGGAAGAGAAGGAAACTGCCTTAATCTGGGTAAGGGCATTTATGAAAATTTACAAATAACATCATATTCAACAATGAAACACTAAAAGCTTTCCTCTTAAGATCAGAAACAAGACAAGGATGTCCACTTTAATTCATAATCACACTGGAGGTCCAGAGCAATTAGACAAGAAAGAGAAAGAAAAAGAATTTAGCTTGGTGTGAAAGGAGAAAAGTATTTTCATACTACATGATCTTGTATATAGAAAATATTATAAAGAAAATACACACATAAATATATTTTAATCCATTCTTCAAATCTCAGCCTTTTGATTGGAAGTTTAACCCACTTACATTTAATGTAATTACTAATGTAGGATTTACACCTGCCATTTTGTCACTGTCTTCTATTCGCCTTATGTCTTTTCTCCCCTCTATTCCTACATTAATACCTCTTTTTTGTGTTAAATAGATATTTTTCTAGTGTGCCACTGCAATTCCCTTGCTTTTTCTTTATATATATGATATATATATGACACATATATATGTCATATATAATATAAATTGTGAATATATACATATATATATATATATATATATATATATATATATATATATATATATAATATGTAATACATGTTATTTTTAGTGCTTTCCCTGGGATTACAATTAACATGTTAACTTAATCTATTTAAATTAATATCAATTTAATTTTAATAGTATACCAAAGTTAGTATCCAGTATAGCTCCTTGCCCACTCCTTTTTGCTATTATTATTTATATAAATTATATCTTTTTACATTTTAAGACCATCAATACATTTTTATAATTCTTGCTCTATTCAGTTGTCTTCTAAATCAGTTAGGAGGAGAAAAGTGTCAAAAACAAAAATACATTTATACTGTTTTACATATACCTGTGTACTTATTTTTACCAGTGTTTTTATTTCTTCATATGGATTCAAGTTTCCATCTAGAGAACTTTCATTTGAGTCTGAAGGACTCCCTTTAGGATTTCTTGCAGGGAATGTCTATTAGTAATGAATTCTTTCAGTTTTTAAAAAACATGATAATATCTTAATTTCTCCTTCATTTTTGAAGAATAGTTTTACAGGACATGAAATTCTTGGTTGGCATTGTTTTTATTCCAACACTTACAGTAAATATGTTATCCCACTGCCTTCTGACTTCCATGGTATCCAGTGGGTCAGCATTTAATCTTAATTTGGATCTCTTGTTATGATGCCTCACTTTTCTCTTGATGCTTTCAGGATTCTCTTTCAGTCTTGGGCATTCAGTAGTTTGACTATAATGGGTCTAGGTATAGACCTTTGACATTTATTCTCCTTGGAGTTTATTGATCTTGGGTGTGTGGATATTTTGTCATCAAATTTAGTGTGTTCTTGGGCATTATTTGTTCATATGTTGTTCTTGGCCTTTTCTCCTTCCTTTTCTTCCAGAACTCCTGTTATGCATATGTTGGTACACTTGTTAGTGTCGCACAGGTCCCTGAGAGTTGGTTCCCTTTTATTTGCATTTCTCAGACTGTAATCACTATTGATCTATCTTCAAGGTCACTGATTCTTACTTCTGCCAGCTCAGATCTTCTGTTGAGCCCCTTTAGTGAATATTTGATTTCAGTTATTGTACTTTTCAATTCCAAAATTTCTGCTTAGTTCTTTTTTATAACTTCTGTCTCTATTTATATTATCTATTTGATGAGTCATTGTTCTTATACTGTTAATTCTTTGAGTATGGTTTTCTTTAGTTCTTAGAAAATATTTATAATAGCTGGTTTAAGGGCTTTCACTAGTAAGTTCAGCATCTAGTCTCCCTTGGAAATAGGTTTTATTTATTGTTTTTTCCTCCGTGGGTGAACCATACTTTTCTGATTGTGTGCATGTCATTTTTTTTTAATGGACAATTCAAATAATGTAATGTGGCAACCCAGAAATCAGGTTGTCCTCGCTCGTTTGTTTTTGTTTTTTACTGTTGCTCTTTGTTTAGTGACTTTTCTTAACTAATTCCTTAGTCTGTATTCTTTGCATGTGTGGCCACTGGAATCTTTGCTAGATTAACTTAAAGGTCAGTTACTGATTGAACAGAGATTTTCTTAAAAGCTTTGAACCCACAAGTCTCCTTCTCTTTGCTGAGGGGCTCTTCTTGGGACACACAGATGCACTGACCAGCAGCTTGCACTTCTTTCTTAGTTTTCACTTCCTGTTTGCACAGAGCCTCAAGGTTGGCCAGAAGTCAGAATTTAGGCTTTTCTCAGATCTTTCCTGGGCATGCTTACAGACTTATACATGTGTATGCTCTCCTAGGAATATGTTCAGGCTTTTCAGAGTTCCCTGTGGACGTAGCACACCCAGAGTTTCCTTTCAGGTTTTGTAGCCAGCCTCTTGTTTGCCCTAACTTGTGTTGCCACCTTACATAACTGCAGTGTTAAACCTTTGCCACAATTGGTCTAATTGATTTAATTAATTGATTTAATGGCCATAGTTACTTGTTTTGGACAAATGTCCTAGGGATTGAGTCATATCGAGCCTTATAAATGGAGCTTTTCCACAGTTACCAGACAGGTACAATAATGACAGTTTTCTGGAGATGTTGCTTTTTGGGGAGCTACACACTCCTCTGTCCCCACTAGTGGCTACTAGGCTGCTGGTTTTCGCGTCTCTCATGGTTTCGAGGCTCCTGGTTTTAAAGGCTAGTACAGAGCTGGGCAGAAGGGGATGAGAATAGAGCAAGTTAAAACTCCACAAAGCTCAACGATTCTTACCTAATTTTAGCCATTTTTCTTCAATAATGCTCCTCAGATTGTTGCAAGCCTTTGGTTAATTTCCAGAGTTTTGAAATCGTTGATTTTGACATTTTTCCCAGTGTTTTTGTTACTTTTACGGAGGAGGAGATTTTGGGAAGTGCTTACTCTACCGTTCTGGAAATGCTTCTCCTTTTGCTAACATTTGGATGCAAACTGATGTGGAAGGAGGTACAAATGCATGTGAACATGTCATCTCGAAGGGGCTAAATTGATGTTTTAAAAATTGAATCTCCAGGTTACTCCTCCTTATGGGAGACACTGGCCACAACACTTCTCACACAGGCAAATTGTTTCATACTTATGTCCCGAGGTTTGTGAACATGACCCCAAACCTAAAGCTTTAACTTAAAAGAGACCGCATCTTGTGAATGACCCAGTGACTTTGATTTTTGGAAGGAGTACAAATGCATATGATGACGCCTCCATGCGAGTTATTTTTAAAGGACACCATTTAGAAGATGCAAGCGTTTTTCTCCGTTGACAGTTCCTTTAAACACATACTGGCATTGTCCTTACAGGGTGTTATTTTTATTGGTGGACAAACTGAAGCATTAAATTTCATGATTCAGACCAGAATAATTTATAACCGATGCTTCGCTAAGGGACAGGAGCCTTTGTTTATCTTGACTGATTTAGGTGAATGAACCAAAAGGAGACAGTGAGTGATAGAGCCGGACCCAGAACATTGTTACGCCTTTGTAGGAACGTAAGACAGGAGACCCAGGGACCCCGGTCTCTGCTGTCATAAAAAAACTCCCAATATATGTCTTTTCTTGCTTTTCTATTCTACAGAAGATTTTATATAGGAAAAAGCTGTTGAAATCATGAAACAAAACTGTACCTAGTATTTGCAAATCAACCCTTGACTGAAAACATAATGAAAATATCAATTTTCAGTTGGTAGGCCAAATACAAGTTCTATTTTAGACATTTTCCCCCTATTTTTTTCAAGTGTGCAACTGAAATGATGATGGTAGTTTCACATTTCTATGATCTACTTTTTCACATTGGACCTGTTTAGAGCCCCAAACCCAGCACCAATTTTATTTTCACTCGATTCTTCTTTTCTAGGGAAACTGCAAATTAAGTTTCTTTATATTATTCCCCAAACTGCCTTCCTTTCTTTTCTCCATCGCTGGGCTCTCAAATGATTGCTTCTCTGTGAAGAACCGAACAATAACAAACCACTGGTGCTGGTTTAAGTCCTATATTTAACCAGCACATTGTTTAATCAGAAACCTAATCTGACCTATTGGGTATCAGATTTGTTTAATGTATCTGAAAATAACATATCTCCATCCTGACTGAGACACTCATCCAGCTTTCCATAGACAACAGAGACTTCTTAGTACAAAACCGGATACAGAAATCACATCATTTGACAGAGTTTGAAAGTGAAAATTGGAAGTTCAACCAATATTTTATTTTTATTTTTATCATTCCACAGAAGGTTTTCTGTGTGGTTGCCTGTTTTGCTTTTAAAATTTTCTCAGACATTATTCTCAAAAGGCACATTTTGGTATATGATTATTATTATATAATATTGTGTTTCAGATTAGATATTTTGTAGGTTGTTTCTAGTGACACCATCTTTTAAACTAATTTCAAAATAGACATAAACATGCTGGAGAGTTGAGTCTGCAAGATGAGGCCAGTTTGGTACAGATGGCCCTCAGTGGCCTTCGTCCCTTTCCCTGGGGTCTCTCTTATTCTTTGGGTAAATCACTCAGGTTCTGATCAGCCGCCGTGTCACCTTTGCCTCATTTCCTGTGAGATGGTTGCTCTGTACTGGATCGGAAATTGGGAGACCTGGTCCTCGCCCTGCCTGTTGTTCACCACGGGCCGAGTTACTCACTCTTTCTGAGCCTCGGGTCCCCGTCTGTAGCGTGCAACCGTGTGTGTATGAGCAGGAGGTGGGCTCGATGGGCTGCAGGCTCGTTTTTCTATGACTCAGAGATAGTCCTGGGTATGCAATGCAAGCCCTGGCCATCCCGTCCTTTTGACGCTTCCTAATTTCCTTGACAGTCATTCTCTTTCTGTACCTTTCCGCATGTATCTTGTTCTGTCTTCTGTATGCTGGCCAGTTAAAATTTACTGAGTGGTCACCCAGAGGCAGCTACTGCTGGAACCGCTCTGTGTTTATTAGCTCACTTATTCTTTACAACGACCGTCTAGGCCACGTACCAGGGAGCTGGGGCACAGAGAGGTTAGGTCATCCAGTCAAGGTCATTCTGTTAGCAAGTAGCTGAACCAAGCCTTAAATTCGGGTCTCCAGGGCCCAGAGTCATGTTCTGAGCCTCGCAGCACTCTGCCTCTTTGCAGGAGAACCTGTGTTCCACCTTAAAACAGCGTTGCCGCGCTCTCTTCACTCTTGGCCTGTCAAGGTTAGACCCCAGACTTGCCTGAGAAGATGTGGTGCTTTTCTTAGGGTTCCTCCTACGTCTGACACAGCTCGGGTGCAGTCGGGGTGTCTTTGTCCCTTGTTTCTGTCTTCACTCAGCGGTTCTTCCCAGAAGTCTCCTTGGTCTTCACCCCAACAGACTCCTGACAGGGCGGCCCAGTCTCCTCACACAGACCCCACGTCTCTGGCTCAGGCTGAAGTCCTTGTGACACATCACGGACAGACGGCCTCCTGTGGAGGAGAAGCACCTAAAAACCGGTGTCGTTGTGCTGGACACGTTATGCTGGACACGCTATGCTGGACACCTTCTAATTATCGGACTCCGTCCTTTATCAGCTCTGGGCTTGATGAAATCATCACTGTTTTCCGCATTTGACCCGTGGTCGCACCAAATCTGCGAAATGATAGGTCATGCTGTCTTTAATGCGGAGAGGTAACAACTACAGGCCTAGGTGTTTGGGGAGAATTCAAGGACTATTTCTTGCTTTTAAAATTTTTTCTCGAATAATTGTGTGGGGGCAAAGCCCCAGAGAGTAGTTTACAGGCTCTCGGCCTCACGTGGAAGGGTGCTGGCTCGGGTAGTAGATGGCCGTCAGCTGTGACTGATTGGCCGTCAGCTGTAACCATTGAGCCATTGGACACTAATATAACTGCTGCGGCTACGGAGGAGAGCGGGGGAGAGCGGAGGAGAGCGGAGGAGAGTCGTCGAGAGTCGTCGGTCGGTTGCAGAGAAAACGGATGGCAGGTCCCACATCCAGTGAACCCAGCCTCCAGTGAGACTATAGTGGTATGACTCCCCTACCTATGGCCCCGTGGGTGTTCCTTTTTGGCCTCACCATATCCTGCATTCTTGTATGGGGAGCGGGAGCAGAGACCCCGCCGGACGCCCTGCATGACACATGGCACAGCGAGCAGGGTCTCCCGCACGACAAATTGACATCTGTCAGTGTGTAGGTGTAAGTGTACAGCATGAGGGTTTGATTTACGGACACTGGGAGAGGATGACTGCAGTAAGTTCAGCTCACATCCATTGTCTCATTCGGATACAATGAAAAGAAAAGAAAGAATCAGAATAAAGGAAAAGAATTATCTCCTTGTGATGGGAACTCGTAGGATCGACTCTCTTAACTTTCTCACATATCAGACAGCGGTGGTAGCTGATGTCACCATGGTTTGTCACCGAGGTGTGAGTTACTCCCTCCACCTCATACTCATCTCACAGCTGAAACTTTGTACCTTTGACCCCTCCCTGTAATTCCCCCACAGCCCTCTCCCCTCCGCCCCTGCAACCTCAAGTAGTCGGACCTCCTTTTCTATGAGTTGGGCTTTTTCATGTTTCTTGTTTTTTAAGATTACACATATAAATGAGATCATATAGTATTTCTTTCTCTGTCTGACTTATGTCACTCAGTATAATGCCGTCAAGATCCATCTATGTTGTCACAAGTGGCAGGATTTCCTGTTTTTTTATGGCTGAGTAATGTTCCGCCGTGTGTATATACATCTTCTTTACCCATTCGCCCACCATCCGCCATCCATGTGACAGAGGACCGTTTCCATAACCAGGTGTCTGCAGGGTCTCAGGCAAGTGCCCAGCTCAGGGCCGATTAATGCGCACTGTGTATGTACTGAGTCGAACTGAACGTCCTGGCCTGTCACCCCTGGACCTGGCTTCAAATTCTGAGTTATTAGAAGTGTCGTCTTAGTCGGTTTATCTCTGCCTGTCTCCTCTCTTGGTAAAATCACCCTAGTTTAGTTTTTTCTCCTTGGTCCTCTTTTCTCCTTCAGCCATCTCAGCGGCTGACCTCTGAGCAGCCTCGTGACCTGCAGGTCCTCTAGCGATGAGGCTCGGGCTTCCTGCTGACAGCTGGGCTCGGGATAATCCCACTGGCAGCTTCCTTGCCCCCCTCTCCTCTTAAGAAGTATCTCCTGCTCCAAACTAGGGAACTGTCCATCCGGTCCCTTCCCACCCTTCCTTTCCTGGCACCCCATCTCCTTTCTCATCGTGGGGGCTGTGCAGCCCAGACAGCCTGTCAGAGTGAGCAGAGACGAGATGGCCATGGCTCAGGAGCCCCAAGGAAGGAAGTGCCTGACGAGGAGGCCGTGTCTCCAAGGTGGGCTAGGTCTCCTTCACCTCCCTTTGCCACCCGCCTTCCCCCACCATCTCCTCCAGGGCAGCCTGGAGCTCGGGCAGGAATGATCCGGGCTCCGAAGTGTTAAGGCCATGTGCCCAGAAGGATGGAGACGGCGATCAGTTATCATTTAGGGAGCTGAGGAGTCTTCCTCCCGGGGCCTGCTCTCCCCTTTCACATGATCTCTGGCCCTGGCCACGGATAGGAAAAAAAATAAAAAGAGGAAAAAGGAAAGAAAAGATTTTCAAAATAACTTGGGAAGTCCTTGTAAACGCTCGTGTTTCCATTTAGCAGCATGAATCCAGCACAGCAGCAGACCCTCGGAGGCAGCAACCACCTGGGAACTGAGGGGAAATGGGTCTCAGACTCTGCAAGTGTCCAGTGTTCTTGGTGGGGGGCTGTGGGGTCGGACTGACTCAGATCCTCTCAGGGGCGGGCTCAGCTCTGAGCTTTCATGAGTAAAAAACCGAAGACCAACGCCATGTGCGTGACCCAACTGTCCTGGAAGCTTCCATTGGAAGAGGACCCAAACCTTAAGCTGTGCTTGTAGCTTCAGCCCAAGTAAGAAAAATGAGGTGGGGTCGCCGGGTGGGGAAGTGGCAGAAGACGGCTGTGTCTTTAAGACTGTCCTCTGGTTATACGTATTTTTTCTTCTATGAATGGGTTTTGCTGTAAATTATAGCTTTGCCCGTGGTCCCTTGGGTCAAAAGAAATAGTCTCTAAACAGAAAACAGCTCTGATTGGTGACTCTCGTCTTCCCTCCCAACCCCCTTCCTAATTGAAACCAAATGTGCAACATGCTGGATGCCGGGCTCCCTGGCGCGTTCCCAGGAATCCTCAGAATGCAAGGTTTCTCTCAAAGGCGTCTTGCATCAGCCTGTGGGTGAATGCCGCCGCCGGGCTCCTCCACCGGCTCAGGGGAAAAAGAAGTGCCTCACAACAAGCGCTGCTTTTGGGGCCGGGGAGCGCAGTGGATTCTCGCTCTTTCTTCTTTCCACAGCTGTGCACTCCTGGATGAGCGTAAGTTACATGCGTGTGTTTTCTTTTTCCTTCATGATTTTTCTTTTCCGAAAACGAAAGCTCTGACTATACTTCTGGCGCCTCCGGAAAAGTTTACAAAGGAGGCAGAAGGGGGTTTGAAGTGAGGCCACGAAGGGAAGGGGCCGGAGGCCCCCTGGCTTGAGGAGTCCCCGGTCTCGTGTGTCTGGGAGGCCGGATTTGCGTTATGAGGCAAGAGTAAAGAGCTCTAACGACCAAGGAAAATGGGAACCGAACCAAGGCGTCCATCGCAGCCGCATGTCACAGCGGCATCGCTGGAGAAGCCGTTGGCAGACGAGACAGGCCGAGCTCCGAGCGAGCGGGGCTGGGCTGGGGTTCCGGGCCGGCCGTGCTGGCGTTCAGGGGCCCTGAGGTTTGGAGGGGCAGCTTTTGTGCTTGTGCTTCTTGAGGGGAGTGGAGATTCGCTGTGAGGAGGGCAGCGTGGGCTGCGGGGCAGCCGGGCCTGGGTGGACGGGAGGGGAACGGGCTGCCCAGGTCGTCCGCCTGCCTCCCTGGCCTGGGCTGCCTTTCCCTTTGTTATCGAAGACGTGGGGCTGTTTGCAGTTGGGGCTACGGAGTCCTGGCTGCAGCTCAGGAGTCCCATCCAAGGGGAAGGAGAGTTTTCCAAGTGGCCGACTCTGTCAGGCCAGCCGCTGGAGGCGGGAGTCCGCCCTGTTGAGCCAGTGGGGCCTCAGCACCATTTTGCCGACGATGGGCTGCACCTCCTCCCCCTGGAGGAGCACAGGGTCCTTAGAGGGGCTTCGCGAGGTCCCCTGGCCTCACGGCGCACATGCTGGGGGGCACAGGGGCTGACGTGCGCGTAGTGGGGCCGAGAACCAGCTGAGGGGCTCCTGACTGCGATCCTGGGCTCGTCCCGCTCCGCGTTCATTTCACGGCTGAGCTCAGTTAGCGTCACCACGAGGGCGCCAGCTCGCCACAGAGTTTGGTGGCGGTTCCATGTTGTGGAGAGAAGGGCCGCCGAGGCCGCGCTCACCCTGCCCCAGGCTGCTGGCCCACGGCGTGCTTCCTGGGGTCGCGTCCCCAGGTCCCCCTGAAAGGCGCTGCTCTGACTTGAAGGATGTTAAGGCTTAGAGAAGCGGAGTGAGTTGCCCAAAGAGAGAGAGGCAGCTAACAAGTTAGAAACTCAGGGGGGTCTGACTCCAAAACTGCATTCTTTTAATTGTTTGCATTTTATCCTTTTATTATTTTTAGTCGAGGTGTAATTGACCTATCATTATATCCATTTCAGGTGTACAATATAGTGATTCGATATTTGTGTACATTGTGGAATGATCACCAAAAAAGTCCAGTTAACACCCATTCCCTTACTTAGTTGTAAACGTTTTCTTGGGAAGAGAAGTGAAACCTGGGCTGTGAATGGCTGGGTGGCAGCCCTGCCCTTACCCTGTTCAGGCCGGGGGTGTCAGGCCGGGGGTGTCAGGCCGGGGGTGTCAGGCCGGGGGTGTCAGGCCGGGGGTGTCAGGCCGGGGGTGTCAGGCTGGGGGTGGCATGGGAGGTTCTCTCAGAGGCGCGTCTGTGTGGCGATGGTTTGTCTGGATCTGTGAAGCGGCTGTGATGGGCGTCTGTCGGGCCAGTGTCTGGGTGGGCGCTCGCCTTTGTCAGGAACGAGCCAGGCTTCAGGTTCACGTTCTGGCTCCACCCCCGACTGCTTGGCAGCATCTCTCGCCCTCTGCACCACGGCCTCCGTGTGTGTCATGGCAGCCAAAGTGGTACCTTTTGGGGTTACTGTTTTAAGAGACATTGGACATGGTGTGTTCTGAAGCTGCGAGGGGCTGAGCACGTGGGTGCCACGGGGTGACCACCCAACACCAGGCAGAGATGTGAACGGCCTCTACCACGCGGCCGTGTGCCCACCTCCTTGGAGGGAAGCCGCCCTTCCTCCTGTGCAATGATCCTGGGTTGTCTGTGAGCACCTGGGGGCCCCGCTCGGCCATCGTTCCCCACCCAGAGAAAGTAGTGGGGCTGCAGGACAAGATGTCGTCCCCACGTCCTCTGTGGGGTCTTGGCTGCCCTGAGCGAGGACTTAGTCAGGACCAGTCCCCCGGTTTCTCCCCCCTGAGCTTTCATGGACAAAACTCTTACGATGTCGCTTTACACAGGGGTGTTTAAGGCTCTAGCAGGGCCACTTCCAGCTTCTTTTGGAAACTGTTGATATTTGATGTTTGAAAAAAAAAAAGCATGGAAACAGTCCTAATGAAAAGAATGGGAACTTGGTGGCATGTGCTTCTGCGTAATGCCACATGTGAGCAGAGTGCCTGGGGGAGGTGCTGTGACACCGTCAGGCCTGGGAGCCCCCACTTGTTCCTGACTTACTCAGTGCCAGCTCCTCAGGGCTGCTGGGGGAAGTGCTGTGATGCCGGTCCAAACCCCGCCACCACCTGTGACGGGCGAGGGGGCTGCCGAGTTACGCTGCAGATTCAACAACCGGCACTGGGGATGGCCGCCCTGCTGGTCACTTTCTTTTAGTGAGTGAGGGTTCGATGACAGTGTGACCAAGCATGTGGTTTCCCGTCATCAGAACTCAGTGACTCCCACCCCCCACAACCCCACTTCTTAAGGCCAGTCCCCTCCCCAGTGACAGCCTGCTCACGGGCCATGGGGCCGCCTGCCTCGGTGGCACCAATCACAGTTTCGGAAGGAGCAGACTCTGCTGCTTACCCCTGGTGACGAGGCAGGACACGCTTTTTCAAGGGAGACAGCACTCAGCTCTCTGAGGAGCCTGGTGTTACAGACCCGAACCAGGCCCAGGCCCATTTCACAGGGAAAATGCCTTCAGCCCCTTAGGATGGCCTATTATTTGGACGTTATTAAAATGTGTGCAAACGTGAACTGCCTTCCTGGACCCACTCCCCACCCCCACCATCCCTCTGGTGTCGAGTGTCTCTGGCTGCGGGAGGCATCTCGTCCACAGCTGTCTCCTTCTGGGCCTTTCCATCGGGGTGTTGGCACGCATCCGTCACCTGGAGAGCCCTGTCAGAATGCGACCCAGGCACCCCCGGGTGGGGAAAGAGGAAGTCATCCGTTCCGTGTCCGGGCACCTGTCCCTGTGGCAGCCCCTTGGCAGGTCTGTTGTGAGGGTCCCTCGGGGTGTGTGGCAGGGAGCAGGTGGCTTTTC
This sequence comes from Rhinolophus sinicus, assembly GCF_036562045.2. Taxonomy (NCBI): domain Eukaryota; kingdom Metazoa; phylum Chordata; class Mammalia; order Chiroptera; family Rhinolophidae; genus Rhinolophus; species Rhinolophus sinicus. The sequence goes on from NC_133766.1 coordinate 700,722, forward strand.
GTCCAGCCTCGTATCTGGAGGACTTGTTCACTGGTGTCGAGTAACTCAGAGAACGAAGGGAGGGACACCTGTCTGCAGAGAAGGTGGCCTTGGGAGGACACGCCACTCTGTCAGACCCTTGAAGGTGGAGCTACAGGTTAGAACACCCCTTACGAGACTCGGCGTGGCCGCTCCTGGAGGTCATTCATGGACAGTGATGGGCCACAGGAAGGCGTCAGCAAGGAAAGGAATGGAAACCACGGCCCCCAGGACTGGCAGAATCCACCTTCTTTCCTTTTCTAAAACCAAGACTGACTGAGCTGGAGAAGTAGGGTGCCTTCAGGCCCAGAAAGGGGTCACTTTCCCTGGTGTTCAGTCAACATGACGTTTTCTGTTTAAACTCAGTTCTGAGGCCAGGATGGATTTGTTCCTCGGTCAGCACGAGTTTTTGTGTGTAGCACGAAGCTCTTTGAACCGACGAAGGTGTGGTCTGTCCCCTCCCGAGTTATTATCAGAACACCAGTGCACAGGGGCTGCCGCTCCATGCGTGTCAGGGCTGAGGGCACAGAGAGGTCTGCACCTCAGGGGACAGCTGGAGCGGATGTGGAGTAAGGACGGATAGAGCCGGATGGCGGGAAAGCAGAGCGTGGGCGGTCGGGCTGCTCCTGACGGCTGGCTGGCCGGTGCACTTGGCGGTGAGGACTCGGGCCTGGGTGGTGGGGAATCTGCCCCGGCCTGGAGCACAGCCCTGCTGGACGCGGTCAGTGATGCTGGAGAGGCCGCGTGCTGTGGGGCTGTGGGTATTGCCCCACCTTACAGCAGGCCCAGCGCGGTCATAAGAAGCCTCGATGGTGCAGCACGGAGAGCAGGTTGCAGGGCGGCGGCAGTGGGGGGAGGTGACTCACGAGAAGGCTGCTGTCGGTCAGCCGTCCAGATGTGGTGTGATGGGGTTTAGACCAGGGCGCAGGAGCGAGCTGCGCCAGTGACCGAAGGATGCTGTGACCCGGCGTCGCGACTCAGGAGGGCCCAGAGCAGACAGAAGCCACATGCCAGCTGCAGGGTGGACCCACTTCCCACAAGAGCCCTTAGGGCCTGGTCCCCTGCACCTGTGAAATCCAGGGACCCGGACGACATGGGAGGAGGGCCGCCTTTCCTTGTCCTGGGTCTTCTGACCCGGAGACGTTCTTGGCCTCCTTGCGACTGGCCTGGGCTCGGGCTCCAGTTCCCTTCCCACCTTCTTCCCAGCGCCTCTCTCTGCCCCACGCATGCGTCTCTAGCACCGAACTCTCTCTTGACCCAAACTTGTACTTCTCTGCTCCACGCGTGCACCTGTGTCCGTTGTCGGGAGCCATCTTCTTCATGCTCAGAACCAGACTCACGAGCTTGCCTTACCCACCAGTTCCTCTTCCGGATTTCCCAGGCTCTGCTGGTAGTGCCGTGCTCCTGGGCACGTGAAGCCGGACACCGTCTTGCCCGTGGCAGCCAGTCCCTGGCCAGTCCTCAGCCCTCTCCGCATTGTTCCCCCTCCCTTCCCGACGTCCTTATTCCTGTCACGCTGCCCTGTCTGTCCTCTAGGGCCCCCCACACGCCAGGTGACCTGACAGAGCCTCGCGGAGCCAGCCACCCCTCCCAGGTCATCGCACTCAGCCCTTGCCGGCGTCTCTGGCTCAGCCATGTCCCAGCTTTCTCTCCAGTTACCTATGCATCCTCATCCTGCAGCCACCTGTCGTGGACATCCTCAGCCCATAACGTGCCTATTCAAACTGTCCCCTGTCCTGGGACAAATGACAACATTCTCATGATATTTCGAGAGTCAGCTCAAATGATGCCTCCCGGGCCCTTCAGCCCTGTCCTAAGAGGCGATGGGCTGGGCTTCTCCTCTCGCAGCCTCAGTCTCTCCTCTCATCATCCCAACAACTCCAGGACGTGCGTTTACATGCGTTCCATCTCCTCAGAGGCCAGGGGCCATGTTTTCTTTCTTGGTAGCACCTATGGTGCACCTGGTATGTACTAGCGGATAGAAACCTTTGGGTAAATTAATACTAAATTATTAACTTATTATTCAAAACAATGTGCAATGAAACAACCCAGTGATCGTAATAATTAATAGAATCAAGAATTAATGAGATAAACTAATCTACAGATCTAAACCTGATAAAATCTTGCTGTTGGTGTTCTGCTGTCCTTCCTTTGTGTCTGGTCGAGGGGTGACTTCCTGAAGAATTCCGATTTTGGTCATAGTACGGGGCCAGGGGGTCGTTCACTGCAGGCCAGGGCAGTTTGCTTTGCTGTGAGCTGCCGCTGTGTCCTTTCCAGATGGGGCGCCATGTCATGCGGTTCAGAGGTGGGCTTGGGGCTGGCAGAGCTGGTTGGGATTCTGACCCGTTAGCTGCCAGCCCCGGAGTCTTAAGCACGGGGCCTGTAGTTGTTGTGGGTGCTGCTTCCACTCCTGGGAACTGTTCACAAGGCAGCCTCTTTCCTCATCCTCCCCCAAGCCCCGTGCAGTGTTCCAGTTTCTGTGAGCCCACAAATGCAAACCACGCTGGCCTGTGTGGTTTCAGAGGGAGGCTGGGAGGCCGAGATGGGACCAGGGAATGCCGTGCCATCTTCCCGGCCTGGTGAGCGGGAAAGCAGACAGGCGACAAGCATCTCAGGAAATGCTACTTTGCTGGGGGTGCGTCCTCCCCCGTCTTCCCATGTCCCAGCCCCCTCATCTCCAGACTTCCAGGGAGACTAGGCCTCGGTTCCCTGACAAGCCAGCTCAGCCCAGGACACAGGGTCAGTCCCACATCCTGCGTGTAGGACAATAAAGGGAGGGTGAGGCTTCCTGAGCCTGAGCGCCTACTGTACGTGGGCACGTGGGCACGTGGATGCTTCTTCATGGCTTCAGACACGGGCACGTTATCTCAGGTGAGCCGAAGCTGAGTAGCTCCCAAAGCACATAGCTGGTCAGTCTCGGTGAGGAAGTGAACCCACACGCTCTGCACCAACTTGTGTATTGAAGTCTGCAGTGCGGCCGGGCCGTCTTAGCTGTGTGAGCGGAGGTGTCCTTTAGCCTCTGAGTCAGGGAAACTGTGCACTAACAGTCACTTTGCCACCGCGGTGCACAGGGAGACAGCAGTTTGGGGACCCTTGAGTCAGGACCCTGCTTTCTTCCCCCACCATGATGTGACACTGAGGACAGTGAGTGTTTCAGGAACAAAGAGAGGTTGACGTTTGTAAACATTCCTGTAAAAACAGACACAGAAAGCGTTGGTGCGAGTTTTTCTAGAATAGTCAGGTGTAAAGGGGCAGCAGCATAGCCAAAGTTGGGTGTTTTCTCGGATTTTGAAGACTTCAGCTGCATGTCTCGGTAGGGAACTAGAAGCCGGAGGAAAGCTGTGTACATAAGTGACATCTGTTCTTGCTGTGTGGCCACTTGTCCCCTGCAGTAACGAAACTGGCACCTTCGAGCAGCCTCCCAGCGGCCGAATGGATGCTGAGGGACCAGGGCGGGGAGGGGTCACTGTGGGGGTCCTCTCAGTGGATACGACCAACCAAGGAAGGGAGTGAGCGAGCTGCTGACACCACATGCAGCTGCCGCGGTACGTGGAGTGGGAGCGCTGAGGTGACATGCACAGCGCGCTGAATACGCGTAGGGTTGTTCTAGACGCCTGCAGGTAACTGGTAACGGCCGCACCTGAAGAAGGGGCTGGGCGTCAGCTGGGAGGGGCACTGGCTTGGTCTGTACGGGGCGGGCGGTGGTCCCGTGTTGGCAGGGGTCCCTGGGCGTCCTGGAGACACTTTCAGGGGATCCGATCCAAGGTCAAAACTGTTTTCATAATAACACTAGGGTGTTTTTGCCTTTTTCACTCTTTCTCTCACGAGTGTACGGTGGGGTTTTCCAGAGGTTAAATGACATTTGGTATTGCAGCAAATTGAATCCAGAAGCAGATATGAGAGTCTGTGTTCGATTTAGCCAGATATCAAAGAGATTTTTAAAATGTAAAGCAATGTCACTCTTTTCATTGAGTATTTTTTGAAAAGACTTATTTTTTATAAGAAAATTATTATTTATGTTAACATGCAGTTGTATTGTACTGAATTAATAAATAATGAAGTAACAATCCTCGGTTTTAACTTCTAAATGTGTAAATATCAGGGGTGTAGCTCTGTGAACCCAGTGTCATGAGGCCACGTCACATTCCTTCCATCCCTGGGGCGCTTGGGGGTGTCTGTCTGGCCGTGGTGAGGGGGACTGTCAAGAGGGAAAAGGGCGCATGAAGCAGAAACGTGTACTAAAGTATTGCTTTCCCTTCTTTCCCTCCATAAAGGAAGATCTACAACTGGTGTGGGGTTCAATGTTCTAGAAAGTTCTGGGGCCTGTGGCTTGAAGCAGAGAAACTGTAATCATTGAAGAGAAACGGCCGCTGCTCTGAGAGAATGCCCTGCACCTGGTGATGTGAGTAGGACCCGTCCCTGATGCTCTGTCGCCACATGAGGTTGGGGGTGACGGCAGGAGAACCACCTCGAGCCCTGGCTGTGTCACAGGGGGAGCTGCGCGCTCGGGTTCTGGGCCTGGAGCTGGTGTGAGGTGAGGAGACCTGTGTTTGCCTGAGGAAACCTGGTGTTAATGTCATGTCCCGGTCACACCTCGCTGAGCCAGAGTCCCCCCCCAGACCGCAGGCACTCCTGGGGGTCCTGGCTCTGGGCCCCCGAGAGCTGGGCCTTCCCTGCTGCTACAGGACCCACCGATCCCTGGGCTCCTGGGTCAGCCTGGGTCCCTGCCAGGGTTATAGTGCTGTTCATTTTTTTAAAGTTGCCTTTGTCCACCAGTCATGTGAGGTGCCTTACAGAAAAGGACGCTTCCAGGACTCCGACCAGCCGGGTCATAGAACCAGAGTCCTGTAGTCGGGTCTGGGGACTGCAGCCCAGGCAACGCCGACCTAGCTCGGGGAATCGGGCGAAAAGACAAGCATGACGCACAGCGGAGCTTCCGCGAGGGTCCAGGACGCACTGGCACGTGTCGCGGGCTCTGCTGCAGGAGTTGGTTTGAGTGGGACTTGGCAGTGTGTGTCGGTTGGCAGGGTCCCCAGGAGTCTGTGACCTCCTCAGCCTGGAGCTCCCGGAGCAGGCAGGAGCCGTGTTCCCTTCCCGTCCGCAGCTCCAGCACTGAGCACAGGGCTGCAAGGCACGTGTGCAGGGAGAGCCCCCAGGTGACAGACTCACCGTGTCCCTGGACGACTGAGTAAATGACGTGGGCTGTGAGCTCTTGTTAGGGCAGGGTGTGGGCAGGCGGGGACAGTAGCATTTTCGCACTGTCCCACTGTTAGATCTCATTGCATTATGTGCCCCTTTGTGTTTATTATCTGGGGAACCCCCACCCCCCTGCTCCTTAGGCTCTTTGTCCCCTCTCCCCACCGAGTGCGGTGACACGAATTCCTTTCCCCACTCATGATACCTGAGCGCTAAGAGGCCTTCACTCGAGCCTTCAGGGCATGCATTTCAGGATGAATAATTCACAGTGGTCAGGCTGCACCTAAGCACTAAGCAGCAGTTACTGCAGGGCTCTCCGTGCCATGCGCTCCCTCCAACATTATCTGAGTCGTCTGCTTCACTTTGCAGAAACTGTCATTCTGCTCTTCTGTTCCCCTGCCCCCCGATCTTAAGTGACGCTTTCCAGACACGACTGTCTCACTGTCTGAGGCGTGTGCCATGTGCAGCGGTGGCGTGTGCTGCGCATGCCCTGCCCTGGCCGCGGCCTCACCTGGCACCGTCTCAGGCACCCGGCTGCACACCAGGCCCGCGTCCTCTTCTGAGCACCACAAGGCTCAGCTCTCCCGTCTCTTCGGAGACACAATGAGTTGCAGGTCCCATGTGTCTTCCTGATAAGAGACCAAGGAACTGAGCGCCTGAACTGGACCAAGGACGCACGGCCACCTTCTCATCAGGTGTCACATCCTCAGTGAGCACTGACAGCCTTCGGGAAAAAGTCCCCAGTTCTGTCCAGTTGTCCGTTTGGGGCATAAACTTCACAGGCTGAGTGTTTATAAGCCAGTGGCGCCGTCCCCTCGTGTGTGTTGGAGCTCCCAGGGGACACCGTCAAGATGGCCACCGAGCTGGAGGCTGGCCTTTGGGGCCCAGGGTGCAGACGTCCCCTCTGCCCGCCCCCCGCTCCCTTCTGCTTTGCAGCCTCCACCTGTTCTCGTTTCTCTCTCCGTTTCTTTCTTGTCTCCCTCTCTTTCTGTCTTGCCTTCTCTCCATCTGTCACTCACACTGTCTTCTCTCTCTCTCCCAAAATGGCTCTTTCTCGTGAGGGCAGCTCCCTGGTAGCAGCGCTGCCAGCATTAATTTCTCCTTTAAAGGAAGCGCTTCTATTTCCAACTGTGACTGGATTTTCTTTCAGGAGTGAGAATCTGTCTTTCCCCGGTTGTCTGTTTCTCATGAGTCTGGTGGGAGGTCTGTCTCGTGTGTCCTGGAGGTCATGTTTTCTAGGGTGTTGGCGGCGGGGGTGCTGTGGGGAGGGGTGGGGGGGCTGTGCCAGCCACAAACCTGGGGGTGTCTGCTTGTTGCAGAACGGGGGATGGTCCAGATAAACGCGACAGGTGCTACACAAACCTCGACGTCTGAGATTTCGGAATTGGGCTGTGCCAGGCTGGTTTCAGAGCTGCTCTCCTGGGTGTGCCCGCAGAGGAAAGGGCCCTGTAGGGGGCACATGGGGTGCTGTGACCCGAGGTTGGCTCAGACCGCTGGGGAAACAGGGCTCTGCCACAGACCGACCGCACAAGCTGCGAGCAGACTGGTCACGTGAGGAAGGGCTATTGGGCGAGAGAACAGTGTGCTTGCGCTTGCTCGTGCGGCCCCAACACGTGGGGTGACGTTTTCACTCCCTAAAACAACCACAGTGTGCCTTGTGCGCCTGTGATGTGTGGGGACTCTGCAAGGGACCTGAAGGGGCACAGACATAGACAGGAGGCAGCCCCAGCCGGAGTCGCTCACACCAGTAGGACGAGAAAGGAACAAGGAGAAGTCCGCTCAGGGACGTGAGGCTGGGCCCGGATGCTGGGCTATGGCTGAAGGAGGCAGAGGGCACTTGCGCTGGGTGCCCAGCGGACGACGCCTGGGCTGTGCAGACCTCGGAGGCTCAGCCGGACGGAGTTTCTGTAAAGAGAAAGGTGTGGGTCCATCTCCATGGGTGCGGCGTCCTGCGCAACAGGGATGGCGCTGGCCGTGTGGGAGGTGGGGAAGGAGGACAGAGGGCCTCCGGGGAGAGAGGCTTCGGGTACAGGGCTGGAAGGTCAAGCGGGAAGGTGGGGTGGCTGCCAGGCCGGGACAGTTCTGGCCGCCGTCTCTGGGCTCCAGCGTGTGCGTCGTGCTCACTCTGGGAGGGGTGGCTGCGCTCTTGCAAATGCTCACTTCTGACACCCCTGCTGAATGAGGGTGCAGCTCTGAACCAGGCCTCAGGTGTTGTGCGGCGAACCCCCAGGGGAGAGACTCAGGCCTCACATGTGCATGAGGTGCTTTGAGTGGCGTTTTCTAAGGCTGCAGCCTCCTGTTTGCCGTGGTGTTTGTTCTCAGCTTGTAGGAGTAGCCACAGACGGCACTGCCCTCCGAGCAGAGGGAGGGCTGCTGGCCAGAACCTCGTTCCACCGTTTCAGTGTTCACTGCCTTGTAGTCCTGTTTGCATTTGCTGTTGTACCTGGGGTGGTGGGCGCAGGAGTGACGCTGAGGGATCCTGGGCCAGCGGTCAGCACTCTGCCCCTGAGCCTGAACCCTCCAGCAGCCCCTGCTCCCAGGCACAGAGCCCTGGCCCTGCCTTCAGATGGAGGAGGGGGTGGGCTGTCCCTTGTAGGCCCGTAGCATGTGTCACCGCTGTCTCACTGTCTTATAAGAGACATTCGTTCAAACTCTATATTGATGAATTTTTTTGTGTGTCTGAGGTTTGTCCCCTTGACAGGTTGTGAGGTCCTGTCTGTGCAGGTCTGAGTCTCCGTCAGGTGATTTTGCTTTTGCGTGACATGTAGCCTCGTGTTACACTCACATTGTTCTGTTTGGGGCAGAAGCCCCGGGTGGGTGGTCTGGGCTCCCGGAACCCACCTGCTGCCATGTCCCACCCCAGTACTGAGTCTCGAAGAGGACGGTCCAAACGGGCCTTTGCAGCTGAAGGACTCTCACCGGCAGCATCACGACCCCCGAGCTTGCCGGCCAGGCAGACTCTTGGCGTCAGACCTCAGAATCTGTCATGGGATCGCCGCTGGGCCACGTTGGTCTCCGACATGCTGTCCCGTCACCTGGGATTACGCTCAGTGTACACACTGACACTGTCCCCGGTTACCTAGGTAACGGCGAGACTGCAGAGCCAGCGGCAGCTTCCTTCCTAAGGGTCTCGCTGGGCCTCATTCCTCCTCAGGCCGACACTCCTGCCCAGAGCAGCAGGGCTGCGGCAGAGGTCGGGCCCGCGGCCTGACCGCTTTGTCAGAACACGGCTCTGCCCACTTCCTCCATGTGGCCTGTGGCATCCTTGGTGCCGTGGTGGTCAGGTGAGTGCTCCCTGCGGACCTGAGAGCAGCAAGCAGACCATCAGGGCCTGTGTGGGGGGGTGGGTGTGGGTGGGAAGCTCTCACCCTGCTGTGAGACACACAGAAGGAAATAGCTGTGACCTTTGGTCCTTGTGGCAAAATTTGCACCTTAATCCATTGTGGAGACGCTGCATCAGAAACCTACTTCCCAGGTGGGCAGTGAAGAGTCCTGAGCCCCAGGGCCATCCAGGTGACAGGTGCCGGGGTGTCGAGGCCCCGCCCCCCAAACACGTGGTTGTGATTGTGTTGAGTGACTCTTTCCTCCCCAAATTGACTCCTCTAACTGTTCAAAATGAGTTGGACTTTCCTCAGGAATTAGAAAGAGCCAAGAGGAGGTTCTGAGTAGAAATTCTGTGTGGAAATGTTCAGGACCGTGGACACAAGCAGCCTGTGTGTGGGGGACCCGCGTTTACCCCTGAAGCCCCAGCCCCGCCCCAGGCCCTGGGCTCCAGGCCCCGTCCTCTCGCTGGGAGAATCCCACCGCCCATACCTCACCTGCGGTGTTGATGGTGAAACGATGGACCTCGCGGGCCCCAGGCTGGCGGCTTGTGCCCAGGATGTCCAGGGGCCACTGGCAGGGCGTCTGCTCCCAGACGGGCAGCGGGACGTGTGGTGGGCCAGCGGCCAGGCCATCCTGGAAGAAGCTGGTGCAGAGCCAAATTCCAAAGGTGGCGGGTGCAGGAGACTCAGGGTCCTTGTTCCTCACCCAGAGTCCCCTGGGGGCTCGTGGGTCTTCCACACACTGTCCGCTGCTGTTCTAGTTTTACTCGCTTTCTTTCCCTGTCTGCAAAGCCCAGGACACTGAAAGGGTTTCTGAGGTGGTGGGGTGAACAACCTCCATTCTAGACTCTGTCTTACCTCCCACGAATTCTGAGAGACTGTGGGAGCGAGTTTGGGCCCCACGTGTGGTGAACCCGCTGCCCTGTTGCCCGGGGAACCGATAGTAGATCCGATGAGCAAGGCCAAGTGCCCCCATCCTCCCGCCTGTATCTGTCTAGTCCTGAGAGCCTGGGCTGTGGAACCATTACATAGAGAACGTAGACGGGAGGCAGGAGGGTAAGGTCCGGCTGCCACATGCTGTGCGTGATCTGGCATCAGACGAGAAGGACGGCAGAACGGGAAGGAGCAGAGGCTCGGACCCTTGGTGTCCCCACGTGTGCTCTGAGGACAGAATGTGCGACACGGCAGCAGAGCAGAGAGAGGGCACCACAAGGCTGAACTCCCAGATTTGGGGGAACTAGGGGGTTTAAGGAGTGGGCACGAGACCCAGGGCTTGGCTAGTAGCGCCCACCTGCCTAGTGCTCGGTCACTCAGAAGTGGGGGGCACAGCGGCCAGTGCCTTGCACATGGTTGGACCTCGTTCCGGGGGTAGCAGACCTGTGGCTCGGGTGTGAGACAGCGGTCAGGGCGTTGGCTTCGCTCCAGCAGGCCCTGGTCTCACTGGTGTGTCAGGTGGGACAGACCAGCAGGTGCGTGGGGGCCGTGACGGGCGGGTGGGCGTGACGGGTGTGGAGCAGAGCTGGCGGGGCATCAGCCCTGGAGAAGTCCCCTCACCCTGGCAGGAGCCATGGCCAGCCTCCTGTGGCTTTGGATTGAAAGCCAGCGAGTGCATCCAAGGGGAGGTCATGAGAACACGCCGGCTGGCCGTGAGGACCAGGAAAGTGCCGTTAGTCTTCTTGTTGTAAAACTTTGCTTTGCAAAGCGTCGGTCCAGGGCACAGAAGCCTCTGCGTGTGGATGTAGGCCCTTCACTGGAAGCCCAGGATGGAATGTCCCGTGATAAACCGCTAGGAATCTGAGAGGCTGGGAGAGGCAGGCGGGGGTGGTGGTGGCAGCGGGACAGGCTGGGTGTACAGGGTCCGGGGACAGAAGCCATCTGGGGGAGCAGGTGTTAAAGTTCATTAGGCTGTTTTCTCCCTCCAGTCTATTTTATTTTCTCCTGTTAGGAAATATTTGTGTCATTAAAGAAATGCTATTAAAATGGAGAAACTACTTTCATTCAGTAAAAACCTTAGTAATTCTGTCTATATAATGAAACCCCCAGAATTCATATGAACAACCTTAAAAATGTTCGTACTGTTTGCTGCAGGAATGTCACTTTGTGAATCTGTTCTGAAAGGGACAAAAGTCATGCACAAAGTGGTGCATCAGGTACAGAAGAGAAGCACTCTAAACGGCTAGCACTGACGGTTGGTTACGTACATGGATGGTGAGCCTTAAAAATGATGGTTGTGAGAATTTTAGATAACACAGATAACGTATTTGTGGTTTTCTAGTAACGGAAATCAGGAGTCATATAAAGGTAGTAAGTCAATTGTGTAAAAATGCACAGAAAAAAAAACCTGAAATGAAAATATGGCAAAATATTAACAGTATTCGAGTTTCGGTGCGGAGATTATAGGGACAGTTTTGGTTCTGCATACAGTTGAATGTTCACAAACAAGCGTGCGTGCCTTTTGCATCAGAAAAAAGAAATGTAAAAAGCTGTGTAGTGTTTAAAAGGGGGGCACTATTATAAAGCTCTCTTTGTTGTTCTCAGGGAGAGCTTGTGGAAAGCCTCATGGCCTCCTTCCTTCCCGGGGATTCTGGGGTCATTTCGCTCTCAGGGTCTGTCCTGCTAAACGATCCCTACATGTCAGTCTGCTCCGGGGACAGACAGAGCAAGTTTGCTGTTTGAGCTTTGCTCCGACACGTGCAGTCGTTCTCTGTCACCTACGTGGAAAAGCAGATGCGAACCGCTGTCTGGTGACAGCGTCTTTCCCAGTCACATCCCACCTCTTCCCAGCTCACGTCCCATCCGTTCCCTGCATGCGTTGTCTTCTCAATCATCCCCCCCTCAGACTTGCTATGTCTCGCACGTGTCCCCAGCTTCCCGTTTCTGAACCTCTCCTTGTTCCTGGACAGAGGACCAGGGGCCTCTTTCCACACGACAGGTGGCGAGTGCTGTGTGGCCACCTCTCTGGATCTTGGGTGGCACGCCGGGGCCCTGAGGGAGGGTGACAGGTGGTTGCCAAGGCTCCTTGCAGCTCTGAAGCCTGGCGAGCTTGTCCCCTCACTGCCTCAGGTGTGCTGGTTCACCTGTCTGCGCTTGGCCTCAGGTTGGGACCGCTGCCCAAAGCGCCTGCCCCCTCCTCTCCACCTGTCCAGTGGTGCACTCCCTAGGTCATGTTCCTTTTCTGTCATGATGTGTCCCCAGCGGTTCCAATTACCGTTTCCCCCCAAATCAGACCTAGGCGGACAATCAGCTCTAATGCATCTTTTAGAGCAAAAATTAATGTAAGACCCAGTCTGATATGTTTATTTATTATATTATATTATATTATTACATTACATTACATTACATTATTATATTAAAGACCCGGTCTTATTTTACTATATTAATTTTTATATTAATTTTTGCTCCAAAAGATGCATTCGAGCTGATTGTCCGGCTAGGTCTTATTTTCGGGGAAACACACTAGCGGTGACTGGGTATCAGCGCCCTGGCACATCCAAGAATAAGTAATATTTGGATAAAACTTCAACTCCAGGGGGAGAGACCAGAATAAGTGAGCCTCTGAGATGCAGACACACAGCTCTCTAAGCCTTCCATGGTCAGGAGCGCCAGCCTGTGACCCCACGTAAGGGGACAGGGGCCTCTAGGCTGAAAACCCCAGAAAAATCTCACAGAGGCCACGGCGAGCCTGTGTTTCTTTACTTTGAGTCAGAGGAATGTTTTCTTTTCACCCGCATGTAAACGTGAACTTCACAGGAACCGCCAGAGGGTGGTCCCCCTCTACCGGCCGTTGGCTTGACCTTCAGCTCGTGGGTAATTTCTGCCATGACCAGAGCCCTTCTTCTCTCCCTTCAAGTTCCTGCCAACACTCTCCTCCCTGCTTTCTTGCCACGACCTCTGTGTCCCCTTTTGCTGGACAAAAGTAAGAGGCTGGTTGAGAACATGGAGGACGGGGCCTTGCCAGGTCCCAGCACACAGGGCAGAGGGAGGCGTCTGTGCGTCAGCCTGACAGCGGCGAGGCAGACAGCAGCTCCCAGCTACCTGTGGCTCTGCCCGTGGAGTCTTCTTTTTCCTTCTGTTTTCTTACTAACAGCGCCAGACACGAAACAGCTTAAGGGCAGAAATCCTGCTTGTTCATCTTTGCGGCTCCATCTGGAACCAAGGATGGTGCTAAACATGGTGGGCGTGCAATGAATGAGCAAACAGGACAGACACACTTCAGCGCCAATGGAGGGAGGGTCCAGGGCCCTGCGCAGAGCCCTGCTGGCTCATTGCTCTGCGTGTCGTCAGGGTGGGGGCACACAGTTCTGCCCGCTGCCTATTAAACAGGGAGGGGAGCCCAGAGGCAGCACACACATCGCGTGCTTGCAGGACTTGGGCAGCAGAGCCAGGCCCCGTGCTGCCTAAGCACCTGCAGACTAGTGAAGGGAGTGGGTTGTGTTTCTTGGGGGTTCATGTCTTACAACCTCTGCCGGTGACCTGGGGACAGACAGGCACAGGATCTTCAAAGGTAGCCCTGATTGCAAACTTTCATGGGATAGTGACGGGAAAATAGTTTTGCTACATTTTCTCTTTCTCTCGTGGACCTTTTAATTTTCTCAGCAAAAGCAACTGACTGATTTGTTACTAATATGTCTGAACGTGACACCTGTTAGAGACTTTTCACGTGAATTCACAGACCAGGGGGAAATGTCCTTTGTCAGCCCTGCAGCCTGACTTGCAGTTCGTGCAATGTTCTCTTTCCGCCGTGGAGTCTGCTAGTCAGTGGCAAAGCAGTGAGGTGTCACCATGTGCGTGTAACTAGGCAAGATGTCCAGCGACCAAGTCTGTCTGCTCCCGCTTCTCAGACCCCACAGCCCAGCCCCACAGCGTGACGGCCGTGGTCTCTGAGTGACTGTCGTGCACACGTTCCCTGAAAGTGTCGGTGAGACGAGTCGGGTCAGCAGTAACAACATGACTTGTTCTGATTGTTGCATCACTAGAGCCAGTGGATGTATCATTGTTAAGGTAATAGTCGCTAAGTTTGAGTACGTGTGACATGCCAAGCACAGGGGTCGCCGCCTTGTGTGCGTGATTTCATTCACTCGTGCAGCAGTGCTTTCTTTGTTTGCCTGCATTTGGAATGTCTGGCATACCTTTCCTGCTCTCCGCTGGGTTCGCCAGCCCTGAGGTAGCTGCGTCCGTGTGCACAGGGGCCGTTTTGTGTCTGCGTGTGCCATCTCCCATAGGGCGCGAGCCTGGTCACAGGGCTGCCAGCACTGCGTGACCCTCCTTCCAGCACGGAGACCTGCACGGAGCAGCGAACAGGTGCCTGGAAGCTCCTTGTCCTGGGCCGGTGGCACAGAGGTGACGTGGGGGCTGGTGGGGTGACTGACCCACTTCCCCTCCTGACTTCAGGGCTTAGAGACCCCTGTCCTTGCAGAGGTCTCCTTCATCCTCGGAAAGAGATCTGACCTTTGTTTGAAGACTTCATTTCTGCAGGAGGAATCCTAGTTCCTTATTCCCCAGAGTCTGCACCTGTCAGACACGTCACAGGGTTCAGGCCTGGGAGGCGGGCGTGGGCTCTCCCTGCTGCAATGCTTCTGTGCCGCAGCGTCTCGGCCGCCTGGAGCAGCACTGTTCACTGTCACCGACTGGAGGCACGTGATTCGGCCGCCCTGGGCTGAGCAGCCTGGACACTCAGGGGCCAAGCAGAGAGTCAGGAGCAGAGGACACACATACCCAGAGGCTTATTGCAAGGACTTGGCTTGGGTGCCTTTTGGTGGCCGGGCCTGCAGGAAGGGCCAGCGGAAGCTGCTCTTCACGTAGACGCCCCCCTCAGGGAGGCTCAGATGTGCCCTCAGGCCTGTCCCCCGAGTGAATCAGGCCAACACGTGGTCCAGGCCCGTGTCCCTCACTTAGGGTCGAGCGGTTGCGGATTTTCGTCGCATCTCCAAAGCACCTTCACAGTGGCAGCTGGGTAGGACTCACGGGGCTGGAGCCTCGTCAGGATGACAGAGCAGGAAGCTGTAACAGTGGTGACAGACGCGGGGCCACCCAGTGTCCTGTGGGCATCAGCAGTGTGGCTGAGGTCGCGCGGGCTGCACCCAGCTTTCTGTGCCTCGGTTGCTTTAACCAACTGCAAGCCCTGAATGGCTCTGTCATCGGTAGATACTCAGAGGTCTGTGCAGTTTGGAGGGAAAGTGGCTTCTGTCTGATTTGCCACAAGCCAGTGGTTCTGGAGCAGTGACTTCAGTCACTTGACTTGGGGATGAGCTGGACGGTGCCAGGGCCTGGAGCCCTTTGGCCAATTTAAGCCTTGCAGCAGTCCTGAGAAGACACCTTTATCATCATTCCCATTGTATAGATTGGGAAGCTGAGGCAGAGAGAGGCTAACGGGCTTGCCCAAGGTCATAGGGCTCTGAAGTGGCAGAGCCGGGACACGTGCCAGGTGCTCCACTCTGCACCACCCGGTGCCAGGAAAGTGACAGCTGAAGGGGAGGGACTGTGTCCTGGTCATCGGACGTACAGGGATGACACTGACAGGCGCTCTCCTGTGACCCTGATCTCCAGTGGGGAGGAGGGAAAGCCTGGGACACTGACCTAGAAGCGGTGTCACCTGGTCAGGTAGGGGACAGAACAGGCTCAGCTGTAGGACCTCACCCCCTCAGTGCTGGCTCTGATGCAGTTGCATACCTGACTAGTTAGGGCACAAATACCACTAACGGGGCCTGCGGTGGGTCATCCTGTTGGTGCCCTGGTATATGCTGGTGCAGTCAGAGGACCGAGACGCGATTGTGGTGACATTGGCTGCTGGCACTCGTGGCTTTCTGCAACTGCAGTCCAATCGACTAAACGTTTCCCACTGCTTGTGCAGTGTGAGGGTGACTGGTTGGAAAATGTGAATGACATTGCTTCGGGGACTTCCCTGTATGCAGGGGAAGGGACAGGCCATCGAAAGAACCTGCGTTCCGGCCCATTCTGAGTGACTTTTCCCGGCGGGACGACGGGCTGCTGCCAAGAGCGCACCGAGTGAGACGGCCCCCGTGGACACAGCTCTGTCTGTGCAGGGCGAGACCGCCTCCCGCCTCCCGTCAGCACGTGCACTGGTGTGTGTGTGCGTGCGCCAATCAGAGCCTGCTGTTTCCTGTCGGACACTTCCTGAGTGTTCCCACGGCAACACACTTCCTCTCACGCGGCCGCAGTGGGCGGTAGAGGTCATTGTGACATCTACTGAGAAGGCAACTGAGGCCCTTCCCTGCCAGGCGATGCCACCCGTCCTGTCCTGAGGGATCAGAGGGTGGACAACCTGCGATGTCCCCTCAAAGGCTGTCTCATTGTTTCACTTATTTACGCGTGTGATAGTCTTGGGCTGTAATTTCAGTAGACGGACTTCTGGAAAACATGTGAAGTGTCATTTCAGGGCTTACCAAGGACACAGGAGACAGGCCACTGAGTCCCGTCTTGTCGTTGGTGCTGTGACAGTAACGCCCGCTGTGTGCTGAGCACGCCCTGTGAACACGCTCCTTCCCCGTGCGTCCCACTCACGGCTGCTCTGTGAGGGACGCCCATCACCCCCGCTGCACAGCAGGCACAGCAGTCGGGATGTTACGTAACCCGCCAGTCACAGCCCTGAGTGGTGGCGCTGGCATCCGGCTCCGAGTCCCTGCTGTTAATTAGCCAGCAGCCCAGCATGGAAAGGTCACTGTGGTGGGGGTGCACGCGTGCCAGCTCTGCCACAATGTCAGCCTGTGTCGTGCTGGCTGAGGCTTGTCTTTTCTCTGCTTCTCATCCATTCACCAAACGCCTCTTCATAGCTGACCTACTATGTGCCAGGCCTTGTCCGGCCGGGCACAAGCCAGGGAGTGAGAGACCTGGGCCACGCTCCTGCCGAGTTCACAGTGGAAGTTTCTCTTTCCTCATCTGTAGGAGACGGGAATGAACGTATTAAAAACGTTCCCGTCCTTTTGAACACCCGCCTCTTTTCATAAACGTAAACATCCCGCCTTCCGTAATGTTCTTCGAATTTCCAGGATGTGAATACTGAAGCAGTTACAACCCCGCCTGATGTTTGTGGCGGTCACAGAGGCCCTCGTGGCCGCCTGGGAGGTTCTGATCCACTGCCCCCTGCCCTGCCGTCTGGGTCCGAGACCCCGGGACGTGCTGTCCCTGTGATGGCAGAGGGCCACAAGCAGCCTTCAGGCGTAGGGAGTGCTGGCTTGTGGCTGTGCTTGTTCCTCCACCCGCTGTGGCGCTTGGGTTTGGGTGGCAGCGACATTTCCTGAGAAGCCCCCTGCCCCCCGGCAGTGATGTGAATCACAAGCTCTGTCACCCTATGTCCCCTTCCAGTTAATGGAGGGAGCAAAAAGGGACATGCCACTGTGTCTGATGCGGCAGTGGCCCTGTGAGTTAGAGGGGTCCACGCTCTCAGAAGTGTCTCAGTTGTTTGTACTCTGACAGCTGCGTGGGAAACATGCTCCTCGGACCAGAACACCCCAGGACGGGGCTCTGGGAGGGCGGGCTCACTGTGACCGGCGGGGAGGGGCCACCGCGACACACTTGCTGGCTGTACTGAAGGAGTTGAGAGCAGGAATCTCTACAAACTTCTTATTTTGGCAGGAGCACTCATGTGAGATCAGTGCCCCCACAGGTGTTAGTGTAGAAAGCGCTGCTGGCGACGGTGGTGACACTGGTGACGGGGTCTCTAGAGCTCGTCTTACTTCACGCGAACGTTACAGCTGCTGATCAGTACCTCCCTGCACCTGGTAACCAGCACGCCAGCCCTTGATGACTGAATGTGACGATTTCAGCTTCCTCACATCGGTGGATCGCGTAGTATTTGTCCTTCGGGGTCTGGCCTCTTGCACCCGCACGCTCTCCAGTTGTACTGGGAGAACGATCTCCTGGGGTCTAAAAGGGGTGATAAGTGTTGTGAGAAAAGTTCAGTTTAACTCAGTAGACGTGGGTGCTGGCGCTGTGTTGGTGACAGGAATGTAAGGGAGAGAGAGACTGTGTCTGGTGAGGAGCTGACAGCATGGGCTGGCTCGTGGCGTCGCCCACATCCCTGGTCTAAAAACTTTCACCGCCGTGGACTGCAGGCTACCTGCATGCTGTCAGTCGGCGTGCAGAGTTCCCAGACGCTGAGCCGTCAGCGCCGTGAGCCCGTGCGAGCCGGTCCTGCACTGCCAGTGGCGCCTCCAGAGTTGTCACTGCAGACGGAGCACAGGACACTGCCGCTCTGTGCACTGTGTGTGTCCAGGGAAGAAGACCCACAGGGGACGGTGGCTCTGTGACAGGCATACCCACGAGGGCTCTTCCAAGTCACAGGAAGCACGAGCCACAAGGAAACGAGTGAGGAGGTGAAGTCCCTCTAGGGAAGGATGGCCCTTCTTCGAAGTCACCTGCGAAAGTGGACGGTACACCAGTCAGAGAGAGCATGTGTCGCCCTCACGGCCGACGGGGGCTTGGGCTCAGGACTCATGAAGACCCTTCACAAGTCAGCAAGAGGGCGACGGGAACAGGGAAAGATACAGGACCAAGAACCCCACAGAGTGGCCGTGGGAAGAGGCGCTCACCCCAGCAGTCAGTCCCTGGGGGGCCGAGGCCACGACATGTCCACCAAAGTGACCACAAGGAAATGGACGTGCACTGCCGAGGGTCGTCGGGGACTCGGAGCAGTGGAAGGCGACGGCTGACAGTGGAAATCGATACAGTCATTTTGGAAACTTTCGGCACTTTATTAAAATGGAACATATGTGTGCTCTGACTCAGCAGCTCCTGTCCTGGGTGTGTCACCCCCCAACAGACACGCGTGTCCACCTGCAAGTACGAACTGGAATGTCCACAGTGGCACCAGCGCCGACAGCTGCCAAGGGGAAACACTGGTGCCACCGAGCTGCTCGTCAGCGGCCGGCAGTGAGGCAGGGCCGTCCCTGCCGGGCCTGACCAGCTATGACAGCGCCTCCCAGGTCCAGGTTTAGGACTCCGCTGGGGCCCCTTCGGACTCAGAGTACGTGCCCTAGGGGACGACTGCCTTCTTCTCTGGGCTCCTTTCCGGCGACGTGGCCGAGCGCTCCGTGCTCCAGTCACACACGGTCTGCTTTCCTCAGATCCCCTCTGAGCGGCTCCAGCCTCTGGGCCCTGCTGTCCCAGGAGCTCCGCCCGCGGCCGCTTCCCACCCCTCCCCTCCCCGCACACTTCAGGCCTGGCTCAGCCCCCGTGGCTCTCAGTGTAGACGGTGGTTATTCTGGGAAGTTTCCCACCCCTATGCCTTGGCCAGGTGTCTTCACATCGTGCTTTTACACTGTCCTGTGATCCCGTTATTCTTATGAACCTCCCTCCAAACTCTCAGATGCAGGGGGAGGTACTGGCTCCTGCTTGTCCCATTGCTTGTCACAGCTCCTGACGCTTAGAAATGTCACTGTAAGTACTAAACGAAGGAGGGCCTCATCAGCTCTGATGTGACAAGAGTCCAGACGCATTTCTATTAGCAACTGATGGGCTATTTTATGATCAAAACAAAATGCTTCCTCTCACAGAGCCAGATCAGCTTTGTGCGTGAGCTCTTGTTCCTGGTAATTTTATGTTCCATAATTTCTCAAACACATAAATGTTATCCTCCAAATTTTAGTATTACCTTATTTCACTCAATTGTATATAAAATTTCAGTGCAGAGAGCTTTCTGTGGAGAAGTGCAGAGATCGAATGTCTCACTCTGGCTGCAGCAGCGTCATTATTGGGGCTGATTTGTACAGTTGAAACTTAATTTCTAGAAAATAACTCTGAGTTAAACTTTATTAGTTTTGTGGCGTTTTGGGGATGCTGGGTGGACGCTCTGTCCAATTCATTACGACCCTTCATATGGAAATGAAACTTTTACTGGGATGAGACAGTGGGAGAGAAAGAGAAAAGAAAAAGCAGAAAAAGGGAGAGTAGCTGTTCTGCTGACAGTTTGTACCTCGGTGACAAGTGACACTACTGATACCTGCCAGGCGTGAGGACTATGAGGGAGCCCGGCGCCTTGAAATGGGCACAGGCTACTGTGCCCACGTCTCTCACCTCGATTCTTCATAATTGTTTGAACACGATTATTTGGAGAAGGATGTGTTTGGGCGTCGGACACTCACAGCTGCTGCCGGGCACTGTAAGTGCTTAGACGACAGCCTCATTTGATTCTGCCAACAGTAGTTGGGGATCCCGACCATCGTGTCCCACTTGACAGAAGAGCCACGAGGCTCCACGCATGTGAGGAATGTGCCCCAGGCTGCACAGGACGAGTCTGAGCTGGACGCCCGCGCCCCCTGGGCTCCCCTACTCAGCAGGCCCTGTTGCCTCCCATGTCAAGAATTAAATCAAGCAGCTTATTCTGGAGGCGAGAGTGTTTCTGTAGGTCGTGTGTTCCTGGGGGCTGTCCACGGCACCGTCCAGCCACTGCCCAGCTCTGGTGACAGAGGACAGCAGTGAGAGCGAGCCCCACACAAACGGGGGTGTCACCCCGAAACCCGTCTTCATCAAGTGAAAGCAGCTCCAACGAGCAGGGTTCCGGGAGCTCTCAGGAGCGTGGTGGGGGGGTGGCAGACGCTGGGCGGAGGGAGCCTCCCTGCTAGGGAAGCTGCGATCCCGGAGACGGGCAGCGGCGGCCCTGTTTCTCGGCAGGGCCCGCGGCCCCCGCTGGCTCTGGGCTGGCGCTCTGGCTAGGGTGTGTTTGTCTGGCTGGGACTCTTCCCTCAGTCCCCTCGCTGGGTGTCCTGTTTCATGAGCTCCAGGCTCTCCCCTGTTTGGGCCGGAGCCTCTGGCGGTTATCCCGGCCTCCTTGGCCAAAGCAGGGCGGGGGCTTGAAAACTGACACCGCCTGGGTGCACATCTGGTGGGCCGCTGGCCGGACAAGCCCCTCACCACGGCCCGCCCCTCCTCCGCCCCCCAGAGCCACTGACAGCTACGCTGTGCCTCCTGGTTGGGGCCCAAACCACAGCCCTGGGAAGGGGCCCCTCTCTCGCTGCCCACCCACACCCTGCAGCCTGCCCAGCCCTCTGCCAAAACCATGTGCCCCAGCGCCTGCTTCCCCAGAAAAGCCCCCACTTGTCTCGCTGGGTGAAGCCTCCCGGGTTTCTGGACCTGGGGTCCCTGTACTCAGTGGGGGCTGCCTCTTCCTGCATTGGCTGAGCCCCCACCCCACTGTGGGTGGGATGGTTTGTGGGGTGCATGCTTGTGGAGTCTGATCATTACTTTAGGGGGAGAGCCCAGTAGAGGAGCGATACCACATTTACGAGCAATGCTTTCTCTGCTACCTGTTTGTTAACTTTCGTAGTGACCGTCACAGAACTCATGGATTGGGGGAGGGGTCAGACCACGGCCCTTGCAGGCATGGAGCTGGAGAAGCAGGGCTGCCCCCCAGGGGCACACAGAGCAGCTGAACCGCTGAGCCAAAGTGGCCCCTGGGTGGGCCCTGCAGGCCAGGCCTGAGCACCTGGCAGGGAGAAGGGACACTGTGAGCTTCTCACAGCCGTGTGCTGAAAGCTGCGCGCCCGGTAATGAGTCGGTGGTGAAGTGTGGCCTGAGACCCTGGGGACAGCATCCCAGAAGGGACGGAGCCGACACCTGTGCCGGCCGGGCTGCTTCCTGAGCAGCTGAGGGGGACGGCTGCCCCTCTTGGTGTGTTTGTTTGTGCTGCCAAAGTGCTGAGGTGCCCTGGTTATTTCACGTGGGTGAACCTTACGTGGCATGTGTGAGGAGTGGTCAAAATCCAGTGACCGCGAAACAAGACGAGCCCAGTGGTCACGATAAGAGCCAGGCGCTCTGCTAAGTGTTAACTCACTCACTCCTTAGGCGGGTCCTTCTGGGCTGTCCTGCTGTGAATGCCGCATGTTTCAGACGAGGAAACTGAGGCACGAGTGCTGCGTGATGCACACAACCACACAGCTAGTAAAGGTGTGCGCTGAGTGGACAGCGGCAGCTGGTTCAGAGCCCGCGGCTGACCTCTGCGCTGCCCGCTGGCGGGGCTGTCGGAGAGTTGGCGCAGTAGACGGCCTCGGGTCGTCTCTTTCCAACCCCGAGAATCCAGTCGTATCGGTAATGCAGGTAGCAGCTGCCGGTTAAATCCGTCTTCTCTGAGACCCAACAGAATCTACTAACTAGTTGGTGACCGATATTGGCGGTTTATCGTCTTATCTATGTGCCGTCTTCTTGGAACACTTTGCTGAGTGAAACTGAGCACAAGCATGGCTGACCGAGAGCGAGGGATAGTTGAGAGGGAGGAGAGCAGACGGCGGCCGGGCTGTGAGGTGTCCAGTCCAGCTGGCAGGGGCTCCGCCCCCAGGACCCGGCGGGCTCGCACCTCGCCATGTGCACACTCGAGGTGTCCCAGCTGCTTCCAGGAACCTGCTCCTGTGCCCTTGGGGCCTGGCCAGGTCGGAGAATGCATTTCTTTCATCCACGTCCTCCTTTATCGTCACTGGAGGTGCCATGGTGATTGTTTCCCGGGGGAGGGGGGACTGGTCCCATCTCGAGCGGGCGGAGATCCAGCCCTGTGATTGGGTCTGGCCCTCCTGCCTCCTACTGTGGGGCCGTGGCTCCTTCGGAGGGAGAAGGACAAGGTTACGAGTGTCCCTCCAGCAGAAGCGGCCGCGGGGAGGCTTGTAGGCGCCTTGCAACACACAGCTCTCCTTCTGAGGGGCTGGTTGGAGGGCCCCTCCCTGACTGCTGCCCTTGCAGCTTTGGAGGGCTTCTCCCTCAAGCTATGGCCTCTTCACGTGCTCTCTTCCTAAGGCCCGGCCCGGGTTTTCAGAGGACGAGGAGGAGAGAGGCCAGCAGGCTTTCCCAAGCCTGGACTTGCTCCATGTGACCCACAGGGAAGGAGCTTTGCATCCGTAGTCCCCTGGGGGTGTTCTGTGCTGTGAGGGTGTCTGTGGGACCCCAGGTCCTTATTGAACCGTAAGTATCTGGGACAGGTGCTCGCGGCAGATTGCGCCTGAGGAGGCGGACAGCACGCTGCCTGGGAGCGCGAGGACGGGGCGGGCGGTTTCCAGAGCCCACGGCGGCGTCTGGGTGTTTCAGAGCCTTGTCGGGACTGTGGGCTGGATCGAGTGGGGACTGCTTTTGTTGGCATATCTGCAAACACTGGCCTCACGGGCCCTGTGATTGGATGGCTGCCTCCCTGGTCCATGTTGCCCCCCCCACATTTGTCTGCACCCCACCATCCTGTCTGCGTTAATCCTGGGCACGTCTCCTGCTTCCCACTATCGCTCGTCCAGGAGATGGCGCTGGCCTTGTCCTGCACCGAAAACCCAGATTTCTGTGGAAAGCGGATGTCGTCGTGGCTCAAACATGGGGCCGCCCACTTCACGAACACCGGGTGTGACGCGTGTGGCCTGTTGCTGGGGACCATGGAATGCTGAGTGTGGTGACGTGATCGGCTCCTGCAAACTGTCCCCTGGGGGTGGGACTCTGTCACGCCGTTCTCAGTTTCTTCTTTGGTTCATTCAAAGCACGAGGAAACAAAGCGTGTGATGTGTCTGCACCTGCAGCTCCTCTCAGGGGCATCTTGTCCCTTTTCTGTGAGAAGCACTGTTTCTGTAGATGCCATCGGTTTCTTCCGCACAACAAGCTAGTTTTAGTTTCATAGCACGATGGCTACAAGGATGAGAGCCAAAGTTCTGCAGTAAAACCCTTAGACACAAATGCCGAGATTTGGGGATTTGCACATGAACGTTAGGTAACACTCAGGAAACTCTGTCCTGAGGAGCGTCTGCTCTCTCCTCCTATCCCGTCAGCTGGTATGTGGCTGAATTGGGTAGAACATGATGGCCACACAGACCCCAAACATAATCAAAAGTGTTTTCAAATAAACATCGTCACCCACGAGAGGGAGGGCGCCTTCAGCTACCTGGCCCCAGAGGTGGGTCCAGCGTCTTTGCAGTGGCCGTGACTTTGCTCTGAGCCTCTGTCACCATGCTCCTCGTGTCCAACATTCTAACCTGAGGGTTTGCTCCCGTTTGCAGCCTCAGTTCACCCCACTGTGGGCAAATGTGTGCCCTCTTGTCAGCCTGGGGCCCTGGGACTCCAGGGCTGCGTGGAGAGCGCTGAGCTCTCGGGATTTTATCACATCGTTCCCGCCTTGGGCCCCTGCTATGCTGCGGAGCTGTCCACAGAGGACGCGTTTGCACAGGAGGGTGAGATGCTGGGCTCGGCCACGCTTTTACTGAGTGTATTGCATTAAATATGTACCCTGCGCCTGTTAAAATTCTCTCCAAAATTTTAGATCAGTGGGGCTCCGGGACTTGAATCTGGGGTGGGGGGCCATGGCAAGCCACAAGGTCAGATGTTCTTGGCAGAGATAGCTGTGGGGGCCGGGGGGGGGCAGGTCATTCGCACCTGCAGGGCCTGTGGGGGGAGGGCAGCGTCCACGCTGCCAGCTGCCGCCAGCTGCCATGTCTGTCTCCTACGCGTGTGGGAGTGAAATGAAACAGGAGGAGCCGTGGGCGGTGAGGTTTGTGTGTCAGTGGTGTTCAGGACCCTGATAAATAATTTAGGATTCGGGGAGATCGGGACGTCAGAGGAGGGGCAGAAGACGAGGTGACTCAGTGTGTGGGTACCTAGGACTTGCGACCGACCACGGCAGGTATTCTTTACTGCTGTGAAGTGGCAGTAAAGGGGCTGACCACGCTGTCTTGGCAAAGGGACAGTTTGTCCTCGCTTCTGACAGGAGCTCACCGTTGCGTTCATCACGAGTAAGGGAACACCGATGTGACATGCCACTTCTGCCACCGAGTCTGGGCCAGCAGGCATGTGCATGAAACGGAAGGTGATGTGACCAGCTCTGCGTCAGCACATGACAGTGTCTGTGTGTCTCCAAACCACACTGCTCTTGGGCCAGAGGCTGTCATTATGTGAGGCTTCAAATCTTATGGCATCCAAACTCTCGGGTCCCGGGCACCCCTCTGACCTCTGCGCCAGGCTGGCGTCCGCTCACCCTGTTTCTGTGCTCTGACGTTCGAACAGATACACACGTGGCTGAAACAGGAAGCGAGCAGCCGTGCTGTGGGCAGAGGACGGCCCTTCCCAGGCTCCTGGATCCGAGGTGTTTCAGCCTCTACTTGAACACTTGCGGGAACGGGGAGCTCGCACCCAAACCGGGTGGTGGCTCCAAGGTGGAGGGCGCTGTCCTTTACTCCTGGTTGGAACCGGCCTGCCTGCAGCAAGCGTCCGTAGCCACAATTTTGGAGCTCTGCTCTGCAGGCAGAGTCCCTGGACTTGGGGACAGTGCGTTGCCTATGGGAAGTCCCTGAGCTCCTAGCGGAAACGCCTTTTTCCCAGACGGAACTTTCCAGGCCCTCCAGTGAGTCCTCCTGTAGTTTCTGTGGAAGCACGTCCTCGCTTCTCCCATGGGGGTGGGGAGGCTCCTGGGAGCTGTGGGGCCTGGAGGTTCTTTGTCCTTGTCACAAAGTCCAGGACGCCCTGTCTGAGGGAAGCCCCCTGGTTCTCTGTGGTCACAGCTGCGGTTTCCAGTCCTTCTGTTTCTCCTCAGTGCAGGCTCATCGTGCACAGAGCACCCACTCGGTTCCTTACCTTTGCTTCTTCGCAGCCACCGTCTCTTCCTCGCTTGCTGCTCAGAGTATTCCTTCCATTCTCTTTGTTTAACTTCTCCGGTCAGTGGCACGAAGGCACACAGCCTTCAGGTCCTTTCCTCTGTCCTCCAGCTGTGAAGCCAATTGCAGTCACAGCCCACGGAGCCACTGAGTTCAAAGAGTGAGGACAAGCTAAGGCCTCAGCCTCATGCTGTGTGTGTGGATGCCATGTGCGCAGCCGGCGTCACACACGTGGCACCACGTCCCCCTCAGCCGTCACGTGTCTGTCACTCTGGAGTCTCTGAAGCTGCTCTGCATTCAGATGGTCTGCCTCCCGGCTATTCAACCTCGCGAGTTCAGTTCTCCGCTCAGTAGCTGCAGCCCTTCCAGTCGTGGGTATTGATTTTGTTCAGTGAGCACTGCCGCTGCTGTGGTCCAGGGCGGAGGGGACCCCTTCCAGGGGAGGAGGACCTCGGGGTGTCAGGGATCTGGTCGGCTGCCGTTTCCGCTGGACCACTCAGCTGGCAGAGAAAGACTCAAAGTGTGTGTGTGCGTGTGTGTTTGGGGGCCCATCTCCTGCCCAAACCAGGCTTGTTTCTGCACACTTGTTTGCTGAGTGCAAGTCCGCCGAAGATTGCACTTCCAGTTGTGGACTCTGAAATGAACGTGAGTCAGCAGGAAGGGCCTCTCGCCGTGAGCGCCCTGAGTGAGCACAGCGCCCTGAGGCAGGCAGGGCCTCCTGTGCCCACTGCGGCCCGGCCAGCACACAGGCACCGGCAGCCACACCGCCTGTCGCTGCTCTGCCGGACCCGTCCCTTCTCCTCATCCTCCCACAGCTTCCTGCAGGGCAGGCCTGGCCCTGCTCCCGTGCAGGGGCTGAGACCATCGCTGACTTTCAGGAGGGCAGGCGCTTCCTCTCTGTCCCATCACAGGCTCAGCGTGACCATCCCTGTGGGAAACCTGTGACTTTTCGTCTCCACCTCACACTGTCTCTTGCTTTTGGGTCTGGGAAGATGGACTGTCTGGGGAGATGACCACCTGCCCAGTCAGATGTGTCCTGCTTTGTACACCAGCTTATTCCCGAAAAGCTGAGAATAAACTGGGTTTAGGTACTTGGAGCCAGGCTTTGAATGCACTGGAAGGCTTTGCTACTCCAAGGAACCAGCCCTGGGCCCTTTCGTAAAATGATAACTTGTTCTGTGATAACTTGTTCTGTGATAACTTGTTCTGTGATAACTTGTTCTGTGATAACTTGTTCTGTAAGTTATTCTGCTTTCCATGTAATCAGAGCGGGGGTGCTGGCGCTGCTTCTCCCCGACATTGCAGGACTTGGCGAGCAGATAGCACACCTTTGCATAGGGAGTGTCACCCTAAGTGTGCTTGTGGAGACTGGCCACTCGCGGCCCAGCACGGCAGGCGTGTGCAGAGCTCCGTAACGTGGACAAACTTTTCAGTTGTGAGTTTGGCAAGTTCAGGCATTTCCTCTAGTTCTGCTTCAGAAAAAAGACGGTTTTTGCTAATATTCAGACTTGCGGGAAAAAGAGTCTCCTGTCTCTAAGTTCTGGTCACTCCAGAGGGGCTTGGGAGGGGTGGAGGTGCTGGAACTTTCCATTTTGTTAGGGCAGATGCCCCGAGGACGGCCGGGTCCACCTGCTTTCCACGCGATCACAGAGTGGGGGCTGCTGTTTCTCGGCATTGATGCAGCTGCCACAGCTCCACTCAGTAGGGGTTTCTCTTTGTATCCAGATCTCTCTCATCTCAATATCTATCTGTCTATTGTCTGTCTGTCTGTCTATCTATCTATCTATCTATCTATCTATCTATCTATCTATCTATCTATCTATCTATCTATCTATCTATCTATCTATCTATCTATCTATCTATCTATCTATCTATCATCTCTATCTATCTATCTATCTAACCTGCTCCGGCTCAGTTCCCATACCGATAAAAACCAGCCTCGTTGAGCTCCTGTGAATATTCCCTGAGGCCGTCCTTGGCACGTGTGAGACATTCCCGGTGCAGTCAGAGGGCTCTGGGTCTGTGAGCCGCTGCCCACCCTCATTTTAAGCAGATGAAGCAGAGGTCACCACTGGTTTTGGAGGTTCACAGCTGAAACCAGTACCAGTTTGCGAAAGGAAATCCAGGCAGCAGTTGCTGAGACCTAGTGGGTTGCGCTTAGTCAGGGAAAAGCCGTTTCTGAGTGTCTTCTTTGTAGCAGATGTAAAGTTCTCCCTGGGAGCTCAGAACGAGCCGTTCCGGAGTGAGTGAGGACGCGGATGACTTCACAGCCGTGTACGGAGAGTCTCATGCAGGCAGATGCAGGGTGTGTTTGGGGGAAGGGGACGCGGCGTAGACTTTCCTTGTAGAGGGACCTGCTGGGAAGGCTGTGGGGACGAGAAAGTTCGGGCCAGGAGCCCGAGGAGGGGCCATGAGAGGGGCCTGCGGGGCCCCCGGGAGAGGGTGTGAGCCGAGGCGGCTGCCCGAAGGCTGAGCGGGAGCTGGGCCCTGTGTGGACGGCGTCCTGGACGGCGGTCATGGGCTGGACCACAGCCCAGGCCAGTCTCCATGGGCCTGCGTGCTCCTCTCCCGGTGTGTGGTCTGCGGGCTCATTCACGGGCACAGAGGGTGCCTGCCGCCGCCGTGACTGCGCCCAGTGAGGCACACGTTCTGCCGCCTCCCGACCAGCACTGCGAAACCACGCCACTCACCCCCGTGTGGTCTGTGCAGCGCCTGCCCGGCCCCACCGCTGTCTTTTGCGTTTGCCAGGGTTGTCTCCACCCTTTTCAGGCAGAAACATCTGATTTGATTGTATATGATTTTATACGAATTTTATGAATATATGATTTTATTTTTACCACTTTGAGTGGGTCAGAGTTCTGCTACCTAGAAAACATCACCGAAAGCTTCCGTTTCCTCTAAGAGGTGTCTTAGCGATGCCACCCTCTTACTGCCTCCATCCCCCTGCTGCCGCTGGAACCTTCCCCGTCCTGGACGCACCTGGCCACGTACTGGTTTCTCCATGAAGCCTTCTCTGATCACCCCAGCCCAAAGGGGTTTCGTCTCCGCTTAGAATTTTGTGCTGCGTATTATTTGTAACTGCAGAGCCAATGTTTGGTTGATTATTTGTGTTTCTTAGAAGAAACTTCTTTTTTTTTGAGTAAACTTTTCATTCTAAAACACTTTGCTATTTAGAGAGTCATTGCAAAGACTAGAACATAGGATTCCTGTTTACACCACGCTCAGGGCCCCCTCGCTGCCGTCCCGCATTTATTAGTCTGTACGCTTGTCACAAAGGCCCAGTACTGACAGTTGTTAGTAACCAGCACCCATACTTGATTCTGGTTTCCCCAGTCTTCACCGACTGTCTTCCTTCTGTCCTAGGACCCATCCAGAGTGGCACGTAGTGGTCACATCTCCTCAGGCTGCCTTCGCTGTGACACTTTCCCAGACTTTCTTGTCTTTGGCGACCGTGGCAGTTCCCAGATGACTCATCAGGCATTTTGTAGACGGTCCCTCAGTTGGGATATGTGATGTTTTTCTCCTGATGAGACTGGGGCATGGGCTCTGGGGACGGAGACCACAGGCGCTAAGTGCCATTGTCATCACAGCCACACTGTCTTGGACTTAGGCAAAGCTCATGTCGACCTTGGCACCTGGCTGCAGTGGCGTGTGTCGGTTCCTGCACCGAAAGTTATTTCCTCCATTTGCGGGCTGTGCGCTTTGGAAGACAGGGTCTGTGTGGCCTTCATACTTCAGGGGTGGGGACTGTCCCAGCTCTTGGGGAGCAGAGTGTCCACACAAATTATTAGACTTGTTCTGCACAAGGAACTTGTCACTTCTCCCCATTTGTTTGTTCAGTCACTATTTATATTAACATGGACTTGTAGATATTTGTTTTACACGTTGGGCTATAACCCAATACTACCTTGTTTTTTTGTTTGTTTGTTTTGTTTTTTCTCAAATTGTTCCACTTTGGCCACTGGGACTCTGTCAGTTGGCTCCCATGTCCCTTTGACGCACCCCCATCATTTTTTTGTGCATATACTTCCCCAATTTCTGGCATGAAAAGATTCTGCAGGCTCATCCTGTGTGTTTCCTGACCGGGTCCCAGAAGCAGCCGTTTCTCCAAGGAGCCCAGTTCCTTGGATCGGAGATGGTGATAGAGACCAAGGGCTGGGTACCAGGTGTGCTCGCTGCTGCGAGGTGTCGCTGCTTCTGGCCCCAGGTGATGCAGCGAGGAGACATGTGTGCAGGTCTACCCGTGGGTGTCCACATATCTGTAAACATTCCTAGTGCAGCCACTTGTGTCTCCAGGAAGCTAACGTGAGTTCATACTGACGTCTCAGGTCTGATCCATCACCGCGTGGGTCTCTGTGGGAAACTCAGAGACACAGAGTCCCGGGCACCACTCCTGGCTCATACCTCAGGGTAAATGCACTGCCCACCTTCTGAGAGGCCAACACATTCACGTCATTGAGTGTTTTTCTTGGTTTCATGTTGCAATCAATATCAAAACTATGAAAACACTGAAATGAGAGTTTTTCTGTGTCACTATTCACAGTTAGGGTAAGTATGAATCTCAGTAAAACTTTGTCACCTGCCTATACTTATACTTTTGCTAATGAGAAATCCATGCATGTGTGCTCTCAGTTTGAACTTTCTCATGTCACGTTGAGTGTCCCATCAGCCCTCAAAGTCTGTGACTCAAGTCCTAAGTGTGGGCTCAAGCACTGTGACAATGGACGGCAGCGGTGCCTCGTGCCACAAGTGTCGGCCTCACTCACCTGCTTTCCTTCTCTTGTTTCTCGCCCTTGCGGTGGCTGCAGGCTCCAGGTCTGACGCACCTGCTGAGATGCTCCTGCTCCCCGGAGTGGCCCTGCTGCTGCGACTGCTGCTGCCTGCCTTCAGTCCGGCACACGCTCAGGTTAACCCAGGTAACATGGCGCCGCTCAGCCACACACACAGGCCAGCTGAGGTCAAGGCCATTAGAGGTCAAGGCCATTGGAGGTCAAGGCCAGCTGAGGTCAAGGCCGTTGGAGGTCAAGGCCAGCTGAGGTCAAGGCCAGCCAAGGTCAAGGCCATTGGAGGTCAAGGCCATCAGAGGTCAACACTAGCCGAGGTCAAGGTCATCAGGGCTCCTGGGAAACACCCTGCCAGGGGGCACAGTGATCATCTTTTCCTTCCCTTTCACCTCCCTGGGGAAACATGCTGTAGCAGGAACAGAAACAAGTATTCTCCCATACAACATACTGATTCTTGGCAAGTGTCATCTGATCCCAAGTAGGTGGAGGGTGAGGACACTTTTTAAAAACGAGGGTGGGCGAAGCAGCCATTCACTTCCGCCCCTTCTGAAACAGGAGGAGAGAGGTTTCAGATGCCTTGGAGAATGCCTGCACACGGCTTTCCAGTGTTTCTGGCTGGCTCGGGCCTGTATGTTACCTTGTGTCATGTTGGGCTTTGGGGATCCTGGTCTTGTGGGGTCTCAGGCAAGTGCTTTTTCCTACAGGGTGCAGCCACGTTCCAAAAGAAATGTGTTAGGAGGAGTGTTTTAGTTTCCCCATATTTTTTATGACAGATATTTTTTAGCTTCACAGTGACGTATACAGTTCTACCACTTGATCTATTTCCATAATAAGGCCGCTTGACAACCTGTGCAGAGACGGACACGGTCTGGGCCGTCTCCCCTCGGCTCACCCACATGGCAGCCGGTACCGGCTCAGCAGGGTTGGCCTTGGTTCTGAGGGCGGCCAGCATGGGTGTGCGTTAGTCGGAATTGACAGGTGCGAGGGCACGTGCAGAAACGCGTGTGTGACAAGCCAGTGCTTGAGTCATGTTCGCTGAGATCTATCACAGGGCCAAGCCCAGAGGCGGAGTGGGAGGGCACAAAGAATTACATGGGGAAAGGTGAAGGATTGAGGTCACGGCATCCATTTTGCCGCCAGTATGAGTACAGGGAAACACAAGAGCGTACATGCTCCGTTGGAGAATCTTACAAACTGAGCGCATCCATCTAAGCAGTATCCAGCCTGAGAAACAAGTCGCCCAGCTGGCAGAGCCACCCCCACACTCACCCCACGGTAGCCGTGCCCGGCTCTCTAACAACACAGAGAGCTCTGGCTGGTTTTCTACACCATGTAAATGGAATCATATGAGTAAGCCCTCCTTTATGTCTGGCTTCTTTCGTTCAAGGTTTAGTTTATGAGGCCCACCACCGGGCTGCACGCAGCTGGCAGTGTTCTCACTGTGGTACCATCTTGCTTTGAGGTTTAATAAACCCAGCGCCCTTACTGTCTTGTGACAGGTCCCATCTGAGCGTGGCGCAGTGTCTGAGTTGCCCTCTGCTCTCCTCTTACTCAGTGAAGTCTGCTTGTGTCCTACCTACTACACTGAGTGTTGTCCCGCTCTGGTCTCAAGGGACAGTCCCTGTGAGTGCGTTTGGGATGGGAGGGGCTGGGTGCTCGGCGCACTCATGCAGACCGGTGTGACATGAGGACATTTATGTGACTGCACCGAAACAGCTGGCCTCTGTGTTAGAGAGCGCTCGGGGCTGGAGCCCCGGAGCCCGAGACAGGCTGTTCAAAGAGAGCAAGCAATTTTCTCCCCCCGCCCCATTCACAGCGGTAACTGTTTCTAATGGCTCATTCTGCCAGCGAAAAAGAAACACAGACCTTGACCTGCACTGATATTTGTAGGAACACTGGACAGTTGAAGTTTGTTGAAGGAATATTGCTTCTCTTTGCCATTTCTTACATTTTACCAAGTTAAGCTAACGACAAGCAGTGGGGCGTTGCCATCAGTGAGTCCAGTCACAGATCTGGGGGCTCGTGCAGTCTTAGGGCTCGTACTCTGCTGAACACACAGTAGGCATGTGATAGTGCTGGGGATTACAGGCGTGTAATCAGTGTGCGTTTCTACAGCAGGCGTGTAATCAGTGTGCGTTTCTACAGCAGGCGTGTAATCAGTGTGCGTTTCTACAGCAGGTGTGTAATAAGTGTGCGTTTCTACAGCAGGCGTGTAATCAGTGTGCGTTTCTACAGCAGGCGTGTAATCAGTGTGCGTTTCTACAGCAGGTGTGTAATAAGTGCATGTTGATTTAAGGGTGACTTTTCAGGAGTTTGTATTGGTGTCTACTGTAAGATTTGAAGGTAACAGAATAAATTCTGGGCCAGTTAGTTTTCCTCACAGTTTGGCCACATGGTACAAACAGATGGGATATTGGACTGAAGTCAGAAGAACTGGGTTAAAAACAAATATAGAGCCAGTTGTTCAAAATTTGGGAGGCCAGGAGCCTTGTGGGTTTCTGGATAGAAGGACGTGTAGAGGTCGCCTGATGAGCCCGGTCACCTCGCCCAGGGCTCTGAGCACGCGCCCACCGCGAGATGAGTGACATGTGTGACCAGCGCGGGTAGCTGGCGCCTCCCTGCTGACCTGGCCTGTGGCGACTGCTTGTGCTGGGAAAGGGGGGACACTCGTACCCCCGCAGCCGCCCAGCCGTTTAGGGCCCACAGCACAGAGCCGGGCAGGGCTGGGTTACCCGTTTCCATTCTCACCCTCCCACTCCCCCCAGAAGCAGGCAGCTTGTTAGCGGTTCAGAGCCCTGGGGTGGGGGAGGTCCTTCAGTGTCTGGAATGCTCCCCTATGAAAGGAGGGACAGGGACGTTAGGGTGTGGGATTAGGAGCGGAGTTGTTCTCCGACAGCCTGCAGGCGTGTTTCGGGCTCATCAGTGTGGATCATTCGTTCCGGCATCGATCCTCCGTCCCCGTGAGCTCTCAGGGTCTGGGCACCCAGCCCATTCGTGTACAGGGGCCTCAGCGATGGCTAAGGAAGGCCTCGCCCCCATTTTACACATAAAGAAACCGGGTGTCACAGGGGGACTGCTTTTCCTGTGACCACATGTCTAGCTGAGGGGAAAGCAGGGACCCACGCGGCCTGTCATCCCACCTCAGGGAGCAGTTTGAGGAAGCAGCAACCTCTCTGCCAATCACGTAAAGCCTCACGGTTTCCTTTCTGTGACTTCCAGTGTCCGTGTCTGGGCGGGGACAGCTCATTGGGGTTTGAGGGGCAGCCTGGCGCTGAGGAGCAGTGACGATCGGATCGCGGGTCATTTACAGCCGGGCGTGGCCCCTGAGCACTCGGCACTCAGGCTGTGGCCAGAGCCCTCAGGACCCCGTCACCCTCGCACAGAAGCTGCAGCCCTGGAGACGCTCCAGTCCCCTCCCCACCCCATGTCCCACCAAAGCTGGCACATGTCACCACACCTATACACACCTCCAAACTGCAAAACCAATTTTCTTTCCCTGGGTTTTCACCATTCCTGTTCCCAGAGATGTGATGAGAGGGTTTATGTGGCTCAGCTGTTAATGAATGTGTATCAGGGCGTGTGTGTGAGTGTGTGTGCACGTGTGTGCGTGAGTGTGCACGTGTGTGTGAGTGTGCATGTGTGTGTGTGAGTGTGCACATGTGTGCTGTGTATGAGTCTGTGTGTAAGTATGTGTGTATGTGTGTGTGAGTGTGTGTGTGCCATTGGTATGGCCTGTGCAGGGAGGTAAAAGGCTGGGAGAGACCTCCTGGTTGAATTTCTCTTACGTGAGCAACGCTAGATGCTGCCCAGGTTGGCTCTTTCTTGCTTATGTGTTTGTTTGTCGAGTCTGTTCAGAGGGTGGCCTCTGGTGTCCTTCCTGCCAGTAAAAGGATCTCCCTCTGGGGACAACAGAAACTCCTGTGACCCCTGAGCTCCTTGGTTGTGCCAAATAGGGAAGAGGAGACCACACAGTTCAAGGAACAGCACCAGCTAACACTCACGGAGCCCTTCACGCGTTCCTGGGCCATTTGGAGAGGTGTCAGCACATTTAATCTTCAGACTGATCTTACGGCGTCTTATTTCAGCTTCACAGAGGAGATACTGAGGCCCCAAAACATCAGGTGACTCCATGCAGGTCACAGACGCAGCTAAGGGACAGAGCAGGTGTGAGCACCTCTGTGCACTTGGCTGCCTCCTGGGGTCACGAGGTCAAGTCCCAGTGTCGTGCTTGTGGCGATGCTGAAGGCAGGACGGAGCTGGGGATGGAGGGTCAGGGGAGCGGGGGGAAGGAGAACGCTGAGCTTACGAAAAGTCACAGAGGCGCAAATAGGAAAACAAAAGTACAGGGTGTTTGTCAGTGAGGTCACAGACAAAGGGGACCTTAGGATGGCACCAAAACCAGGAACCACACAATTTAGGGTCCTCAGTACGTGACTAGTGCTCTGTGGTCAAAGCTTTGTTTTCACCCTGTGACAGCAAAACGCTAGGCACGTCCTGCCCCCCAGATGCAGGTTCCGGGGTTTTTTTTGGTGTTTTTTTTTTTAGATTCTTTATTTTATTTTGAAATTTTTAATAAATTTATACCCCCTTCAGCCACTTCTCCCATCCCACAACTCCCACCTCCAGCAGCCATCAGTCTGTTCTCTGTATCTACAAGTTTGTTTTTCTTTTTTTTCCAGATTCCAATATGAGTGACAGCATATGGTATTTGTCTTTCTCTGACTTTTCACACTCAGCATAATGTCCTGTAGGATCGTCCATGTTGTTGCAAATGGGAAGATTTAAGTCTTTTTTATGGCCAAGTAATACTCCATTGTACAAATGTACCACATCTTCTTTATTCATTCGTCCGTCAGCGGACACTTAGGT
The DNA here is from genome assembly GCF_036562045.2 of Rhinolophus sinicus. Lineage (NCBI taxonomy): Eukaryota > Metazoa > Chordata > Mammalia > Chiroptera > Rhinolophidae > Rhinolophus > Rhinolophus sinicus. The sequence goes on from NC_133766.1 coordinate 735,468, forward strand.
TGCTTCCATGTCGTGGCTGTTGTGAATAACACTGCAGTGAACATGGGGGTGCAGATATCTTTTTAAATTAGTGTTTTCATTTTCTTTGGGTAAATACCCAGCAGTGGAATTGCTGGGTCATAAGGTAGTTCTGTATTTAATGTTTTGAGGAACCTCCGTAGTGTTTTCCACAGAGGCTGCACCAATTTACGTCCCCACCAGCAGTGCACAAGGGTTTCCTTTCTCCATATCCTCGCCAGCACTTGTCATCTCTTGTCTTTTTGATAATAGCCACTCTGACAGGTGTGAGGCGACATCTCACTGTGGGTTTGCTTTCTGCTTCCCTGATGGCTAGTGACGGTGAGGACCTTTCCTAGTACCTGCTGGCCAGCTGTGTGTCCTCTTCGGAGAAATGTCTGTTCAGATTCCTGGCCCATTTTTAAATCACTTGTTGGTTGTTTTGCTGTTGAGCTGTATGGGTTCTTCAGATATTTGGATATTAGCCCCTTATCAGATAGATGGTTTGCAAACACCTCCCTTCTGCAGGCTGCCTTTCCATTTTTTGATGGTTTCCTTTGCTGGGCAGAGATTTGTTTGATGTGGCCCCACTTGTTGATTTCTGATTTTGTTGCTTTTGCTTTTGGTGTCAGATCCAGAAAATCATCACCAAGGTTGATGCCAAGGCCCTTACTGCCTGTTTTCTTCCAGTTTTAGCTCTAATCTTCAGGTCTTTCATCCTTTCTGAGTTCTTTTTTGTGGTTGCTGTAAGATAAGAGTCGAGATCCGTCCTCTCGCATTAGCCTGTCCAGTTTTACCAGCACCATTTATTGAAGTGACTGCCCTCTCCTCATTGTAAATTCTTTCTCCTTTACGGTGAATTAATTGGCTGTGTGTGTGTGTGTATTTCTGGGCTCTCAATTCTGCTCCACTGGTTTGTGTCTATTTTATGCCAATGCCACACTGTTTAGATGCCTACAGATTTGTAATGTGATTTGAAACCAGGGAGCACGGTGCCTCCAGCTTTGTTCTTCTTTCTCAAGATTGCTGTGGCTATTTGGGGTGTTTTTTGTTTTGTTTTTTTTGCGGTTCCAAACAAATTTTAGGATTTTTTGCTCTATTTCTTGAAAAATGCCATTGGAGTTCTGTCCGGGATTGTACTGATTCTGTAAATGGCTTTGGGTAGCTGCACATTTAAACAATATTGATTCTCCTAGTCCATGGACACCCAATGTCATCCCATTTATTTGTGTCTTTAATTTCTCTCATCAATGTCTTGTAGTTTTCAATATACAGGTCTTTTACCTCCTTGGTTAAATTTATTTCTGGATAGTTTAATTCTTTTTTGCAATTGTAAACGGGATTGTTTTCTTTATTTCTCTCTCTGATAGTTCATTGTCAGTGTAGAGAAATCAACAGTTCTTGTGTATTGATTTTGTACCGTATAGCCAGGATGCAGGTGCCTTTTGCTGTCATATTTCAACAAATCTGGGGCCAGAACATTCTAAGCAGTAGGCAGGCAATAAAGCTCCCTAGGCCTCTGTTCAGATTATTCCCCAACCGGGTTCTTCCCGACCCCGAGGCCTGACTACACGCAGTGTGGAGAGCGTGTGCTGCCAGCAGAGCGTGACGACAGGTGGTACAGTGACCACACGTCAGCATGGACAGAGATCCAGTTCCCGCTCCGTCGCAATGGGCTTTGTGACTTGAGGTAAATCTCTGCACCTCACTTTACTCACTTATAAAATGGGGAGAATAAATCTCCACTTCACGGGGTTCCTGTAGGGGGACCAGCTGAGACAATGAAAGTCAGTGGGCTTTGGAAAGTTATATGCAAATATCGAGGGTTTGGATTTCTTATTTTTGGAGGAGAAGAAAGTTAAAATAACCCAAACACCGTAAAACAATGGTTTCTGTCAAGCAGAGGATGGAGGAGGAAAGAGAAAAAGAGTTCATTCGTGACCATTGTGGTCCCTTGTGGTCTCCAAGAGAGACTCGAATTACCTTTGGGGACTGAGGGCTTCTAACAACCTTGGACTCTGGCCATCCTGACTGCAAGGGGACAGGCCGAGCAGATCTACAGCCGAGTCTTTTTCTGGGGAGAATCGTATGATTGTTGACTTAGCTTTTGGTCTCAGCCAGCAGACCTCTGAGAAGCATGGATGTGGCAAGATAGGCCTCCCAGAAGTTTCTGTGGTTTGGACGCCTACACAGTCAGGTCAAAGTTATGACATTTAAAATAGTGAGGTTTTCAGGGCTTAGTAGGAGGTGGTGGGCTGTTAAAAGTACACGACCTTTGTGTCCTGCTATGACCTCGTCCGTGGCCTCCTACGCTGTGTGGTGACCTCTTGGGCACTCATGGCAACACCTGTTGCTGTGCTCGGCTCACTAGGCAATCGGCAAGTGTGGGAGGAATAAGCAGAAGGCAGGTGCAAGGGTTCAGGAGCTCCTGTTCCCCTGTATTTTCTGTGAAAAAGGGTCAGAATTAGGCCATGGGGGACACGATCTCACCAAGATGGTAGGAAGCTGAGAAGGAACCCCTAAGAATGGCATCCCTTTACATATTGGGGATCCAGGTGCAGAGTGAGAGAACCAGAAGGAGGATGAAGGCAGGTGGGGGGCACCAGCATGCACCCCCTGGCCTCCGACAGCGGCCGCGCAGCGGACTGTGTCCCTTCCTACATTGGGGTCCCCAGGCAGCAGCATGGTAATAAATATGGAAAATGGGCTTATTTCCCCAATTCGCGTAAACCTCTGACTTGGCATTTCAGGGGAGTTCAGATCAGCGTGTGGGTGCTGACCTGCGGCCAAGGCGTGAGGTCTGCCGGCAGGTGTATCGCTAGGCGCAAGCATTGTTGCCCGAGAAATGCTCAGCCTGCAGGGGCGCCGGCCTGTGGGAAGCACCCACCTGGGAGCTGTCGTGCTAAAGGGTCTGCTGGCTGCCGGTGGTTAGACCAGACTGAGGGCTTTTAGAGCTTTTACTACCTGGGAGCTTGTTCGGTGATGGAGACCTCCAGGCCGCTGCTGCCGCAGTGACAGTGACAGCGGCCTACTCGTGACAGCTGGAGCCCCATGTGGGTCTGGTTTCTAGCTGTGTTTCACCCCTGATTTCTCTGATGGGAATGAATCTGCATTGTCCCTTTGAAATGCTAATAGTAAGAATTTACGCACATTTGGATAAATTTAGGCACATTTCCCCTTATTTAAGCCACTAAAATGCCTGTCTGTAGATGGAACTGCTTGGCTCACTTACCTGGGAAGCTAGTTGGTCTTTTTTAAAAAAGATGTGTTTGGATTTTCGACTTTCCAAAGTGGCTGTGACCCCAAATCCAGACTGGCCGACAGCTACAGCAGTCGCACCTGCCTTTACCTGGCCGAGGAGAATGTCTTCACTCTGGGTTCTTGGTAGGGGGTGAGCTTGGGTTTTTGGTCGTTCGGTGCTTTTTGGAAACCCTGTGTGCTCTGGGGCCTCCCTCCCCAGTGGGCCCTGACTCTCTGTCTCGTCCAACTCAAACACTCAGCTCAGTTTTCACTGGGTTTCTCCTCAGGTGTTTCTGTTGCCCATCTACACAACCGACGGCTAGCAAACGTGCTGTGCTGAGACAGGAGTGCTGTCTCTAGAGGGGAGGTCCGCGTCTCCTGGCCTGGGGACTCTGTCCTGTAGGGACCCTCGGCAAAGCCGGAGTCAGCCTATCGCCCCTGCCCCAAACTGACGAATGGCTGGACGCGGCTCAGAAGTTCTGCCAGCTCTTCCATCCCACCTGCAAACAGAAGTAAAAGTTGCCTGGTCTTTGTGGCCATGGTAACTCACGCTAAGTGATCATACTTGACTTTTCACTTGGCGGGCGGGACTCAGAGCCCAACCTGAGGCCCATCGCTAGCAGAGCAAATAGAATCAAAGGCAGAATACTTTCAATTTTAACCTTAGCTCCAGCTTGTCTTATTGTCCCCACTTTCTTTCCCCTTAACCCGCTTTCCTTCCTCCCTCCCTTCCCTCCCTCCGTCCCTCCCTTCCTCCCTTCCTTTCTTTTTTTCTTTCTTTCATATACAACTTTGGAAGCCAACTCCGATCTTCTTTGTAGAATGGGTCAGAGTAAGAATAACTACAAAGGAAATAAGACGTCACTTTATTAATGTTGCTGTTACTCTTAAGTATTACAGTTGACATATGTGAACTCGAATTGCCTTAGAGCAGCCCTGTAAACAAGCTGTCACCACTGCACCGAGAGGCTGAAAGCTTGGATAATCTTTCCAAAGCCACGGAACCTCAGGACTGCTTAGGAGTGAGCGAGTGACACCCCCTTTCCTGGATGTCAGTGACTCAGCCCCATCACACCATGTTAAATCTCTACAACAACCTGCTTACTGAAGATGAGGAAGGTGGGGTTCAGAGAGCTCTGGTGACCTGTCCTGGGGTCCCACCATTTGGGAGTGCTTCAGCACAGAGCTGTGTGGTTCCAGACGTGTCCCTGTCGTCTCAGCTCCCAACCTTCACGGCTGCTCAGCCGTCTCCAGCTTCCGTCCATGTTGGAAGACAGAACGTAAGGTTTTAGGGGGAGCCTGCCTGGACTTTGTGGGCATGTTGTCGGCCCTCCGCCCCCTCGGGGCCCTGACACCCCTTTTCTGCAGCTCTGCAGTTATTGTCTCTGCGGAGTATTTGGGGCTTGTAGGAAAACTGGAATTCTACAGGGCAGTTCCCAAGGGGATTTCAACTTGTGCAAAAGAGGCTTTGGCCACACAGCCTCTTTGTACCTGGGGGAACCCCCATAACCCTCCTTGGGCCAGCAGGTCCCGTTATGCAGAGATCTCCCTGAGCAGGGAACCAGGGTGACAGCCTGCAAGGGGGGCCTTGTGGGGGTACGGCTCCCAGTTTCAGCTTCTTTCATTGGACCCCCTTGTCCTTTCTGGATTGGGAAGAGCTGGATTCTGGTAGCTGGCATTGGAGAAGGGAGCCAAGACCTGAGTTCCGATACATGAGTCGGCTGTATGTCCTTGGGTAACTCACTCCCCTTTCTGGGCCGCATGGGTTCTGACGTTTAACATGGGCCGCTGCAGGGCTGTGTCTCCTCGTGGCCCTGAGGTCTTAGGAGCGGGTGTTCCCAGACCAGGGACTGTCATGGGTCCCCTCTCACTCAGCCTTGTCTTCCCTGTGCCCAGAGAGCTCAGGTGTCACCCTGCCTCGGGCCTCACGTGTTCTCCTGGAAGCTGCCTGTGGGACCCTCGCTGACAGTGTGGCCTGGAGCTGGCAGCCAGGCAGTGAGCTGCATGGGACAAGCAGCGCTTACAGGCTCTCTACCTTGGCTGCGTCCTGTGAACGCGGCTCTCGGGGAGCTGGGCTGGTGGCAGCTGCTGGTCCCAGGCGCCTGCCAGGCAGAGGCAGCCGGCCCGGTACTTTTCCACTCTGGGAATCTGGAAGCGGGAGTTGGCTGTCTGTCCAGGGGGTTGGTGGGGAGTGGGGGCGTCAGGAAACCACCCAGTTCCCGCAGCGTGTCCTGCGTCCCCAGCTAATCCCGACTTGTCGTGCTTCCTGGTATTTCATACAGTGGTGTCTGCAGTCAGGCTGATGGCTCTGAGGACAGGTGACGGGGGCTGGGGGGCGAGGTGGCTGGCACACAGGACTTGGCACTGCGCCTTGGCTGTTGGCTGGGATCCCTTCCACAGAAGGAGTTTACCCCAAATAGGCGTGTTCAGGAGGAAAACCACCCTGGCACTGCTAAGAAGTGCCACACTGGGCACCCGATGCCAAGGCTCGTCCTGGTGCCAAAGACCCACCAGGAGGAAAGGCCATCCAAGATCAGCTCGGCCGCTTCCTGGTGCTCTGCCCCAGGCCCCTGGGGGCTGCTCTGCTGGGTGTCGTTCTCCCTGCCTTATTGCCTCCAGCTGCACGTCCCACTATGGTGGTATCTTTCACTGAGGTATAGTTGACATGTATGTTAGTTTCATGTGTGCAACATGATGATTCTGTGTCTGTTGTGAAATGGTCATCATAATAAGTCTAACTAATGTCCATCACCATACGTAGTTAGAAAAACATTTTTTTTCTTGTGGTGAGAACTTTTAAGATCTATTCTCTTAGCGACTTTCAAATATGCAGGATGGTATTAAGTCTCCGTGCTGCTCATTCCATCCCCAGGACTCGTTCATTGTATAACTAGAAGTTGGGGCCTTCTCACCTCCCACCCCCACCCCTTACTCCCATCCCCCAACCCCTGCCTCCGGCAACCACCAACCTGTTCTCTGTATCTATGAGCTTCTTTATTTATTTTTAGATAACCCACATATGTGAGATGATACGGTGTTTGTGTTTCTCAGTCTGACTTACTTCACTTGGCGTAATTCCCTCTAGGTCCATCTATGTTGGTGCAGATGGTAAGACTTCATTCTTTTCTATGGCGAGTAATACTCCACTGTATACATGACCCACATCTTCTTTATCCAGTTGTCTGTTGATGGGCACTTAGGTTGCTTCTATATCTTGGCTATGGCGAATAACGCTGCAGTGAACACGGGGGTGCATATCTTTTTGAGTTAGGGTTTTTGTTTTCTTTGAATAAATACCCAGAAGTGGAATTGCTGGGTCATAAGGTAGTTCTATTTTTAATGTTTTGAGGCACCTCCATCCTGTTTCTCATAGTGGCTGCACCATTTTACATTCCCACCGACAGGGCATAAGGTTCCCTTTCTCCACGTCCTTGCTAATATTTGTTATTTCTTGTCTTTGTTTTATAACAGCCATTCTAACAGGTGCAAGGTGATGTCCCATTGTGGTTTTGATTTGCATTTCCCGGATGACTCGTGACGTTTAGCATTTTTTCATCTGTATGTTTTCTTTGGAAAGAAGTTAGTTGATGTACAGTTGAAATCGCCAACTATAATTGTAGATTTGTCCATTGTCCCTTATAATCATTTGATTTTTTGCTTCGTTGGTTGTGAAGCTCTGTTATTAGGGCATAAATATTTAGGACTGTCATGTGTTCTTAACTAACGTCTTTATCATTATGAGACACCATTTGTATTCCTTGTCTTGAAATGTTTTGTGTCTGGTATTAATATAACCACTCCATCTTTCTTTTGATTAAGTTTTCATGGATATCCTTTTCTACCCTTTCAGTTGTAACTTATCTGTGTTTTTATATTTAAAGTGTATTTCTTGTAGGTAATATATAGTTTAACTTTTTAAACTATATAGTTTTTTAAATCCAATATGACAATCTCTACTTTGTATTAGGTTGGTGCAAAAGTAATTGCGGTTTAAAAGGTTAAAAAATGCAAAAAATGCAATTACTTTTGCACCAACCTAATAATTAGGGATTTAGACCATTTATTTATTAATGGGAGTATTTATATGGTTAATTTTAAATCTGTATTCTTGGTATTCATTTTCTGTGTATCCTATGTTCTCTGTTTCCTTTCTTATGCCTTCTTTTCAATTAATTGATTTTCTTTTTATGAATTTGTTTGATCTCTTCTTGACTCATTAGTTATGTCTTTTTAAAAACATTATTTTACTGCTTGCTTGGGGTTTGTATCATACATCTTTAACTAAACAAAGCCTATGTTGGCGGGTTCCTACATCCCTCCACAGAGGAGAAGAAGCTTTCAGCAGGATAACTTCCGTTTTTCTCCTTTAAGCCTCTGTGCTACTGTTGTCATGCGTTTTACTTTTGTAAGTGTTGTAAACCCCACAATATGTCAGTTTTCTTTAAATAGTCAGTTACGACTTAAAGAGATATAAGTAACATGGAAAACCACCTTATCTATTCCCTATGTAATCACCGGTGTGAAGGGGAAGTTAGCTGTCACCTCTATCTCGGCCCTCTCTTCATAATGTGTCCCTTTTCTCTGGCTGGTTTTAAATTTTTCTCTTTGTCACCTATTTTAAGCAATTGAATTATGATATGCTGTAGGATAGTTTTCTTCGTGTTTCTTGTGCTTTAGGTCGTAGAGCTTCTTGGATTTAAAATTTTCATGAAATTTGAAAACATTTCCATCATATTTTATTCAAATAATTTTCTGTCTTCCTTCCACCTCTTCTTCGAGGAATCCGTTTACATATATACCAGGAGGTTTGAAATGATTCCTCATCTTACTGATGTTCTGTTTTTTGTGTGTTGATTGATTGATTTTCTGTCTTGTTTCATGTATCATACCTCTTTAATAGTTTCTGTTCCTGTCTTTAAGTTCACAAATCTTTCCTTCAGTGTGTAATCTGCCTTTAATCCCATCCAGTGTGTTTTATTTTATCTCTCACATTCTAGTTTCATTTCTGGAAATTTGATTTACATGTTTCCTATGTTGGCTATGGCTCTCCTTCTATTTTTGAACACGTGCGATACAGTTATCACTGTTGGAATGTTCTTCTTCTCCAATTCTAGCTTCTATGTTAGCTCTGAATCAGTTTCAACTGACTGGTTTTTTTTCTCATTATAGGTTCTATTTCTCTGCTTCCTTACATACCTGTTTTGTTTTTTAATTGCATGGGACATAATTATGCTAAAAGATATTTATTGTTTATCTGAAATTTAAGTTTAGCTGGGAATCCTGTATTTTATCTGGCAACTCTGTGTCCTGAGAGATCTCATCCCCTTGCCCTTTCCATACTCTCCTCTTTGTCTCCTCAACTCAGGGAATGTTCCCACCTCTGCCTGAGTCCCCACTCATCCTGCTGCAGCCTGGACACCCCAGCAGGACGCTGGTACAGGTGTCGGCCTCATCTGTTTTGTTTCCCTTCTCTGAAGGCCCATTGTTCTTTGTTGTCTGATATTCATTATATTGAAACCCAATCTTTCATATGCTTTGTTCATTTTTTTTTTTTTTTTTTTTTTGGTTGTTTCACCCAGGAGGGTAAATTTGGTCCTGACTACTCTGCCTTGGGTGGGAGTGGAGGTACCTTTCCGGAGGTGACTGTTTATAGCCAGGGGCAGAAACGTGGTGCAGATGGGGCCAAAGCTGTATGTTCAACACCTTCGTAGCAGAGCCTGTTGGTTTTGCTCCATAATTTCATGAAATCAGAATGTTCTGGATCACAAGGAGTATCTGGTGATAATCACTGCTGTTGGGAAACTGGTTAGAACAGCACACCTGCCAGTGAGTGAATGGGGACGGCCCATGGGGTTATCACCAAACAGAAGGAAAAATCAACTCCATACGTTATGTCACGGTGCTTGGCAGAGTTTGGACCAAAAGGTAGGTTTGGCTAAGGGTCAGCACTGGGACGGTTGAGTGGTAATAAGTTTGGAGGCGGGGCCAGGAAGAAGAGGCTGAGCGAGGCATGGTGACCAAGCTGGGGCCAGAGAGGGACTTAGGAAGATTTGAGTCGTCTTTTCCATGTCCAGTAATAAATTGCGTTCTTCCTGTGGTTCTCTGGAAATAAAAATAAAGGATTTCCTCTCTTTGGCTTCTCTTGGTCCAGACATATGCCGCTACCCTCTGGGCATGTCAGGAGGCCACATTCCAGATGAGGACATCACAGCTTCCAGTCAGTGGTCAGAATCCACAGCTGCCAAATATGGAAGGTGAGGATGGATGCCCAAGACAGCCTGAGTTCTGCCTGGGACAGATTTCCTGGACACAGACCCTGACTCGGTGCTTGGCGGGGGCTTGGTGGGGGCTGGCACACGAGGGCCTGTCCTGCTCTGTCTGTTCTCAGGGAGCAGGCTCAGGCCTTGGCATCGTGCGCTGCTCAGGCCACCCCTCCTGCCCACAGGCCCCAGAGCCACAGCACAGCCGTGGGTTCTCGGACATGCAGGGGGCCTGCTTTCCCTTCACAGGAGCTGCTGCAGGAAGCTGGGGGGTGGGTGGGGTGGTGAACGTTAGCTAGGACACTGGCAGTTAGAGCCCCATTCCCCTTCTCATGGGGGTCTGTGAGACGTCACCACTCAGGGTGCAAGCTCAGGACCTCAGACACAGCGAGGCCACCAGCAGGCTCTTCCCTCTGTCACGGCACTCACAGAGGGGCCAGCTCTCCACAGCCCGGGGGGTGGGCTTCTTCAGTGCGGTGTGACATCAGGGTCCTGGAAAGCGATAAGCTCCTTTGTCAGAAAGGACTCTGCTCTTAGGGCTAATCCTCCTCCTGGAAGCGAATCCTTTTGGTGCAAAGTACTGCTTTCTGTGAAAATGGAGTCACCCATAAGAAAACCTGTGAAACCTTCTCCATAAATTCTGTCTCAGTGTGTGAAGGATGACAGCGGTGGTTGGGGGGATGGGAGTGAGTAGGTGACATCTGTGAGCAAAGGCTCACTCACTGCAGGACAAGGAACGTGGTGAGACGTTCCCCAAACAAACCTTATACTGAGTTCACAACTCTGCTCACTGGTTGCTCAGCCTGGAGGCAATAATATGAAACCAGATTATTTACTGTTTCTCTGACACACTCTGCTTACCGCTCACTCCCAGCGTGGGTTTCCACAGCTTGCTGCTGGCCGCCATGCCCATCCTTCTGGTTCACATTCCTCTGTGTTACGTAACCCACATGCGAGGCTCACGATCCCTCCCTCCCCCTCCTATTACTTGATATCCACGCGGGAGTGCCCACCTCCTGTGCTGAGACCGACGGAGGGGTGGCAAAGTGATGGCAAAGCGATGTGGTGGGGCGTGGCGGGGGAACAGTCTCAGAGCGCGGGACCTCCCTGAGACCTCTCCACCAGGATGGGCACTCGGGCTCCATGGGCGCGGAGGCCTCAGGCTCCCTGGCAGGGGTTGTCTTTCTGGGACTCGTGGCTCCACAGGGAGAGGGGCCTGACCCCAGTGGGTACTGTGGTGGCAGCCAGATGGGGGGTGGACTCCCGAAATCCCTGTGGACTGGATCCCAGCCCACTCCCTCCCCAGGAGAGGGCTGTGGTTTCATGGTTCCTCCCTCTCTCCCAACCCTCCTGTCCCAAGGCTGGACTCGGAGGAAGGGGATGGAGCCTGGTGTCCCAAGATCCCCGTGGAGCCAGGTGACCTGAAGGAGTTCCTGCAGATCGACTTGCACACGCTCCACTTCATCACCCTGGTGGGGACCCAGGGCCGCCACGCGGGAGGCCATGGCATTGAGTTCGCGCCCATGTACAAGATCACGTACAGTCGGGACGGCACGCGCTGGATCTCCTGGCGGAACCGGCACGGGAGACAGGTAGGAGGGCGAGAGGTCTGTGAAGAGGAAACGCACAGGTTGTCGGCCGCTGTGCCCACAGACCTGGCCGCCCGTCAGTGTGTGGCCCAGGCCGGGGAGGGCGGACAGAGAGGAGTGCCAAGGCCGCCGAGAAAGCTGAGTGCTACGTTCAGATACGCTCTGCCCCTTGAGTGGAAAGAGAGGTCCCATCATGCGGGATGACTTGGGGGTGAAGGGGAGTCAGCATAACTTCGTAGCATCGCCCACTCTTCCCCTTCTCTCTCCTCAGGTGCTGGATGGGAACAGTAACCCCTATGACATTTTCCTCAAGGACCTGGAGCCGCCCATCGTGGCCAGATTTGTCCGCTTCATCCCGGTCACCGACCACTCCATGAATGTGTGCATGAGGGTGGAGCTTTACGGCTGCGTCTGGCTGGGTAGGTCTCTAGGGGGAGCTGTGGCCACGGGAAATGAAGGCGGTAAACCAGAGAGGGTGGGGTCGAAGCTTAAGAAAGGACAAGGCTTCCTTCCCGTGGGGCGTGGTGGCCCATGCCTGGGGGTGTGTGCCAGGGCCTCACTGACTGTCCCTGCGGCCCTCTCCCAGCCGTGCTCCCGTGTGCCCTGACTGAGTCCTGGCGGACACGCTGGGAGCCTGGGGCGGCTTCCTGGGTGGGTGGCCTGAGCAGCAGGTGTGCCTGAGCAAGGCGCTGACCAGCCTGTTTCCTCGGGCAGATGGCCTGGTGTCGTATAGTGCTCCCGCCGGACAGCAGTTTGTGCTCCCCGGGGGCTCCGTCATTTACCTGAACGATTCTGTCTACGATGGAGCTGTTGGGTACAGGTAAGTTCTGCGGAGCGTTGGCCATCAGAATGGGCCAGTGGCCACTAGAAGAGAACCATGTCTTATGAGGGCTTGGGGGCACTGTCGTCAACCAGCCAGTGTTGTCTGAGACCTGAGCATCGAGAGAGAATTGAGAGGAATAAAACACACAGTCTGTTTGCCAGGAGCTCTGCAGAGCCTGGTTTGGGACGATGGAGCTGTCCCAAGAGAAACAGAGCACGGGCTGAATTTCATGGTGGGACTCTTTAGACGCTTAAAACAGGACATAGGGTCTGACACAAATGGCAGCCAGCTTATGGGGTCACAAAGGGCCACAGGAGTTGAAGTTACGAGTGTAATAAATGTCACAGATCAAGACATTCAGGACGAGTGAGCCCCATGAATGTAAATGCTTTAGAAATTGTGACGAGAAGGAGACTCTTGGGGGACAAGGCGGTTTCCAGGTTGAGCTGGTATTTGGAGCACAGACGCAGGTTCCGAGGACAGTAGAGGGGACAGCAGGGCCAGTGGAGGCGACGGCGCAGCAGTCAGGTCCAGTGGGGTTGGTGGGGGGGAGAGCTGTCCCCGCCTGTCTCACTTTGCTCCAAGCCTTGCCACTCTCCCTCTGCCCGCCATGGACACTCTTCTCTCTCTTAGCCCAGTCTTTGTCTGCAAAGATTGAGCTTGGCAGAGAGGTCAGACCATGGCAAGGCCCAGGAGAGAGAGAGAGAGAGAGAGAGAGAGAGAGAGGTTGGTGAGCCTCAGGAAGAGGAGTGTGGCGTTCCAGTCCGTCCCCTGGCTCAGGCGTGAAGAACTGCTGCCCCACACGTCACACATGGCTCAATTCCTGGCAATTCCTTTCTGCTACTTGGTCACTGCTCCTCCCCCAGTCACTTCCGCTGTCTTGGTATCGTTTCACTCAGCCCCATCCGGCACATGCTCAAGGCCCAGAGGAAATCACAGAGTGGTCGAATCCAGTTTAGTTTAATAAATCTTTGCTAGTCAACTGGTATCCTGTGCAAGGGTCGTGGCCAAGCTCACAGTTAGGGATGCAGCTCAAATGGGGTGTGAGTACCACGCATAGGGCATGGTAAGCACACTCTGCTTCAGAGGACAGAGAAAGCGGCAGGAGGCACGCAGAGCGCTGGGAGTCCGGTCACTTGCATTCGCTGTGGGGCTTACATGTTGGGGATGGGAAAGAAAAGCATTTGTGAAGAGCTGTGTACGTGTGAGTTGTTACCTGATTGGAGGACAGAAAAGACGTGATGGAATGGATGTCATCAGAGTGGGCCCCAAAGGCCCACAGATCTCACAGACACAGAATCCTGAAATGGCACTTTAGGCAAACACCATGGCTGGGCGGTCTCAGGGAAAAACCAGCAGCTCAGCTCAGCACGGGCATGTTGCCGTGGCAAAGCCGTAGTGAGAAGCGCCAGGCAGCTGTGTCGTGTTTTGGAGACACTTGAACGTCAGGCCAGGAGGAGGGTTAAGGACTGTGCCCTAATGGGGACCATAGGACAGGGATAGGGATGGACATGCATGTAGGTGGCATTTCCACCTGATGAAACTGTCACCTGATGACAGTCTAGGTGACTGAAACAGTGGGGATGCTATTTATTCACTCAACAGATAAATACTTAATGGTTACTGTGCACCAGGTGCTCTCAGGGACAGTGGAAGCACAGTGGAGTTGACAGGAGGGCAGCCAGGTGCACGAGTGAGGTTAGGAAGCGATGAGGACGGATTTAGCTAGGGATGAGTTTCGGGGACCGACAGCCATTCCGATGGAGAGACGAAGCCCCAGGGGGAAGGCCAAACGTCACCAGAAGTCTAGACCCAATCAGCATCCACTTAATAACGGACGTGAGGAGATGTCTCGCTGGGGTGTGGCTGAGTGGTGGGAGGCACGTTACCGATTCAGAACCTCTGGAACTAGTCCGAAGAGCAGAAGTGCCTTTTTCTAATTAAACATTTTCTAAAAGTAGAATATGGTTGTTGTGGGAATCCTCAGAGTTCTCAAGTAAACGAAGTGAGCAGGGAAAGTGTCTTTCTTTCTCCCGTCCCCACCTGATTTACCATTGTTTAAGGAGAAACTGGATACGTATTCCTTTGAATTTGTGTTGCTTTCATACGACTTTTAAGAGGTTTTACTTTTCTGGGGACAATGGGAAATACATTTATTGCAAGTAAACTTATGTTCTCCTAGCCTTCTGATCTGTAGAGAGAAGAAACAGATGGCAAAACCTTGGAAGGGGGATCCAGACTCTGGTCACTGTGGAAAAGGCCAGTCAAATTTTATAATTTGCCAAACGTTTATCAATGAACCAGTATATTTAAAAATGTATCTTTAAGGCTGGCGTAGTCACACTTAACCGTTTCTGTAGCTCACAAACTTGACATCCTGTTGGTGGGGCCCTAACCTCACACATACAGCTGGTGGGTGGACATTCCATCGTCTTCATTTGGGAAACTCCTGACCGATCTCTGGAGCTCGAGTCGGGGAAGCGGCGCCTGATGGTTCTCGCGGGCGCCTCACAAACAGAAGGAAGGTGTCCTCACGCTCCTCCAATAGTCCCGTGAACATAACTGCACGCACGTCCCGTCCTGCAGTCGGCTCCTGGCCCACGCAGCCATTCCCGACAGGCTTCCGCGCAGAAGGGGGAAGGTGTGGGGCGAGAACACGGCCAAAGCCAGTGCCTGGGCCCTGTGTGGTCCGCGTGCCTCCCTCCACGAGTCTACAAATTTGACTCAAGTGCCAGGTAATTGGCATAAATTTGGCAGAGGCCATTTTTTCTTTCCCTTCAGTTTGCTATCAAAGGGGGTGTTGGCCATGCGGGGCACAGGTGCACGCCGCAGCTCTGGGCCCGCTCACTGCAGGATGGATGACAGCAGGCGCTCAAAGGACTCGAGCGCTTTGCAGGCCCCTCGGGGACCAGGCGGGGCGAGTGCCCTGGCGGGTGCGTTCGTGCATGCGCACGTGCGGGACTCGTTGACCAAACACGTCTGGGGTTGTTGAGTCATTTTGCAAAGGCGCATGTCAGCGTGTAAGAGCAGGGATGCGTGCAATGGTGACAGACACCTTTTCATCGAAAACGATGGGCTGCTGTTGAGAAGCTTTGCCAGTGAAGGGGTTCGCATCAAATACCCCGTGAACTGCATCTCAGTGAGAGGCTTGCTTCGTGAGGGCAGCACAGATGAGTCAGTTCTGTACAGTGTGTCGGGTTTTTCATAATCCTTCGGCCTCCAAGATAATCAGCGTTTACGCAGCCCGGGTGGAGAGGCAGCTGAAAGCCCCCACGGGTGGATCATTAACCGCAGGTCCTCTGTCCCTTTCCTTCTGCTGCCCTGGCCTGAGCAGCATGACCGAAGGGCTGGGCCAGCTGACAGATGGGGTGTTCGGCCTGGACGACTTCACCCAGACCCACGAGTACCACGTGTGGCCCGGCTACGACTACGTGGGCTGGAGGAACGAGAGCGCCACCAACGGCTACATCGAGATTCTGTTTGAATTCGACCGAGTCAGGAATTTCACCACCATGAAGGTCAGTGGGGCTCAGGGTGGTGGGACGTCTCCAGGAAGCCAAAATCATGGCGTAGAGAGAAGGTTCTGGAAAGAGCCGGGGTGGGGCCGTCAGGACGGGGTCACACGCATCCCCTGCTACTCAGTCGCCCGCAGTCCTTCCCCAGTCGCTCCGTCTCGCCGGCTCGCGTGTCCGCGGTAAAGGCGGGGGTTGGGCGCGGCCACTGCCCTCCGTGTTTTTGTCGACATGTCCGTTAGGCACAGCGGACAGTCTCTAGGGCCCATGAGAAGGTTTTACCTCCTTCAACTGTCAGAAGAAACAAAGTTAACTTTACGATCAAAAGTTATTCTCATCTTTTTAACGACACAGTTGTAAAATATAATTTTAATATACTTTTACGGAGGGAGGGTCCCACCAAGGCCGCAGTGCCAGGCCCACGGGAGCCACTTGTGGCCCTGCCCACTCCCCAGGGACTGGCACTCCTGCCGGTGAGGGAGGCTCAGGGCAAGTCCGACCCTCAATGGAGAGCGCGGGGCTGTGTGTTCTGAGCCCCCTGGAGTGCTTCCTCCCCCCACAGCACTGAGAAATCCTGGTAGAAGATTCCACAGCCTTCTGTTCCCAGAGCCCTTATCTGTGTAACAGCCCGTCTGTCGTCATTTATGTGCCCGTGTCTCCCTGGACCTCAAGGTCCTCCAAGGTAGTGACTGACCTGTGTTCCTGGCACGTACGGTGTGCAGGCTCAGTAACTGTGGTTGGATCACAGACTCCTCGCTGCCCACTGTCACCGCTGGCAGTCATAAGCGGCTCTGTGACCTTGGCTACGAGGATGAGGGAGGAGGCCCCTGGTGAGCAGTGTCTGAACTCTACATGGAGCTGACGGAGAGCCGGGGCCGCAGCAGGATTCCAGGCGTCTGGCCAGGCTCAGCCCTTCACTGTGGGGTCTCGGGCAGCCACGGAGTCAGTTACCGGAGGCTGAGAGCCCAGCTGGCGGCGGGGCAGGGGAGGTTTCACCCTGAGTGCCACCACCCTAAGACATAGATTCTTCTGTCGTGTACTCGTGTGCGGCCGCGTACCAGCCTCTGAACGCTGGCCCTTCACTCCCGCGCCCTCCCAGGTTCACTGCAACAACATGTTCGCCAAAGGGGTGAAGATTTTTAAGGGGGTGCAGTGCTACTTCCGCTCTGAGGCCAACGAGTGGGAGCCTAACTCCGTGTCCTTCCCGCTGGTGCTGGACGATGCCAACCCCAGTGCCCGCTTCGTCACCGTGCCCCTCCACCACCGCATGGCCAGTGCCATCAAGTGCCAGTACCACTTCGCTGACTCCTGGATGATGTTCAGTGAGATCACCTTCCAATCAGGTCGGGAGCCCGGGGCCCTGGGCGTGGCAGGCGTGTGGGAGGACGGTTACGGGTGTCCTCTGAGTGCGGACACAGGGTCTTCTGTGTGACTGCTGTGCCGGGGGCGGGCAGGGCGCACGGGGTGGGTGGGGGGACAGAGTGTCGCCTGGCTCCACATACTGTGTAGGGACTTGTAAGACGAAGGGTTACAATGAGAGTGCCACGTGTCAAGCGTGATGTGCCTGAAGCCAGTTAAGGGGGAGCCCACCTCGCACGATGAAAGTATTTAAATGAAGATTTCTGAAATACACAAAGCAAGGAGAACAGCGAGCCCCACTGCCATCAGCCTTGCTGAGCTTGGGGATTGAGCCGTGTTTGCTGCTTCTCTTTCCCCCTTTTGCTGTCGTATTTTAAAGCAAATCTGAGACGTTATTTGATTTCATTAGTAACAATTTTAGATGCATCTAAAGACATTAACATCTTTCTAAGCATCGTGCCATCATGCCATCTGACATTTACTCACAGCTACAGTAATTCCTTCGTATCAACTGTGTCATAGCCTGTCCCCGCAGGGCCTCATTGTCTGGTGTTGTCTTCCTGCCATGGGCTTGGTCGCGTTAGGACCCCAATGAGGCCCTCTTGGGGTGTCTCCTTTACTCTGTTCCTAAGTGTTTCTTTTAATCTCACACAGTCCCGTTTCCAAACTCTCTTCTGCTTTGGCTGATGACTTTCCCAGCGCCTCTAACGCTGCCGTTCCTGCACACGGGGTGGTAGCCTCAGGCCGGCTTGATCCCAGCTCAGTGTCCACTTTTGTCCCGGGTTTTCACAGCCTGTGCTGTGTGCTACGTCCAGCCTCCTCGTGGGCTGCAGTGTTCCGTTCCCTCACTGTTGGTGATGCTAAGAGCAGCCCCACGGTCGTTCACTCTCGCTTTGCCCTCCCTGGGTGGCTGCTGCTCGAATCGTGTCCCCCTAGTCCTTGCTCAGTGGTGGTTTTCTAACCCTTTTCTCCCTCCGCATTTGTTGTCTGCTGCCTTCCTTCCGACTGGACGAACTGCCCCTCCTGCCCTGTTCACATCAGAGGGCAAGGCACAGGGTCCATTTTTCCTCTTCACCAACCTTCACAGTGAGGAGCTGGTACCCTCACAACCATCAGCAATGCCAGTGCGTTTGTCTTAGTGTCATCACGCACTCATTGCTTTTTATGAGCTCGATTACAGTGATTCTTCTTGCTGATGCTCAGATTGTCCTACGTTTGACCCGAGCACACACCTTTAACTGCTCTGTGTTCTTTGGATCCGACCCCATAGCCTTTGAGAACCGTCCCGTTTTTAGAAGGAACAAGATGCCCCAAGCTCATTTCGAACATTTATTGCTCCAGCGCTTGAACCACGATTTCCTCGAGCAAATGTGGTTCCTTCCAGTGGGGGGTGGTGTTTGGAGACCACAGACTGGGCAACAGGGACCGTGGCAGGTCTGGGAAAGTTCAAAGGCACTCGGGACATTGCACTGTCACAATTCAGATGGGAGTACAAGCCTGTACAGTGATTTTCAAAAGACGCTCACGTGGTACCAATGACACGTGGTCAGAGGAGAGAAGAGGCCACTAGAGTGGCTGGGAATGGACAGTGGCAAAGGAGGGAGAGCTGCACTGGCCTGGGAGAAACTTCTGCGCAAAAAGTACCTGAGAGCAGGAGACTTTGAATTATCACCTGGGTCATGATTCAAAGATAAACCAGAAGACCCACTTCCTGATTTGACTTTTAAAGGCAGAGAATTTCAAGCTGGTTTGCTCCTTCGGACATACTGACAAGGAGAGAGAGCTGTTTGGAGCAGCAGGTCTGGTGCCTCAGGCCTCCTGTTACAGATTTAATCTAAGAGTAAATGGATGGAATACTTTGTGGGAAGTGTTTATGAAGAGCAGAAATTTGGATGTTCGAAAGCAGTGTCACTTACATTGTGTTAATTGGGTGACAACCGATTGCTGTCCATGGCCAGGGGCTGGGTCTGCAGAGTAATTAATTGGTACCTGATCATATCCCAGCTGGTTACAGCATTGGGCTGCTCTCAGTGCCAGGGATGTCTTGAGCTTTTAATGCAGTTTCGTGATAATATTAGTTTTCACTGGAGCCTGAGGACCCAATTCAGAGACATAATGTAGACGCCAGACATCTCCCTATATAACAATGTGAAGAAGGAAAATTAGGATTTGGGTGGGAATTGTCTCCTAGAAGGGAAATGCGTATTCTAACGCTTCACCTCTTTGGTCAGACAGATCAGAGGAGAACATTAGTTGCCAGCATCAGTCTTGCAGGTACACTTTGGGGTCTGACCTTAGAAGCTGCGACATCGCAGGAAGGACACCCTAATATCCATAAGTATCTATAAGGATAAAGGCTAATTGACAAATTAAGGGGCAGCAACACACAGTGAAACAACAGAGTTTATAAAGCACTTGAGTTTCCTGGAAGGAGGAGCTTCTTGGCAGCTGTCTGCCGCCTGCCCACCTGCCCACTGTGTCTGCTCCATTTGGCTGAATCGCGTCTCCCATCCTGTGCCTCCCTGTGACACCTGCGTCACGGCCCCACATCATTGCTTCTTAAACGTCTTTGCACTACGGCACCCAGGATGCCGTAATTTAAACAAAACTTTTACAAAAGAAGAGTTGCCCTTACTAAACAGATGAAGGGAGATATTTTTTTATTTAATATAATATGTGCTTTGGTGTTAAGAAAGGCTGGTGGCAACCCAGGAAGTTGACGTCACGGCGTGCTGGGGCACAGCCGCCTTCCAAAACCCGCTACTGACGGTCCGCTCTGGCCCCCGTGTTTGCTCACAGATGCTGCCATGTACAACAACTCTGGAGCCCTGCCCCCGCCGCCCGTGGCACCCACCACCTACGGTACGTGTGAGTCCCGTGGGAGGGAGCACGCGCAGGAGCCAAGGGTGGGGTCTGCAAAGGCCCGGCTGTCTGTGTGCGGGGCTCCACAACCGGCCGTGCACCTCCAAAGCCAACACCCAGACTCCCCCTGTCCACTGTCGGGCGGGTCACATGACCCCCACGGAGGCGGAGCTGAGTCCCACTCGCTCCATGAGAGCATGCGAAGCTAGCAGGAACAGGGGAGGGGACGTTTCTAGGTGAGACCCACAGTGGGGGTCGCAGAGACTGGGGGGGAGTCTGTGAAACACAGTGCCAGTCTCTCTACTTGTAGATAAATATGACAGGTTGCTTCAGGCCCCCACTGGCCACACAAGCCAGCCAGTGTGGGGTCGAGTGTCTCCAAAGAGGCCCTTGGCCCCCTTGCTCGTCTCAAGAATGCAGAGTGGGACGTGGTGCACGGGTGTTTCATGAGGTGTGACCGGGGCCAGCAGACCAGGCCGTGGTAATAAAGGAACAAACTTGGGGAAGATGGAAGACCTCTCCTCTACCCGCCATGCTCCCTAGGAGACGTGCAGGGTACAGGAGCAGTGCAGCATGGCCGGGAAGGAGCAGGAGGGCTGTGGGGGCACCTGGGGGGACTGTCCCGGACGGACAGCGTTGCCTCCCTGTCCCTGGTCCAGCCCCTGAGGGGATGCCCTGTCGCCTTTCTCTTCCTGGTCGTAGATCCAATGCTGAAAGTCGACGACAGCAACACTCGGATCCTGATTGGCTGCTTGGTGGCCATCATCTTCATCCTCCTGGCCATCATTGTCATCATCCTGTGGCGGCAGTTCTGGCAGAAGATGCTGGAGAAGGTGAGCGTCCTGTCCCACGCTGCTGTGACCCAGCAGTGGAAGGCAAATTCTGAGCATGTAAATGTGTAAGCGGTGAGCCCACTGGGGTCCGAGGAGCCCAGGGTGGGGGAAGGACAAGCCGAGCCCATGCTCTGGCTTTAGGATGCAGTTTGGAGCCTCCCTAGAAAACTCCCGCCATGTGGAATCTCAGTGCAGGTTGCCCTTGCAGTTCTGAGTCACTGGGTGTGTGGCGGGGGGAGGGGTGCAGGCATCCGTGTTTCTCAAAAAAATTAACGCGTGGTTCCGATCCCTAATTGATACCTCCCTAAAATCTCGGACAACAACGTTCCTTCTCTTCTTTTACTGTTTGCTTGTTTGGTGTGTGTGTGTGTGTGTGAAAACATCCAGCCTCATTAACGTCCAGCCAAGTTCATAGTGACTCTAGTCCTGCTGCTTTGTGCCTGGAGGTCGTGACTCCCTGTCTCCGAGTCCCTCCTCAGTCTTTCTGTCCAGGTCATGTCATCTGAATGTTTCCATTACATGTCTCTTCCACTTTCCATCTACAGACTTTCTCACGTGTGTTATTTTACGTGACCCTCACTGCGCAATGGTGAGTTGGGCACAGTCCTTACATTTAACCGTCTTTGTGATGGGGAGACGTGATGTGCTCAAGGGCACACACCCCATATCCTGTCGTCCATGTGCTTTCCAATTGTCAGGCTTGACGTATGTTGCCTTCTTTTCTTCCAAAACATACATTTCACCAAAGATGGAGTAACTACGACTTTGGTTTCTTAGGACAGATAACAACTTTCTGGACACTGCTGCTAAGTTCTTGGGGTCTTCTGATGATTAAGTGTTTCTCTCTTTGGCCGTGGACGTCTTCCCTGGTCTGTGAGCTCGTGTGGACGTGGACTATGAGAAACCTTGGGCTGGAGGCAGGGGCACGGCCTGACTGGGGCCGTGCTGGGGATGGGCTCGCACAGGGGCCAGTGCCCAGGCGGAGTGGGGACCAGAGAGGGGACAGGCCACTGCGAGGTTGGACTGGAACCTGTGAGCTCCGGATGCAGGACATGAGGGAAGGGCTGAAATCAGAGCAGTTGGGAGGAGGACCAGACGAGCAGCCTGCGATTCCTTCTGGTCTGTCCCACACTCAGTTCTGAGAGGAGTGAGCCTACTTTCAGGGTTTTAGGCAGCGAGGTTTCGCAGAAGAGATGCTCTCCTTGCTTCCCATGAGCACCTGTAAACACTTAGGTACATGAAAGCTTTTGATCCATAAATAGTGACTGGAGACTGAAAGGAAGCATCCAGAGAACTTGCCCACTGGCTCGATGAGGCTGTAGCAGAGCCTTCACCTTTTAGTGCCGGAGCGCACTGGGCACCTGGCTTCCAGGTGAGGGGAGCACAGGTGCTGGGGACGGAAGCTGCAGTGTGTCCTTACGCAACCGTCTGTCCTGGCTGAATCTTAGCTGAGGCGGAAGGGCCTGTGTTCTCTATTCCCTGAGCAATTTCTCTTTATTTGAGCCAGAATTTACCCCACTTCTTGGGGCTTTCTTCTGAAACCCAGTGGGATGTATTCATGGGCTGTGAGAGGAATGCTGGATTAGAGACTCCAGGTGAAGGGCAGCAAAACTCTTGCCTTCGAATACTTAACTTTGTTGTTCAAAAAATTCTTTCTGCCCTGTACGTCCTGAGTGAGGAAACTCAAGAGGCTCTCGAGTGACACAGGATTTCTTCCTGGGGACAGAATTCTTTGTGGAAAACATTTCAGCATATACCCGTAGTCCAAGAAACCTTCCTCAGTGCAGCGGCAGAGTGTGGCATATTTGGGGGTGTCCTCAGCATTCTTCCTTTGAGAGATTCAGCCATATTTATTGAGTGCCTACTATGTGCTTCGAGTCTAGGGCATGAAGCGGGCATCTGAGTTTCTCCCCTGAGCACCCACAGTGCGTTTGTCAGAGTGGAGCTGGACTGGAGTCACATTGTCATATGTTCCGATTCCAGCGTACTTTTGAAGGAGCAGGCAGGTCACGTTAGATGGGCTGACCCGAGAATTCGTTGTTTTATTCCTGTATCAGGTGTAATTCACCCAGGTATCCCCAGACACTCAGGGCTTTCCTTTTCCATTTCCTAGCCATTTTATTTTTGCTTAGTAGAAATGTGGGGTCCAGCGGTGTTACCCTGAACTACAGGGCCAGAAAGGCCAGGTGGACGCCTGATTCGTCATCGTGTAGAGGCACATTTGTTGAGTAATGAGCGTGTAAATGTTCGCTTACACACATCGAAATCGGTGGCAGGCCGAGTCAGCAAAGGCCGGTGTTTCCTAGAACACTGAACACACGAGACTGCCACACTCTCCCGCTGGCGACCAGCAGGTCCTCTCAGGCCGATGACGCTGGAAGCGCATCAGAGAGCGTTGGCGGCCCAGAAATTAGCTCAAATTCCGCCTCCGAGAAGTGGGGTGCTCGTGCGGGGTTCCAGGCAGCGTCCCTCCGGCGGGGCGTCTGCAGCTCGTGTGAGCCGAGCGGGTGTCGGGGGACAGACGTCGGGGCGCCGGGGACAGACGTCGGGGCATCAGGGACAGACGTCGGGGCGCTGGGGACAGACGTCGGGGCATCAGGGACAGACGTCGGGGCGCTGGGGACAGACGTCGGGGCGCTGGGGACAGACGTCGGGGCGCTGGGGACAGACGTCGGGGCGCTGGGGACAGACGTCGGGGCATCAGGGACAGACGTCGGGGCATCAGGGACAGACGTCGGGGCGCTGGGGACAGACGTCGGGGCGCTGGGGACAGACGTCGGGGCGCCGGGGACAGACGTCGGGGCGCTAGGGACAGACGTCGGGGCGCCGGGGACAGACGGGTGCCAGCTGCCCTTGTCCCTCCCTCCAGGCTTCCCGGAGGATGCTGGATGACGAAATGACAGTCAGTCTGTCCCTGCCCAGCGAGTCCAGCATGTTCAACAACAACCGCTCGTCCTCGCCCAGCGAGCAGGAGTCCAACTCCACCTACGACCGCATCTTCCCGCTCCGGCCGGACTATCAGGAGCCCTCGCGGCTCATCCGCAAACTGCCGGAGTTCGCACCGGGGGAGGAGGAGCCAGGTGGGCGTGGCGGGGGCGTGGCGGGGGCGGGGCCTGGGCCCAGGACGAGCGTGTGCTCAGCCCAACCGGGTGTTAGGCTGGAGACGCCCCGCCCTCTTATTAAGGTGTTTCCACCGGAGGAACCTAAACCGTCCACCGAGTCCAACATCCGCATTTTAAAAGGGAGGAAGCGCCGATAAGGCACTTACCCAACGCCACATGTCGTTGGGGTCAATTCAGACTAGAATTTCACCTGGAGAAAAAGAAAGAAATGACGCTTACTCCATCCTGGGCTTCCCACCTGTTTAGCCATCTAGTTCACTGCATCTCGTTTTAGTTGATTTCTCCTTGGTGAAGATTTATTAGAATCACACAAGATTTTATCATGAGAATAAATATTTCTTGTCTTTTCTCGACAAAAGCCTTGCTTAGTAAAACAGTGCCACTTGGTTCACTTCCCAGGGTTGTTACAAAGAATCGCTGCAGATGACACGGGAAGGGGTGCTGGGTGGTCACTGAGGCTCAGAGCAGCTTTTCTGTAAACTCAGCAAATGAAGAGCGACCCAGTCAGTGGACAGGGACGTGTGGTGGCTGAGAGGCAGGGACCCCCTGGGACAGCTCCGGCTTTCCAGGCCTCTTTCTGAAGGAAGAAGGGAAACTGGCACAAACTTGTCACTCAGTGGACAGCAGCATTGAGGGGGCATTTTACAGGCAGCAAGAAAAAGGATCGAAGCTGAACTGTTTCCTGGGCTGGACTGCAGTAATTTATCTATTTTCTGAAGTCTACCTCCTTTTAATGTTTTTTGTTTAACTTAGGAAGTTTCTTAAACTACATCATATAAGTTTAATCAGATAGTGTCTATATACCTCAACTAGGTTGTGAACAGGGCTAAGGAATGTGCTATTAAATGTGGCCCGTCCTGTGGTGGCTTCAGCACACGGCCATCTGAGGAGTCATGGTGGCCCTGTAGTTTGAGGACAAGCGCAGGACGCATACGGGAGGCTGTGTCCTGAAGGCCACAGAAAGAGTGTCTAGAAAACCAGGGACATCAGGAGTAGGCTGGCTGCCCGGGTCGTGCTCCAGAGCAGCCTCTTCAGGCCTCCTTCCCTGAAGAGTCTCTGGAGACGCCCCTGGGATGAGCCCCCGCCCCTGTCCCCGCAGGCTGCAGTGGCGTCGTGAAGCCGGTCCAGCCCAGTGGGCCCGAGGGTGTGCCACACTACGCAGAGGCTGACATCGTGAACCTCCAGGGGGTGACAGGTGGCAACACCTACTCAGTGCCAGCCGTCACCATGGACCTGCTCTCGGGGAAGGACGTGGCCGTGGAAGAGTTCCCCCGGAAACTCTTAACTTTCAAGGAGAAACTGGGAGAAGGCCAGTTTGGGGAGGTGAGTTGAGTCTTTGAGTGGGGCCTCCAGTCTTTGGTTGCTCACAGGTTGTGGCCAAATAAAAATGGCCAGCAGAGCAACATGTCCCCCCAGAGGGGAGTCACACACAGCTGTCTCCTGCCCTTGTCTGTCCTCGCATTGTCCTCAAGAAGACTCAGACACTTTCACCTTGGTCAAACACGGGTGCAGTTCCTGGCTGCTCTGACTCTATGCAGGAGTTTTTGAAGCAGGCAAGTCACCAGACTCTAGATATTGGGAAAAACTCAATATTTCCAAAACTTTTACAATAGGTTTCAGAGGGTGGGGCCCCACAGATGCGGTCATCTCATCTAAACTGTCCAAGGACACCCTGCTACTCGTGAGCCGCCTTGTTTTTCCCTTTTAATGGGAGTTCTGTGTAAAAGGGTCACAAACAGCCTGGCCCTGCCGCTGGCCCCAGGATCGGCCGGGAGGACGGGAATCACCAGTTGCGATGAGGAGGTGCGCACCTCTCGGGGGGCCCTGAGTCCTGCATGGGGATGTGGCTTGTCACTCCTCTGTCGGCCACATGAACCTTCGAGAACTCAAAGCAGTGGTTTCAGTTGCAATGGGGGCTCGGGAGCATGGCGGCCCCCACTCCAAGTGTCGTTCTTGGCTTAACAAGCACGCGCTCCTGGTTTCGGGGTGGTTTGGAGCTGGGGGAGGTGGAAGGGTCCACAGCATCTGTTTCTGGTGTGATGTGTACTCATTGTCCCCTGGGCTCAAAACGCAGGTTCATTATGCCATGGTAACACGTGGGTGGTGCTAATGCTGACGCCATACTGACGGGTCACCGCACAGAGGGACTCGCCTTATGTTGTCTATGATCCAGTGACTCAATGTCGAATCCCAGTTCAAGCATTTATACCGAGTGGCGTTTTATCATAAGCTACGTGGTCACAAAATACTGTTACAGATTCATCCACTCACATATCTAATGTTCCGATCAGTGTGTATTTCCTTTTCAGCACAGTAACATGTTGTTTTTATCAATTATTTTGGATCAAAGATAGTGACACTTACCTTCTCGTTGGTCTTTGATTGTTTTGTTTGAGTTGTACGCGTTAGTTTATCCCCAGGAAGTGCCAGCAAGCACTGAGACGCCCTCGGGAGACCTGACGAGGCTGAGACTAGGTGACTTTTCTCTAGGTTCATCTCTGTGAAGTGGAGGGAATGGAAAAATTCAAAGACAAAGATTTCGCCCTGGACGTCAGTGCCAAGCAGCCTGTGCTCGTGGCCGTGAAGATGCTCCGAGCGGACGCCAACAAGAACGCCAGGTCTGTGGTCTGCATTTTGAATGTTCCGTTGCGTGTTTCCTCTTTAGGCCCAGGCACACTCCTGGAGACATCTCAGCAGCCTTCCCTGTGACCTGGGAGGTCTGGAGCGGCCTCGCGTTTCCGTGGTTGCACCTTCCTTTTCTTGTGGTCCCCAATCCTCCTATCTGTTCTCCATTTCCCTCAAACACAAACGCACACGTTCCGCTGTATTTGCTCTGTGTTTACCTCCCACCTCTGCACAGAGCTGTGCTACCGACATGGCCGGCAGTCTGCCTGTGCTGCTGCCGGCCCTCCCTCCGCTCGGCAAGCTTCTCAGCACACACACCTCCCTTCCTAAACCTCCCCGTTCTCCTTCCTCCCACATCTCCATTTACTTTCTCTCCCTTTTTTTTCTCTTTCATGCTCCTTTTCTTCTATGTCCAGCAACCCCCCAAAATGAGAAGCTACCTCTACTTGGAAAAGTACCCATGGACCTCAAAGCAAAAGGACCCACAGTCCTTTAGCAGTTTTCCTGCATAAATTGCAGTTTCCAGCCACACTGCGCTGTCCGACAGCCTTTCCGTGACAGTGATGGTGAGTTAAACCTCACCCAGGGAGGCACGCTGCCTGGAAGCTGCTGGGCTGTGTCCCAGGAAGCTCACATCCGAGACATGAGCGCCTTCCCCTTGGCGCTGGCCATTTGTCTCGCTGTTCTCAGAGCGAGAGACAGTTCATTATCCCCAGTCTCCAAGTGACCGTAAATTCCAAAAATGGCAATAGGGTTTCATGAAAAGTCTTGCAGTTGACAGAATATGGAATGAAGAAGAAAGAAGGCGAGGGAGTTGAGCTGTGGAGGTTTGGGAATTTCTGTCTTAGGGACATCAGTCTGAATGACAGGTGACATCATCTGGGTCCCATGGAGAGATGGAGTAGCCCCGTATCCATCTGAGCACAGGCCTGAGAGTGGGAGACGTGCAGCCTCAGGACCTGACCCACTGTTCTGTTGGCCCGTTTGGCGTCCCTCCGCCTGTGTCCACCCTCTCAGCAGTGGTGGACGGCCTGACTCTCGGCCCTGCTTGGGGCTGACGCGGTGCCTGGGGTTCTGGATTCACACTGATGGAGTCCGCCTCCCGGTGCAGGATCCTAGAGAACTTACAGGAGGCACAACCGATCTGCTCCCGCAGGTGTGGGGATGTGGGCTGGTGGCCTCGCTGCCACACACTGCCCCTGGAAAGGCCATAGCCCACTTGGTGACTCCAGGGTGGCTGTCACCAAACAGTGTTAGTCTTGGCCAAGTGAGCACTGTTTTTGAAATGCCCCGACACCACCATAAACTTGAAGCAGCTCTGTTTGGAACGTTGCGACCCTTTGAGGAAAAGCCAGTGTGAGAAGGAAAGAACCGGCAGCTAAAGCAGAGGGGACGGTCACTTTACACAGAGCTTCTTTGCTGTATTAGTAGTGACTCTGGCTCTCTAAAAGGACAGATTCTCCCCTTGTCAGGGTGGCTTGGGGACCCCGGTGTTTGGCTCAGCGGACATCGGTCACTCTCGGTGTGGCAGGCGGTTTGCTGGGTACCACTGATGCACGCGTGAGGAGGTCACGCTCCCTGCTCTCAGAAAGGTGACAGTGGAGCAAGGCGCGTGGCATCCCAGGGCCAGGGAGTGAGACTGTCCCAGGTGCCCACTCTGTGCGCTCAAAGGTCGCGGGCGGGGAGCGAGGTGGGGAGCGCGGGGCTTCGCCTCCCGCCCCCCCAGCGCTGACGGCGCCCGGCGCCCCGTGTCCCCCAAGGAACGACTTCCTGAAGGAGATAAAGATCATGGCGCGCCTCAAGGACGCCAACATCATCCGGCTGCTGGCCGTGTGCATCGCCGACGACCCCCTGTGCATGATCACCGAGTACATGGAGAACGGCGACCTCAACCAGTTCCTGTCGCGCCACGAGCCGCCCGGCCCTGCGGGCAGCGCGCCCACCGTCAGGTAGGGGCCGGGGGGCGGGGCGGGGGTCGAGGCCGCGGGGGGCGGGGCGGGGGTCGAGGCCGCGGGGGGGGGGGGCTGCGCCTGTCGCGCCCCCGCCCCACGGCCTCTTCTCTCGTGTTCCCTCAGCTACGCCAACCTGAAGTTTATGGCCACGCAGATCGCCTCTGGCATGAAGTACCTTTCTTCTCTCAACTTCGTGCACCGAGACCTGGCCACGCGCAACTGCTTGGTGGGCAAGAACTACACCATCAAGATCGCTGACTTCGGCATGAGCCGCAACCTGTACAGCGGCGACTACTACCGCATCCAGGGCCGGGCGGTGCTGCCCATTCGCTGGATGTCCTGGGAGAGCATCCTGCTGGTGAGTGGGCGGGGCCCGGGGCGGGGCAAGGCCGAGGAGGCGGGGCCCCGGGGCGGGGGCGGGGCAAGGCCGAGAAGGCGGGGCCCCGGGCGGGGGGCGGGGCAAGGCCGAGGAGGCGGGGCCCCGGGGCAAGGCCGAGGAGGCGGGGCCCCGGGCGGGGGGCGGGGCAAGGCCGAGGAGGCGGGGCCCCGGGGCGGGGGCGGGGCAAGGCCGAGGAGGCGGGGCCCCGGGGGGGGGCGGGGCAAGGCCGAGAAGGCGGGGCCCCGGGGCGCGGGGCAGACCAGCCGCCCTAGACCGTGGTGCAGATGCAGGGCTGGGGCTGGGGGGGAGTGGGGGGAGTGGGGGGAGCAGCGTGAGACTGCCTGGCAGGCTCAGGCTTTGGTATCTTTTTTGACTGAGATGCACCCGTAATGATACACCCTCTTTTCCACCTACTGAGTGGTCTTAGTTAAGTAAGGGTACTAAAAAGCTCATCATTTAAAGAAATCTTGTGCACACAAGGTATTTTTCCTCTGAATTAATTTCATATTTTTAATTATTTAGACTGATTTCTGTGTTTATTTTGATGATTATCACCATTTACTTCTTAAATTCATCATTCTTTGCTTTGTAATTTTTACTCAACTCCTGCTATTCTGGACCATGCGTGAATAATTTTTTTGCAGATGTCTCTCTTACAGCCATTTCTTCTGACCACACATATATCTGAGATATTTTATTTTTGATCTTATATCACTTGGCTGATTTATATAATTATTAGTATAAACTTTTATTTCCTACAATGTTATATACTGTAATTTTGTCTTTTGTCATTTACTATTGCAGAAAAAAGTCTGAGCGAAATCTAGTTTTGTTCATTTATAGTTAACATGTTTATTTGGTGTTCATATTCTTAGGACTCATGAATTACTTTTGAAATGAAAAAAATGTAGAGTTATTTCCTCCCTCTCACCCAGACAGCCATTATTATTAATATTTTGGCATATTTCCTTTCAGAATTTTTTCTATACCTGTAGTTCTGTGTGTGAAATCATATATGAAATCATATTACATAATTGGGATGACACTAGCACATACAATTCTCTATTATTGGCATTTCCTATGTCACTAAATATTCTTCAAAAACATGGTTTTAATGACTGCATAACATTCCATTGTGTGGATATATCCTATAACAATAAGTCTCACTTACTTGGTATTGAGGTCCTTTCCAGTTTCCTGCTGCTATGAGGTTGTGATATACACCACTTTACATAAATCCTTATGAAGAGCTTTATTATCTACGAATGTGAATTGCGTCTTTTACCCATTTCTAATGTGATTGTTAAGCATTGCTCTCTTTAAGTGTCGTATGGTCCCGTAAAAGCCTGTTAGGCTGAGAGTCAGAGGCTCTTGGTCTTATTAACCAGGGGATGGAGGAAGAGCCTTGACTCACTCTTCTGATCTGAAAAATGGGATTCATACTGTCATGTGTGTCACGGTGTCCTAGTTGAGCAGGAAACGTGCATGTATGTGACGCCTGCTAGTTCCATCGAGTGTCACTGCTGTCCCTTGAGTCTGTTCTTCGGGACTGTGACTGTCACTGAACTGGGAGGTAGCGTCCTGGGTTCACCCAGGACTGCCCCTGGCGCTTAAACTGCATTCCTCCGTCTCTAACGTGAGAATGGTTGATTCCCGCTCTGGTTCTGCCTTTACCGCTACCACCCCAGAGCCGGGGTCAGTGGGAGTCAGAGGCGTGGCTCCATCCCTTTCTGCCTCCCACCTGCCGTCATCCCCAAGAGAAGCAGCCCTCACTGAGAGTGTGAGGATGGTGTCAGCAGCTTCACGCTGCCCTTTCTAAACCTCTGCGCGTGTCTGGGCAGTTTCAGCATTCTGTGCCCTCAGTATGGAAACCCAACTTGCTCTTGTGTGGGTTCTTCTGATTTTCTCTGCTTTTCCTTATTTGCACAGGGCAAGTTCACTACCGCGAGTGATGTGTGGGCCTTTGGGGTGACCCTGTGGGAGACTTTCACCTTCTGCCAAGAGCAACCCTATTCCCAGCTGTCAGATGAGCAGGTCATCGAGAATACCGGAGAGTTCTTCCGAGACCAAGGGAGGCAGGTGAGAGCTGGCGGGGGTGCGGGGGTGGGGGGGGGGCAGACGTGCACTTGGGACTCTTGAAGGAAAGTCAGGCCTGGGATGGAAGAGGCAGTCGTTGGCCACTGAGCATCCAGACATGTGAAAGCGCGAGGTCCTCCCCAGGCATCCGTCCATACACTCTGCTTTATCCATGTGTCACCCAGGGTCCCTGGAGGGCATGAGGGCGTCACGTCAGGCACTTCTCCAACTCAGATACCAGGAAATAAAATCCCATCGCTCATGTTTGATCTACTTCTTGATCTAGACTGTGAGGTTTGTCTTCCTGGTGGAAAAGTATAAGCTTGAAAATGACTAAGTGATTTATTTGCATTCATTGAAAATGTGGTTGAACTGTCCAGCCATGTCTCTGGATGTACATGGGCAGAGACAGTCATGCGGCTGGACACGCGGCTCTGGGCAGGTGCCTCTGCGTCCAGCTGCTGGGACCTCTCAGGACTCAGGAAACGCGGGGTTTCCAAGCTCACACGGGTCCCCGTTCCTGCCCAACATACTCTCAGATTTCTTTGGCTGGCTCAGTTTTTAAATTCCCTCTGTGGTGGCTAGAGCTCTGAGTGTCCCCAAAGTGACCTGGCTGCAGCACACCTGTGGGGTGTGGCATCTCCAGCCAGAAAGTGATAACAGGTGGGCGAGGGAGAAGGCAACGGCAGAAAAAGGGAAGTGGGTCCTGTGTGGTTTCAGCAGAGCCGAGCAAGCAGAAGATCAGGGGATGACGGGACAATGCAACAGCAGAACATGCAACAGCAGAACCTGGTCCCGGTCCCTAGAGGTTGGGTCTCAGGGTCTGCGTTACCCATGTTGGTTACCAGGCAGTTGCTTTCCTCCCTCTGCAAAGGGCAGATTTCCCTGGGGGCACGAGGGAAGTGAGTGGACCCAGGGAAAATGTTTTTTCTCCTGGCCTAAGACATCCCGACCAGGAGGCTGACCTCTTGGAAGTCCCGTGGCCAATCATCTTATTTATCAAGTGAGAAAATTCATCTTATTTATCATAACACATTATAATTTGAGCATGTCCTGGAGTGACAGGCAAAGGGACGAATATTGTAAAGCTTGCGGGCTCCCTTTGGTCACCATTAGGACTGAAATCCCGTAGGCAAAACTGGACCAGCGGATACTGAGAGAGGAGGGCACGCTTGTCCCTGTGTGTACTGCCTGCTTTGCATGTGGACCACTCTTGATCCTGGACGGCTTTTGACTTAGCACTAAAAAGGCACACATGAATCTTTCAAATGCTACGCTACTCAGTTTCACAAGAAAATACTGTTTTATCATTTAACGAAGTTTTCATGTCTAATAATCTCTGGGATTTCACTTTTCTTATTTTTATTTTTATTTTATTTATTTTTAAATATTCAGTTTAAAAACGTCCACCATTTTCACCTTAAATACTAGTGGCGAACCAAATATATTCTGAGCAAGTACTAAACGACTGAGTAGTGAAGCCAAATATTTGGCTACAGCCCAGGCCGAGGCAGGAAAGTCTCAGGATGTGCTGAGCGACCTTCTGGCCTCTAAGCTTCCATTGAAATTTTCGCTAAAAATGTACTGAATTTAATGTGTGAGCTAACTCAACATGACTTCCTAACTTTACATTTTATTACCATTGACATATTAGTGCATTCTACATTATGTTATATAAATTTATTATAATTTGCCTTTTATTAATTACTTTAACTGTTATTAAATTTTCAGTGTTCAGATTTTGAAACGTTGACATTGGCGTGTAGGGCAGTAGTTTGTCAACGCTGTCAGCTGCCAGGTGGCTCTGTGGTCACCAGACTGCACGTGTGTCGTCTAATTCTGTTTTAAATGGCCCAGTTCATGTCACCAACTTACTGAACGTAGCAGATAAAATGCAGAAGAAAACGTTCCAGTAACATGAGTTCTAGGAGGAATTGTGTACCTCGGGTTCATAGCTTAGGCTGAAATCCTCTGTGTTCAGCTGAAAGCGCTCGGAAGTCTACAACAAGGACATCAGTAATTAAAAGATGTACTTGACACTTTTGTTTTCAATTTATCTTTACAAATTGTGATGAATCCCAAGGTAGTACTTTTCCTGAAAGCTCAAGGTCTAAATGGAATGAAATACAGTTTTAAAAGTTTATTTTGTTTACTGTTATGAAAAGCAATACAATTATACAAACATAATAAGAATTATCATGAAATATAACTTCCATTATTTGTCAAGTTTATATAATTTTGAAAAAGGGAAACCCTGATAATTTAAACTATTATTTCAATTTTATTGGCATCTGTTGGCTCAAAACATATAATAATATTTTTTCTGAAGTTACCTAGTGAACACCAACTGGTAGGAAAGGAGAGTGCCTGTCACCCATATCCTCACCTGTTAGTAATATTTCCTTCTAAATGAAATATTATTAAATGAAAACTATTTCCTCGCCACAGTCATTTGTGACACACTGATTTGAGACTTGTCAGAGCTCATCTGCTATCCCAGCAGAAGTCAGTTACTTGCCTTTTTTCTTGTTAATGGAGAGTTGAAGATGGAAAGCTCCCTGACATTGGCCTGTGTGCTGATTTTCTGGTTTTGACACCAAATGCAGACAACAAAAGCAAAAATCAACAAGTGAGACTGCATCAAACTAAACATCTTTGCACAGCAAAGGAAACCATCAACAAAATGAAAAGACAACCTACCAAATGACAGAAGGTGGTTGTAAATCATCTCTCTGATAAGGGGCTAATATCCAAAATATATAAAGAACTCATATAATTCAGTAGAAAAAAATAATCCAATTAAAAATGGGCAGTGGATCTGAACAGACATTTCTCCAAAGAGGACACACAGCTGGCCAGCAGGTACAAGGAAAGGTCCTCACCGTCACTGGTCATCAGGGAAACAGAAAGCAAACCCACAGTGAGATGTCGCCTCACTCCTGTCAGAGTGGCTATTATCAAAAAGACAAGAGATGACAAGTGCTGGTGAGGGTGTGGAGAAAGGAAACCCTTGTGCACTGCTGGTGGGGACGTAAACAGTATGGCGGTTCCTTAGAACGTTACAGACAGAACTGCCCAGTGATCCCGCGCTGATGCTCTCCCCTGCCTGCGGCGTGGGTGTAGAGGCAAGGCAGGGGGTGGGGCTAATGCTGAGCCGGGGGCGGGGCTAACGCTGAGCCGGGGCGGGGCTAATGCTGAGCCAGGGGCGGGGCTAATGCTGAGCCTGGGGGCGGGGCTAATGCTGAGCCAGGGGTGGGGTTAATGCTGAGCCAGCTGCCGGTTCAGGGAGCTTGAGGCACCTAGGTCCATGCAGGAATATGTCAATTCAAACACATGGAGGGGAGATGACAGCAGCAGACTGCAGGCAAGCAGGTGACCTGGGCGGAGCAGAGTGAGCCTTGCGGGTGGTAATTAGGTCAGTGCCCGGTGCACGGAGTAATGTCGAGAAGGAACCCAGTCTCCGTCTGAGACGTCTTTTTGCTCCTGTCGCATCTTTTGCATGATGGTAGGGACCCCATGCGCATCAGGAAACCCTGCTCCGGAGCAATGGAAAAGACAAGTGGGGTGGCAGGGGTGCCTGGCACTAGAACTCGTGATGGGAAGCAGGGACACCACCCCCATTTCAGTTTCAAGTTCAAGGAAGTGGGAAGTGGGCAAATGAAGCGATGAGGAAACAACTGTGCTTTCCCTCTCTTCTTAACATTCTTTGTTTGTTTGTTGTGTTCCCAAAGACTTACCTGCCCCAGCCGGCGATTTGCCCCGACTCTGTGTATAAGCTGATGCTGAGCTGCTGGAGGAGAGACACCAAGCACCGGCCCTCTTTCCAGGAAATCCACCTTCTGCTCCTGCAACAGGGGGACGAGTGACGCGGTCCACGCCGGAGGCCCCGCCCTCCTCTCCAGGCCGCCGCTCACCCACGCCTAAGCCACTCTCTGGACGTTGAATGAGCTGAGGGACACAGGCTCGTTTGCTTCTCTCTGTCTGTCCCTCGTTTCCCTCCACTCCACTCCCCACTCTCTACCCCCGACCCATATATACATTTTTTTACATTAAAGAACTAAAAAAGAAAAAAAAGAAAAGCCTAGGGCAGATATGATCTAGTAAAGATGTCTTACTTGACACCCCAAAGTGCTGGCTAGCAGACGCTAGATGATTTAGATAATTTATAAAGGTTAAATACGCTTGTGTTTATACATGTGCAGATGCTACAATATTTTTTCCATGTCACCGTTAAAAAAGTAGTTTCAGAAAGAAAAACTTGAAGAATACTAACGTCTTAGGAAACATGCAATTAGGCTTGGGGAAAACAACACTTGGCAAGTGTGGAGACGGAGGAGATGGTTTCCTAACTGATCACAGATGCTCTCGTTTCCTGACGTGGCCTCTGGACTCGTCCCATAGTCTGCATTTGCCTTCCCTCTCAAAGGAGATGACACAGCTCCTCGGAGTGGGTGTTTTCTTCGTTCGCAGCAGGGTTGGGCTTGAGGTCTGTGTGCCTAGGATATACAGAGATGTGCGGAGGGAAAGATGTCTGCTGCAAAGTTGTAGGAAGGAAGTGGTCATTTGCAAAACAAAACAACAAAACAAAACAGAACAGAAATGTACCGGGCGCAGGGAAGGCTTCTTAGATGGAGTGTGGCCACAGGCAGTGGCCTGTGGGCGGGTAACGGGTGCTTCTCATTTCTGCAGAGGCCCCGCTCTGTAGAGCCTGAGTTTGAAGCAGTGCTGGCGGGTGTTCCATAGCCTGATCCTAGGCCCTCTGGTTCTTCGAATCTTTGGCTCTTTTAGTGGATAAGTCCCCTTGGGGACCTGTGGACTGGGGCTGAATCTCTCAGGCAAGCACAACAGCGACTGATCTGAGTGTTCCCACAGGGTTGACGGGACCAGTACAGGAGGGGGAGTCACAGGGAGATGGATTTCCTCTCCTTGTTAGAGAAGATTGTACAAGACGAGGGCTGTGTCTGGAGGTGGGGTCCCTTGTCACTGAAGAGGCTCAGATTCAGGCAGAAGAATTGGGGAAGGGAGACGTAGGCTCTGAGACGCAGAAGTGGTGGTGTGAGATGGGCCGGACGTCCTTCTGCACAGGTCGAGGCCGACAGAGACGTCGCCCAGACAACACACTCGTCCTCGGAGGGGCTCTGATCAGCGGAGAAGAAAGCGGAGGCTGTGGCACTGACGCACTGCCAGCTCAGAGTCCCCTCAGAACAGGCTCTGAGCCTTTTCACTCCACGAATCCTGACTCAGTGGGAAGCAGGAAAAGGGAGTCCTTGGTTCCCGCTGGGGAGAAACAAGGCAAGATTGCGGAGTGAGCCCCCAAGTCAGAGGAAGAGTCTTGACCCCTCATGGCCCGTCACAGCCTCTCGGGAACTTGTGTGTCCCCTGTTCAGCTCCAGCGTGCTCCCGGCCACAGCAGGAGCCCAAACCCCACAGCCCAAGGTCACTTTTCAGGTCAGCGTCCTCCCCTATGAGTGCCCAGCCCATCGTGTCCTGTGACTCTGGACTAACCTTGGTGACATCACTGGTGGCAATCGGGACAGCATTGCTTTGGGACCTTGATCCCAGTTCGGTTTCAAGCCAAGTGTGTCCCCTTGGACAAGTCACCGTGCCTTCCGGATGTCGCTGTGTTCGTCGGTAACGTGAGAAGGACATGGCGGTAGATGGCCTGGAAGTCTCCTCCGGTTCTGGTACATTCTGTGCTCGCTGGGTAATGGATCTACAGCTGACGCGGACTCAGTGACCTGCTTGTCTCCAGCTCTGAGAATTGTGGTTGGTGAAGAGGTTGGCAGGAAGTCACCACGACAGTGACGGTGACCAGCCATGTGTGCAGTGCTTCCAATCCCTCGCCCCATTGGATGTGTGTAGGGCCAGACATGTGCTCTTACACCTGGGACCTGCCACACCCCGCTTTCAAGGTCAGTGTTAACTTCAGGTGTCAGCGCTCTCCAGAGAACAGAGCCAATAGGTGGACACAAGGAGTTGGCGCACATCCTCAGTGACGGCTGAGCAGCAGACACGGGGCTGCTGCTGGTGTTGCGTGAGAGCCGGGGGTCAGCGGGGATGTCAGCACCCCTGTCTGCCAGAATGAACCCCCTTCCTCCTGTTCTTCCATCTGGACTGGATGCTGCCCGCCCACACTGGGCAGGGCCTTCTGCCTCCCTCAGCCTACCGGTCCCAAAACTCATCTCGTCTGCAGACACCTCCAGACACTCCAGGAATGATGTTTAATCTGGGCATCACGTGTCCCAGTCAAGTGGACACATGAAGTTAACCATCACATCTCACTAGAATTAAAGGGGCCCCGCCTTTAATTCTCCTGTATCCACATGCCTCTGGCAGGGCCACGTCCAGACCACGCCATCACTGCTTATGTGGCAGGAGAAAATACTCTGATTGCCCCTTGATTGCTCTAGCACCTCCTCTCACTTCTTCTGACAGTTCTGCCTCAATACACTGCACATCTCGATCCCACAGACAATAATCCTCTTTAACGTGAACTGAGTGTATCTGGAGTTTCCTGGCCTCGACTCAGAGGTAATCTGTTTCAGGTGGCCAGCAAAAATGTACTGTCACGCACAGTTACCGTTTTCTGGCAGGAGGGAGGCTCCATCTTCTGGCTCGGAGACGTTGTGTTACAGACGTGGGTTGACCTCCAGCCTGGTCATGCTCACAGAGTCTACGGCACAAACCTAAGAGCCCCAGCAGGGGGCATGGTCTAAAGTGTAGAACTTAAAAGTGGCTCGAATCCAAATGAGAAGAATGAAGCTAAGAATCTATTTAGAAAAGTAGGTAGGAAAGGGATGAGAAACTAGGGGCCTTGTTCCCTTTGTGGTAAGCTGTGCTCTCCATGATGGACGTGAAGTACCTCCTGTTCAGATTGTGGTTTGGGATAGTCAGGTTTAAGTTCCGACGCCTGCTGGCTAAGGTGCTGAGAGCCAGGCCTGAAACTTGACGTGCCGTCCAGACGTGTGTGCTCAGAAAAGGTCTGAGTGGAAAGAGGCCCGAATGGAAGGTGCTTTGGGTGCTGTGGCGAGATCACGTGTGAGGGCGTGAGGCCGTGACGGCTCTGCATGGGAGTGGAGTAACAGATGAGAGAGGACCGGCTGTGGGGCGCACACAGGAAGGCCTGGGGCGTCGGGGAGGCAAGACAGAAGGGGTGCTGTGCAGAGTCCATTCTGAAGGCTGACCTGCGACAGGGCAGGGAAAAGTAAGTGTCTTGAAGGTCAAAGATGAATCTGTGTGGAGAAAAAAGAAATCCTGGATGATGGAAATTAAAAAGTATTTGTTCAAATGAGAAGCCTGGGGCAGGGTCGGAAAGAGGGGAGCTTTGCAGAGTTTCAGAAAGGGGGAGCTCATCGTGAATGTCAAGTGCACGAGCACCCACAGGGAGGGAGGAAGTGGGAGATCGGGGAGTCTGAGCGTCTCTGTCCTGGACCACTGGGCTCTGAGGAGGAATCGAGTCTGCCGCACGGGGCTTGGAAACGAAGCCCTGGATACAGGGACCCACGGTGGTTCACGAAACACATGTCCCGCTCTCTCGCTTCTGTGAATGAATCAGTGCTGTGCCCAGGAGGCCACAGGGCACGGGAAGCTGTGGGCTTGGCCAGGCTGACCACACCTTGTCTGAGGCCCACAGGGGTATGATCCTGCTGGGACCAGCCAGGCTTCCCACAGGAAGCCGGGAGTGGGGCTCAGCCACATGCTCTGAGTGAAGGAGAAAGAGCGGGGAGTGTCAGGAGGGGAGACTGCGGAAGACGTTCCAAGGAAATTGTCTAAAACAGAATGGCACCTGGCTTGCCCCAAACTCTAAAAAAAATGAAGAAAATGACAGTTAAGGCTTAGGTCACTCCCAAAACGTGGCTGTTAAGTCTTTGATCCTAGGTTGAATTGACAGGCCTCTTCTTCGCCTTCTCAGGAGGACCACTGACCTCTGGCCTGCACGCGGCAGGTCCTTGGATGTTTCTGGAAGTTGCGGATCCTGGTCCGCACTGGGAAATTCGTCTGCATTGAAACTTAACATTTTATAGAAACAGAGGAATGTCTTTTCCACTTAGTAAATGTCTTGGAGTGCTGAACTGACACGGGGAGAGGCCGGGATGGGTAGCGGGGACTGGATTTGTGGCATTTTGGGTTTTCTGCCCCAGCGCTTCCTGGCAGACACAGCGGGGAATCGTTGCGTTGTGAGTTGTGCATCCGTTTGTAAACTTGTTACTTTGAAATACTTTGAGATTCACAAGGAGGTAGCCTTCTCCTAACACTAGGCCTACAGGGAGGATTTGCAGAGACCAGAGAGAAGGTGGGATAAGGTAACTGCTTTGGGTGAAGGCTCTTTTCTAAAAAGAGGCTTGGAACTAGCGCCCCTGGGGAGGACGCCTGCAGACACACTGAGAGTTTGTCATCTGGCTGCTGACTGTATGCCCGTTGCTGTGCATGGAACCTGCTCTTCTCCCGCTGACTTTGTGCGAACATCATGGAGCTGGCTCCTGGGCTCTGCTCTGCAGGCTTCCACCAGGATGTGTCTTGTCAGGGGGTAAAGAGCAAACTGATTTCATTCCTGCTTAAAACTATCACAGTCATTCCAAAATAGAATACGTAAAATTTCTCTGTATTAGGAAAAGAAATGAGATACCAATTGTATATTTTCTTCTCTTTATTTATTCTCTGTACGTCTGTCAGATGATAAATTGTAAATAACAACGATTAAAGAAATATGCTACTGATGGGTCCTCCTTTCTGGGCAAACGGCACCAGCTCTGGGCTTTGTAACCCTTACTCCTTGCACGCTGCATCCTTTTTGGAGAAGTGAGGGGGCATGGGGTGGAGCTGAGGGTGTGCGACGCCTGTTGGGGGTGCTGGGGCTGGGGTGGGTGTGCAGCAGGGCTGTTCACACAGGCCTCTCACGGTAGCTGCCTGTTTACTGGAAGAAATGCCTTTGGGGCGCTGGCATATCCAAACCGACCAGACTGGTCCTTTATGGTGTCACATCAGTCCAGTTCTGGGGACTCCAGTCCAGAATTAATTGGGGATCCTTTATGGTTGTCACAAAGCTGATTTCGATACACAGGAATCTCTCCTAAGTGCAAACATGGTCGCTTACGCCCGCCCGGTGCACGGAAGGCACCGAAAGCTGCGAACGAGCGGAACGGACGCAGACGCCCCAAGAGCCGGAGGGTGGAGCCGCCCAGAGCACCGCGCTTCTCCCCCGGCCCTGAGCACTGTGTTCACACTTTTAGTTTTCTGAGCAATGCGAACGTGCTTGTTCAGCGATGGCCAGGACAGAAGGGAACGGAGGTCGTCGGAGGCGGCCACGGTGCAGACCCAGGCGGGGCTGGGAAGTTCTGGGATCCTGGGCTTGCGCGCCGTCCAGTCCGCGTTTTGGAAACCGGTGACTCTCGCACGATTCTGCATAAAACTCCTCATAAAGTCACCGTCCCAAAGGTGACTGTTTAGGGGAGGCGGTCTGGGCGCAGCAGCGGCTGCAAAGGGGCACAGTGCTGGGTCCGCTCGTGTAGAGGGGACACCTCGAGGGAGGACGGTCCCCAAGCTTCAGCTCCGCGTCCCGAAACTCTCCTGTGCTGCAAACGCCCCGAGGCCTTCGTGCACCGACTGTCAATCTGAGCGGCCGGAGCACAGAGCCCGCGCGTGCCCACGACCCCGGACCCGAGCGCGGCCTCCGGAGTCCCGGGCGGGCACCTGTGCAGCGGGGGCGGCGGAGCCGGGATTGGCTCGCGGCTCCGGGCCCCGCGGCTCCGCCCCTCGGCCTATCTCACCCCACCAGGAAGCGCTGCGTTCCGGGCCCCGATTGGAGGGATGGGAGGGGGCGTGGCCGTACTCCTCCTGGACCCTGATTGGAGTGCGTGGCGGGGCCGTGCGAAAGCTCCCAGCTCTGATTGGATGGCAGAGCGGGGAGGCGGGGCCGGGTGATCTGGTTTTCGTCTCCGAGAGCCGCGCGGGTCTTTCGCCGCGGAGAGTCGGTGCAGCGCGATGGGGAAGGTGGTGCTGGTCACCGGGGCGAGCAGGTGAGGCCTCCTGGGCGGTGGCGGCGGCGGGTCGGGGTCCGAGGAGCTGCCTGGGCGCCCCCTGCACCTCTGTCCGCCCCCTGCACCTCTGTCCGCCTGCGCTCGGGGCGGGGGGAACGTGCCGTCGGGCACCGGCTCGGGTAACGCAGGTCCGTGTCTGACCCCGCCAGTGGCGTCGGCCGAGCGCTGTGCCAGCGGCTGCTGCAGGAGGACGACGGGCTGCACCTGTGCTTGGCCTGCAGGCACCCGGGCCGGGCGGAGGCAGCCCGCGCCGCGCTGCTGGCCGCCCGCCCCTGCGCCCAGGTCACCGTGGTGCAGGTGGACGTCGGCGACCTGCGCTCCGTGCTGCGGGCCGCCCGGGAGCTGCGGCACAGGTGGGTCCCCGCCGGCGGGCTTTCCCCGCGACTGGGCCACACGGCGCGGAGCAAACCAGGAAGGGCCGGAGGCCCGGGCAGGGGCGGCGCGGAGTGCGGTGCTCACGCTCCGGGGGTCTCCCTCCCGGCGTGACCTTGGTGGTTTCGTGGACACTAACGCGTGAGTGAGCGCCGCTCCTGTGCGGCAGGTCGATGCCTCACGTTGCTGTGACTCCTTTGCCACCTGAGTGCGTTTTGCATCTTTCCCATCAGGCAGTAGGCGGGGCGGGTGCTGATATTCAAAACCGAAGTGACTCCGACCTGTGTCTTCAGGGAACACATTTAGTTATGACACGTTAGTTGTTTGGTATTTAATAAT
Organism: Rhinolophus sinicus; assembly: GCF_036562045.2. Lineage (NCBI taxonomy): Eukaryota > Metazoa > Chordata > Mammalia > Chiroptera > Rhinolophidae > Rhinolophus > Rhinolophus sinicus. The sequence goes on from NC_133766.1 coordinate 776,845, forward strand.
ATTTAGTGACTTAGCAAGGCTGTGGGGTAGAAGGAAGCACCGAGGAAATCAGCGAATGGTCCCAGCTGAGGTCAGTGTTACTGCAGCGCTGAGTTATTTTACCCTCTGACCAGCTCGCTTTGAGATGGGTGGTGGTATCCAGATTTAGGAAATGATGGTTGTGGTGACACTCACAGATTCAGGAATACGGGACAGTGTCCGGACACATCTCTTGCTCGTGTCAAATGTGCCCTGCACGTGATGGCCCAAATGGGCATCTTGGGTTACAGACTGGAAGTGGTCAGAGCCCAGGACAGCGTGAGAGGGCCGGGGTCCCCTTAGCTGACGCTGCACAGTTGCTGACACCCCGACTCCCCTGTGGACTCTGCTCAGTGAGTTCTGGGCAGATGGAAACTGAGAAGCACGGTGGTGCTTCTGGCTCATGCAGGACAGGGCCGTGACGTCAGTCATTTAGTCGAGAGGTAAGGGCACCATTCTCCTGAAGCCAGACTTTCATTTGCTGTCCTGGTGCAGTGTCCACTCTGCGCTGAGCGTTTCCTCTCCATTCCCCGCAAAAAAATTTTTTTTTAAATTAAAGTTTATTGGGGTGATAATTGTTAGTGAAGTTACATAGGTTTCAGGTGCACAATTCTGTATTACATCATCTATAAATCCCATTTGTGTGGTCACCACCCAGAGTCAGTTCTCCTTCCATCACCATATATTTGTTCCCTAGCAAAATTTGTTAACACACTCAGATGAAATTTGCAAATTACATTGTGGGACAGCTGACAATAGATGGTGCTGCCTTTTGACCTGATGGTGTCACTATTTTAAGCATTTTAACACTCAGTTTAATAATTAGAGTCACTGGGCTACCCATTACTTAGAAGATGAAGAAACGTTTGTGGGTGATCTGTATCGTAGCTCCTATGTGTCAAGGTCCCAGCTGTAGTCACTGTGGCCCCGTCCTGTCCTGGGCTGGACAGAGGACAGGGGACAGTGTGCTGCACAGAATTCCAGGAGAGACTCTGACTAGCCATAGTGTCAGCACAGGCTCTACTTGTCTTGAATCTAGTTCAAAAGAAATACCCTGAGATTCAGGCGTATGTGGGTTTAATAGTGAACAAGCTTTCTCAGTCAGCATTTCACAGTTCCCTCCACGGCGAGTGTGCTGGAGGGAGCATGCTGGCAGCACATTACACTTCCAGCATCTGTGGTCCTCTTGCATTCCTGGGAGCCTCGTCATTTCTGAGGCTGCAGAGCACCTGGCAGGAAAATTGTCCTCACGGTTCTCGGCGCTAGTAGGTGTCTCGGCGTTCAGGTTCCAGCGTGGGTGGGTCAGATTAGGTGAGTGTGTATGTCAGTATTATACAAATTTTACTTTTCGGCTGTGGAAGATGTGAATCTTAAAAACAAACAAACAAAAAACCCCAGAAAACTTCCTTAGACCAGAAGAAGGGGGCATTGATAGACGGAGGGCTGCCGCGGCCCAACTGGGGGTTGAGGCTGGAAGCAGGAGGCCTGGCCTCAGCGCCCAGTGCAGCGCCGTCCTGTTTGCAGCCACCATCAACATCGAACCCTCACAGACTGACATGACTCTCTTGTCTCGGTGTCTTTCTTGCAGGTTTCAGAGGCTAGACTGTGTGTATCTAAACGCTGGGATCATGCCTAACCCACACCTAAATCTCAGAGCACTTTTCTGTGGCATCTTCTCAAGGTAATTTCCATTCTCCAGATAATCTGGTTGGCAGGAAGGTGATGACTCTTCTGCCCGGTTTTGCCCAGCTGGGTCTGTCTCTTCAGTATCTTCAGTCAAAGAGGCTTTTACGAGTCATGCAATTGTCTTCTGCTGTTTCAGAAAAGTGATTCATATGTTCTCCACAGCTGAGGGGCTGCTGACTCAGGAGGACAGGGTCACGGCTGATGGGCTCCAGGAGGTGTTTGCAACCAATGTCTTTGGCCACTTTATCCTGGTAAAGTGTCACCAAGCCAACACTTGGCACTGGGGTCCTGGGGACTTGCGCAGGCCCTCCACCCTGCTGCTCGGGGACGCGCATTAGTGTGTGGCTGCCCTTTCAACCGGACGTTCCCTCTCTCCTCTGAAAACATTGCTGATATACATGTACATATGGAGAGTATTTGACACGACTCTGGAGACTGAGAGACAGTGACGAGACACACACGTGCCTTTGGAAACAGTACACAGCTGAGAGCAGGTGCCCCTGCCCGGCTCTGGGCTGGGCTTGGCCTCCGAGAGGAGGGTGTAATAGTAACTCCTGGCCCACCCTCTACCGTGATGTCTGATTTCTTGAGCCTCCGTCCTTGCGTGCTACAATTCCAGGTGCACACATGACGTGAAGCAGCAGATGTAGGGCTTGTCCAGCGTGTGCTGTGTTCCAGCCCCAGGTCTGTCGCGTCTCCTAGGACGACATAACTGTCCAGGTCGAGTCAGCCAGCTGCTGTCATTGGAGGAACTGCTCCTGACCTGGGCTCTGACACTTTTATCCTCTCGGTCACATTTCTTCTTCCCCTGGAGCCTGTTTTCCCTCAAAATTAGTCCTTGTGCGGACTAGCTTATGTTTGTTATAAGTTAAGACATCCTCAAACATCAGGAGATCATGAAACCATTAAATGAGATAAATTTTGCACCAGTGTGGGACAGCCTCCGGTGTTTTAAGGAGAAACGGCAGGGTGCAGGGTTTTTTGTTTTTATTTAACCTTTACGGATTAACACACGTCTATAATGTCCCAGACAAATGGGGACATTGGCTGTCTTTGATGACCAGGCGCTGGGGTGCCGGCATGAATGGGACAGGCACGTTCCATTCTGTCTCCTTCAGCACTTTTTTTTTTTTAGCACTATTTTTTTTAATGATATCATTTGTTCCATCAAAAGATAATTAAAATATAAAGTCAGGATGGGATTGAATTCTTATCCAGCCTTTTGAAAAATTAGAAATTATTATCTAATATTTCCTTTATCTTTTTATAGATATTATTTGATATTTTCCTTTATCTTTTTATCCTAGCTTCTTTCTTTGCCTGTTTTGAATTATTAAGCTAATTGGTAATGATAAAGGATAATTAATGTATTACTATTAATATGCGTAGCCTGTTAACTTTATTTCTCATTCAGATTCAGGAGTTGGAACCTCTCCTCACTCACAGTGACACCCCGTCTCGGCTCATCTGGACGTCCTCTCGCAACGCGAGGAGGTCTAATTTCAGCCTGGAGGACTTTCAGCACAGCAGGGGCCAGGAGCCCTACAGCTCTTCCAAATACGCCCTTGACCTTCTGAGTGTGGCTTTGAACCAGCACTTCAGCCAGCGGGTGAGGCCTGTGAGGGTGCTGTGACACGTGGAGCAGCGCTGTCTGACCACTCATTTCCTAGTCACGTGGCTTTCTGGTGACCATCGTGGCTCAGAACACGCACTGCTGTCCGCGAGCAGGGTTGCCGTGAAGACGTGGTAGACGGTGACATTGATAGTGGGTGTTCACGAAGCGTTCGGGGCAGAGGTGGCCAGCCCCTGAGCTCTCAGGTACGGGCTCCATGCCCCGGCCTGTTGCTCTTCCAGAGCTGTAGTCTCAGACCAGTAGCTGCTGTGAAGTGTCTCAGGTGCTGTGCTCTTTACCTGTGTGTGTCATTTAACCCCTTCCCTGTGTCACAATGACACAGGGCTGAGTATTCCCACCTTCATAGGACAGACTAAGGCATCTCCCCAGAGGCCACACGGCTAGTAAATGATGGAGCCCAGGGTAGCGCCTGGCGCTGTCTGACCCTGGAGACTGGGCTTCTGCACTAACCCATCTGCCCCCAGGTGCCCCCATGTTTAGGGCCCTGGGCCAGGCTTGGGGTCGAGATGGAGACGTCCCTTGCAGCTTGTGTGACTGGACCCCTGCGGGGGCTCCTCCACCTGTTAGCGACCCTTCCAGTCACCTTCCTCTTGTTATGGGGGCTCTGTCTTCAGGACGGGTCTTTGTAAAGGGGCGAGTCCCAGGCTGAGGCCCTGGTTGGAGACCTTTGGTGGGAGAAGGTCTTCGGGAGACCCCTCCATCCTCTGTGACGCTAGGAGCTCCCACCTTCACCTGGAGGTCAGGGCAGGGGTGTGCGTTTTCTGCACCTGCGAGGACACGCACAGGAGGTTTGCGGTCTGCACCCACTAGAGCAGAAGCTCGGGGGCCGAGACTGCAGTGTGTTTCCTTATGGTACGTGCTTGCTGTGGCTGGTGACGTGGACCCCCAGGGGAGCAGCCCACGTGTCTTCTCCGGCCTCAGCCTGGCCCCTCTGTGTCCTGTAAGCTCCTCGCATGGCACTGCGTGTCACTGATGTGGCATCCCGAGCATCTCACACAGCTCTCAGTCCCCGATTCTTGGCTGACATGGTTGGCCCTGCGTCCCGCCCTGGCTGCTGGCTCGCTTGTCGCGTCGCTGGTGGGTGAGCATAGCGCTGGCCCGAGTCACACACCGACCTCTGTCCCCAGGGCCTGTACTCCAGTGTGGCGTGCCCAGGGACCATGCTGACCAACTTGACCTACGGGATTCTGCCGCCCTTTCTCTGGACCCTGATGATGCCCGTCATATGGCTGGTAAGCGTTGAACGTGTCTGACTTCACTTCAGCTGCTCCACTTGGGACCGAAAAGATGTGTCTGAGGTTGGGAAGCGATCTGAGAAGCTGAGCTCAGAGGTGGCTGGGTCCCGTGCCCCTGGAGGTTTTGAAGTCACTTAGAACGTGGCCTCTGCTTCCTGCTGCCGCTGCCCCACGTGCCACGGCTGAGCGCCCACTTCTCATGTGGGCGTTTCCGTGACTGCATGTGGGGCACCTGTGCTAAGCGGTGCTAACCAGACTGAGCTTCAGTGCGGCCTGTGCATTAGAAGTTCCCAGGGACGCGGCCTGTGTGCTTGCTTCTCTGTTCTGTGTTTTCAGTGTCTGGCAGGGCGCTGTTCCTCCGGCACACACAGAAAACAACCCCTAGGAACCGCCCTTCGCTTGCAGAGCTCAGGAAACTGTCCCCGCAGGGCAGGCATCGGAGGGAGACGAGAGGGAATAGGCCTTCGTGTTAAAAGGCTTCGCTGGGAGCGGTGGACATCCAGTGCTGTCCCTAGTTTAGATTCCTTCAGGCTTCTGATGCTTAAAAAATGTTCAGTAATAAGAAATGCAGGTTATGTTTTTAAGTTTGTGAACGAGTGAGGCTTTTGTAGCTCTAGTCCAAGCTCCCCAAAGTGACCACTGTCTTCTTTTTCTCAGATCCGCTTTTTCGCAAATGCCTTCACTCTGACGCCGTACAATGGGGCCGAAGCGCTGGTATGTGCTCGTGGGAGTCACTTCTGCGGCCGCTTCGCGCATGTGCACGTGAGTTGCCCGGCAGAACGAGACACACATGGACACCCCTTCCTTTCCAGGTGTGGCTCTTCCACCAAAATCCTGAGTCTCTGAACCCTCTGAGCAAGTACCTGAGCGCCACCACGGGCTTTGGAAGCAATTATGTAACGACCCAGAAGGTAAAGGTGTTTGCACCATTACATGGAGAGGTTTACACAAGGCCGCTGGACGGCTGCCCAGAGAACCTTCCCTGGGATTCGCTGTCCCCTGGCATCACATGGGCTGCCTCCATTTCCATCTGCTCTCTCCTGCCTCTGGGCCTTTGCATATCTTGTCTCCACCCAAACTGCTTTCACCCTCCTTTCCACTGATTGGTTTCTGCTATTTATCCTTAAAATCTCAGCTTGTGCCCCACCCCAGCCCCCGGGACCCTTCAGCCGGTCCGGTGCCTCCAGTACAGGCTGTCCCGACAGCTCCTTCCTGTGCCGTGCCTTGCTCGTTCAGCATGGGCTCCCCTGTGTGAATGTGAGCCCTGCAACGAGGCTGAGCCCCCCTTCCCAGCAGCTGGCAGGCGCTCAGTAAGCGCACCGCGAGTTGGACGGAATAGAAAATCTCTGTCTGCATGGAGTTGACTTCCCCTCAGGTGTTCAGTTCTGCTTTTGACGATTATTAGCTTTAGTACATCGATGCTGTGAGGAGGCAACAGATGGAGGATGGAACAAACCAGTGCTGTGTGTTTTGGACCCTGTCTCATCTTCTAAAAAGAAATCACACACAGAGTTACCTGTTAGGAAATGAGAAAGTGTATTTTGAACCTACAAAAACTGTTTTTGTTGTGTTTTTGTCATGAGTGAGGTTTTTTTCCTCCTTCCCCCCATTTTTCACTGCCCAGCTTATGGGGGCATTGGCGTAAAGACAACAAGGAGGCGAGTCTGTCGTGAGCTCAGTCACGGTTGGGGCGTTCGTGTCTGATGTGAGTAGCGTGAGTTCCGGGAGCCGTGCTGCCCACAGTGCCCTCTGAAAAGGAACCTGTGAAGCTCCAGCGTTTTCCCAAATCAGCTCTGTGGGGCCCTGGCTCCTTGACAAGAGTTGCAAAAAAAAAAAAACCGCATTGGGCGAGTAAGGCTGAGAAATGCTTCCTGTCGGTCCCTTGCAGGGACCTGCTCGCCCAGTGACGGCTGTGAGAGGTGACGCGGGTGTGTGACAGGTTTAAAACGGGGTTTTCCAAATGTCGTTGACGTGTGACTTTCCTTCCTCAGATGTTACACGACACTTACTGACACCCCCAGAGCATTCCTGGGAGCTCGGTTGCAAAGGGATAAGCTGGAGGCCCTCAGAGCTGGTTTGGGCCGCCTCCCTGTTAACCCGGAGGGCGGGCAGTTCACGAGGGGAGAACATGGTGCTTCTGTCAGCCTCTGGAAAGGCCTAGGAGAGCGTTTCACCTCGATCAGCGCGGGGAGGTCGCCTTCTCTGTTGGAAGGTGGGGTTGAGCTGGCGAGATCCTCAGACCCCTTGCAGTGTGGAGAAGCTAACGTTGAATGAATGGATGAAAGTGCTATTTCCAGAATGTTACAAAGGTTTGTTTTTTAAAATTTCAGGCGCTGTGAAGAAAGGCTTAGTTTCTGAGGTTTAGGGTCTGTGTTGACTTGGACCAGTCACTGCTTTATTTTCTAGTGGCTGAAAGGTTGCTTTTACACCGTGGGTATCGGTGAGAATCAGATTTTTCTTCATGAAACGCCAGTGGGTTAAGCAGGATGGAAGCTGAGATTTTGCGCGTGGACGAGCACGTGGAGAAGGTGGCCTTCAGCTGGCATGGCCGCTCCCCAGACGGCAGGCGCCAAGGACGCCTGGGGGGCACCGCACAGCCATCCACTCTCGTATCATCGGCCAGAGCTTGGGCACACGCTGCCCACCAGCTGGGCAGGGGCTGGAGTGTCGTCCTTGGGGGCAGAGAGCTGCCCGCACCAGGGCTCTTTGACTGAAGAAGGTGGATGGTAGGAGGTGGTTGGAGTTAAAAAGCAAATGTCTCGACTGTTTCATTGGGCCTTTGGCCCACGTTGGTTGCTGTGTTCCGTGACTGGGACACAGGACTCCGGGGACAGCGGGCTGGACCCTGCAGTCCTGCTGTTCAGGGAGAGTCAGTGGTTTGCTGTGTGTCAGGGCTGGATGGAGAGTTGGTGCCTTCGGGATCTCGGGGTTCAGATGCCGCGGCCCCGCGTCCTTCCCCAGTTCTCTTACGAACGTAGGAGGCCTTCCTGTTGCACAAACGGCGTTCATGGCGTTTCCTTCCCGTCATCCTGATCTTTGATTCTTTTCCAGATGGACATAGATGGAGACACTGCTGAAAAATTTTACCAAAAGTTGCTGGAACTGGAGAAGCACGTTAAAGGCACGATTCAGGACACAGACACGCAGAGCTGACGGGGACATGGAGCGCCCTGTGTGTCCTGGGGTGTGGGGTGCTGTCATCTGTGGGTGGTGAGCTGTGACAGGCCCTCGCCTGCCTTTAGTGTCACCTCTGGGACTCCGTGTGCTCGTGAGAGACGTTCATAGAGTAAAACATCCGTTAGAGCCTCCATAACAGGGTCACAGCCCGAGTCCTAAACGCCTGGATCTCCCGACAGCACCTGCTCACCTCATCCTGCCCCTGGGAGCCCGAGCCACCCCGTGGGACAAGCACGCACCTCACAGGGGCCGTGCCCACTTGGGTGCAGGCTCAGCTGTTGCCCTTTCAGCTTCTGACCTTATTTCTTCCCCACATGCTGCTGCTAACAGTCCCGAGGTTTTTGGTCCTGACCGTCCGAGTACAGGCGCCGTGTGGCCAGTCACAGGACGTGAGGTGTGTGTGCTGCTTCAGCTGCTTGTCACCTAAGAGCGTCTTTAAGCCGAACCGCGGAGCTGCATTTGTGTCGGGCCTGGTTTCTCTCACTGTCGACAACTCTGTACTTTACTGACCAGTGCGTTTTTGTGATCGTGTTCGAATGGATGTGAACTTGCGACCGAACAGTGATCTGCTCACAGTGTCCCAGTAAAATCTTCCAGCTGCATCGTTGCTGGGGGCAGCTGCTGGCTTCCCGGGGGTGGAATTGGCCAGGACTGGTTCCCATGTGTGAAGACAAAACACTAAAATGCAGGATGGTTTTATGCTAAGTAACCAACAGGAATGCAGTGAAGGGAGTGACAAATGAGTTAGTGAAAGTGAAAAGTATGTATAAATGTGATTTCCATACACTTTGAAGTGTGAACTTTTGTTACAATGTCTCTAATTGTGTTGCTCATGGAGTTGGTAATAAAGTTACACGTTGTGCCCAGAACCCGAGGTCGTAGCTATCCAGTGTGAGCCCAGCGCTCGCCCCTCCCGCCCTCACGTGTGTTTGGGGAAGCAGCTTGTGACTGACCAGTCCCTCGCGTGTGACGTGGGCACTTGTCTGCCCGCTTCCTCCGTCCGTGGCCGTGGGGTGGACATTTTCAGGAACACACGTCAGGGAATGAAGCATGTTGTTGAGAATGACGGCAGAGTTCCCGTAAGAGACCAGGGAGTCGGAATGTCACTGCTCGAAGCCACAGTGGCGTGACTGCATGGCTCTGGCACTGCACGAATGTCACCGGGAACAGAGTGTGAAATACTGCAGATCAGGGGCTGCCAGATGCAGGCACGGGTGTGCAGAGCGTTTATTTCTCAAGGTCACAGACAGGTGTACGTGGAGAAGGTTAATCCAGTGGGACAGGCCTGGGCTGTGGCCACGGTGATGGCCCTGTCCTCCGGGTGTGGCTCCCAGAGCAAGACCTGCTTGGTCTTTCTTCACAACTCACATGAGTCAGATGGGAGTGGGCAGAGGAGGAGGGCGGGCCGGGCTGTGGCGTGTGTTGCGGGCTGGCCCAGCCTCACGCGGTGCCAGTACCTCAGTGGCCATGAGTCCCCTTCGTGGCCCTGGCCTGCCTCCCCGTGGCTGTGGTCCTTGGAAGGAGAGGTGAGAGAGCACAGGTTGGAAGTGTTCGTTGTTAGGGTGCAAAAGGTTTGATGTGAGCAGGCTGGGCGCGGGAATGAGAAGACGGAAGTGCAGCGGCCTGGAAGTGGCGATGGCAGCCCGGGCCCTGGCAGGACGGTGGGTTCATTCCTGGACCGCGTTTTCCATGAGTTCCTGCTGTGACCACCGGATGTGAACTGAAACGGGAGCTGTGCGTGTGGCTAGCAGGTGACTCACCGCGGAAACGGGGAGCAGGAACTTGAGATTTTTCCTTCCGGGAAAAGTCAGCCGTCAGTGTCGACTCATATCCTGATGACATTAGCAACATGAGTGCATCACTTAAAACGTCTCCCCTCACTTCCGTGGGCAGCATTGCTCATTCAGTGAAAGGTTATGTTCCGTCAAAAGGAAAAACGGTTTAAAATGAAATGTGCGTGTGTGTGGCCGACCGCTCACGGCAGCCACCCGAGCGGTGAATGTCACTGAGGCCACACCAGGTGCGGAGACAGGAGGTGGCTTGGGCGGCCGCCCTGCTCCCCTCCCTCCCTGCTCTGGGGCACAGGCCCCCTGTGCCCGAATATCTCCCCAATGCTGAGCAGCCTCTCAGACTTGGGGGGCTCACTGTGCCGCAGGTAGTGGGCCTGCCCGGCCTTTGCAAACAGCTCCAGGTAGGTGGCCGCTGAGGATGCACCCTTGAGGGTTCCTGCACGTCCCAGGGGACTTGGGGACTTTTGTTCCCCTGTGCTGTGGTCTGGCTGCAGGCTGGCATCTCCTGATCTGGCCTCGTCACTGTGTGCCACTCCACTGTCACCCACTTGGCTGGCCCCGGGGCCTGGGTCTGCGGTGCCAGCTGGGATGTCTTGACCCTGGCAGAGCAGAGATGACCCCGCTGGCGTGACTCCCTTCGCTGGCCTTGTAGACGCTTTCTCTCGGGCTGGTGGCTTGTCTTCTCTGCAACGGGAAGTTCTGTGATTTTGAGATAGCGACTGTTCTTTGCTTATTGTGGCGTCCCTGGGGCCAGTGTGACGGGAAGGCCTCTGGGACTTGGTCCTGTGTGTTTCTTGGACCATATTGGTGGCTGGTGCTCTAGGAAAGGAGAAGAAGGATCTCTGAAAACCCATGAAGAAGCTGATATTTTGAATTTTCAGTTGTCAGCGTACGGCCCCTTTGTGTGGTATCGGCTGGGGTGACGATGGTTGACGGGGGTGAAGGGTGAGACCGATGTGGGAAGCGTCTGAGCTTAAGGAGGGGCCGTGTTTGCTCAGGGAGGGGACATGTGCAGAGACCTGGGAAGAGGCCTGAGTTAGGGCCCGAGTCTCACCTGACTTGACCAGCCCGCCGAGCTCCGTGCATCCACTCTCCCCGTGGTGGGGACACAGGGATGCCTTCCAGTCTCCTCTGAATTCCATTCCCGAAATAAGAGGAGCACTTTATCCTGACGATATCTGCTTTGAGTTAATTAAAAAGTTGAGTTACCGGTTGAATTGTGTCTCCATGAAATGTGGCATGTGGAAGTCTGAACCCCAGGACCTCAGCATGTGACCCTTGTTTGGAGAGAGAGCATTTATAGACGGAATCATGTCCAGATGGGCCATTAGGTGGGCGCTCATCCAGCATGACTGGTGTCCTGTGACAAAGGGAAATGAGAACACACACACACAGGGAAGACGAGAGGGCACAGGAGAAGACGGCTTCTGCAGCCGAGGACGCAGGCTGGGACACATCCTCCCTCAGCCCCAGGGCCAGCCCTGCCCACACCTTGGTCTTGGACTCCGGTCCTCCAGACTGAGACGGTCCTCCAGACTGAGACGGGAAGTCCTGTCTCTTAAGCCCCACTTTGTGGCACTTTGTTATGGCCGCCCTGAAAAATCTCCTACTGTGAGAGAAGAAGGAAATGGGCGGAGAATCAGGGTGGGACTCGTCCTGGATGACACTGCCCCGTGGGCTGCCCTGGCTGATGGAAGCAAGCTGAAACACTGCGCAGGTCCCCAGGGGCTTTCCAGAACATGCTGGCAAGGACTAGAAGACACACCCAGACCGACTTTTGAGCTGGCCGGCCCAGGGTGGCTGTGCGAGTGTTTATCTGGCAAACACGGTGTTTTCAAAACAAGATAAATGACTGGTGTGCACGGTACCCACGGACGGTGCCATTTCATTCACCTCAGTCATGGGGCCTCGGCCGTGGTCCTTTGTCCTCCACTCTGCAGCTCGTGGCCGCTGCATAGGGCCCCACTGGTTCCCAGACGCCACCAGGTGGTCACTTGGGGCAACCGTCTTGCATGAGAGCTGCTCTAAGGCACTGAGTTCCCTACGGCCATGGCCGCTCGTAGGCACCATGGGTGACATGACTGGACCGGCCCAGAATTCACTCAGACTCCTAAAACCCTTCCATCTGATTGCGTCTTTGGTAGGTAGGCAAGAGGAGAGGGTCGTGTGTGTGTGTGTGTGTGTGTGTGTGTGTGTGTGCTCTGTGGGAGACCTACACCTGTCCCCTGCACACTGAGACTTGGAATGTCACCTCCCAGCCAGGTCACGTCTGCATTTAGACCTGCAGGGCCAGCAGGCTCAGAAAGGGACATGGCTTGTGTCTGACACTTGACCTTTCTCCAGTGGCCCATCAGGGGAGGCATGGCACCTGCCTGTATCGAGTTACCCGATTTAACATGTTTCCACGCCCGCTTTGTGCCGGGCATTTTCTGCATATCTCAGGATGTTCACTTCCGCTGGCCAGAGCACTGCCTTAGGCCTTCAAACCCCGGCCGGAAGTCTGGCCGGAACGCTGGGGTCTGCCCTCGGGCCTGCCTTAACTATGACAGCCAGTGACTCTTCGAACAAAGAGCACGTGAACTCTCCCCCCGCACCCCCCAAACCCTGGAGAATGGAATCTAAGCTCTTGCAAAAGCTACGAGCTGCTGGCACTTGGGGACACGCCCGCCCTGCTGACTGACGCCACCTGCTGCTCCCGGCCTGTAGACCCCGCAGGACGAGCTCTGTGTGACCACGTCAGGCTGGGCTGCATCTGGGCTGGCCCTGCGGCCAGGTGGCCTCATGCCTTGTGCTTGTGCCTCTGCCCACTCGTCCCCGCCCACTCCACCTACGCCGATGTGCCTCGCCTGCTTTGGTGGTCTGACCTGAGGCCTTTGGGACAAGAAACCTGCAAAGCACTGAGACTCCGCACATACTGTTTTCTTCCTTTTCCCTAAATTTACTGTCAAAGCGTCAAGGCTCCCAGAGGGTTAGACTTTCCAGAACCCACACACACAAATGTTTTCTGCTTGTTCCACACCACCTGCTGCTGAGGTCAGGTCCATGCAGCGAGGGCAGCACCGTGGGCCCTGCCGTGGCACAACCCCTGGAAGTGGGAATGCTGGAGGCGCAGACAAAAGGTGAAACCAAAGGAACCCAGATGCAGCGAGGGAAAGCAGGATGAAAAACAAAGCAGGTAGAGAGCGGAGGGTTCAGGCGCGAGAAGCTGACAGCAAGACTGAGGAGACTGAGAAGAGTTCACGCAGGAGTATGCGGGCGTGGCCGCTGCGGAGCCGTGTGACGGGACGTGTGACGGGACCGGGGACCAGGGTGGGAGCAGGCGCTGCCTGGGCGCCCGGGGTGTGTGGAGGGTCCCTGCTGTGCCCTGGGCTCACCGTCCCGCAGCCGCTGCAGCTGTGTCTGGAGCTGCCTCTGCTCGCGGGCCAGCAGTGCCAGATGGCGCAGGCGGGTCTCCTCCAGCCTCTGCAGACACTGGCTGAGCCGGGCCTCAGCCTGTTTGGCCGCCTTCTGCTCCGCGTCCCAGCGCTTGTACAGCTGGGCCCTGACGGTGCGGCTGCTCATCCTCGTGGCCAGACAGTCACACAAGCTTCTCCCAGGCACCCCGACGGCCGGGACCTGAGCCCTGAGTTGGTCTGACGTCAGTGTTTGAATCGTGTGTATTGAATCCATGGCTGCCTGTCACCTGACTCACACGATGGGAAGTCGGCCTTAAAGAAAACGGGCCCCGAGAGACACAGGATTGGGGGTGAAGCTGGTCCCTGAGCCACAGTCTCTTTGCTGTGAAATAGTTACAGATGACAGGCTCCCTGGATGGCCCCCCACCCCAGAGCTGTAACGATCAAGTGAAAAGTATACCAACGACTCTGAGAAAACAGGAAGCCGTTACATGTATGAGGCATTTCCACCCGATCAGAGAAGTCCCTTCTGGTCTCCCTGAAAGCTGCTCAGAGGTCTGGAGAGGGTTTGAGGACCCCGGGCCCCCTCAGTTCAGCTGCCACTGGCGGGTCCGTGTGGCTTGTCACTGGGGCAGGTGCCAGGCCCTCTGCTGACAGCGGCCGGTCACGGCTCCTGCTTTCAGGTTTGTGACTCTGGAGCCAAATCTGAGCAGTGCGGAGTGGGACCTACTGGCCACAAAATAGCACAGGCAGCCCATCTGGGCAGCCCTGGGCCTGGAGCTGGACTGGCCCCTTGGCCCTGAGGACCAAGCCCATGCCAGCGTCCCCCCCTCCGCCCTCGCCACACTCAGCTAGGAGCACGAAAGGACTTGGGTGACAGCAATCGGGCACAGGCCTGGCGTTGGGAGGGAGGCTCAGGCCAGGACACAGGACAGAGGCGGTAACAGCTCGTTTGGAGTCGGGGGTGGAGGCGAAGCTTGTGTGAGGGCTGGGGGTGGCGCTTACCTACACGCCCAGCTTCTCGCCGCCAGTGCTGCTGGTTTCCTGCGTGTCTCTGAGCCTGCGCTAGTGAGCTTGTTTCTGTTCAGCAAACTCTGAGTGTGGGGTTGGGGCTGTGGGAGGGGAGGGGCCGTCGAGAACGCTGAGTGTGCTTGAAAGCCTCTTGTTGTCCGACACCTCCCTGGTCTGGAATGCTGGCTCTCCGGGCACCGGTCCCAGTGCGGGCGCCCCCTCCCGCCTGCGTCCCCCTTCCCCAGAGACCCCCCTCCTGGGCTGTGTCCTTGGGAACCAAGCACAGAGGGGACGCCTGTGCCTCGTGCCCCCACCTGTGCCATTGACCCTCCCCCGTCTCTACTTCTTGGAAACCAGGTCAGGCCCCAAAAGCAAGCCCCCTGTTTTGTTCTCGGCCCTGCACATGTTGTGCAGCGGAGGAGTTAATCGCGTGTAATCGGTGCATAATCGGTGTACTTGGCGTTGCCGCACGCCGTCTGGCCTCTCCCAGGCCTGCACGTGGTTCCTGTGCTTCGGTGCCTATTAAGATTTGTCAAGTTGTAGCCACAGAACGCGGCAAAGTGAAGTGTCATCAGCTTTTGTGATCGTATCTGGGACAGCTGTCGCAGGCAGCCTGTGAGGTGCTGGTTACAGAACAAGGACTAAGGGGGGTTTCCTGTCGCCTTGGGCTTCCTCTGAAAACAAGAGGCACTGTGTCCCGCTGGGGTTTACGACCCCCAGAACTCACTGAGAGGCAGCTAAACAGTTACCTCAGCCGTCCCCAGCACCATAAACAAGGTTACAAAAGGGCGGGCGGGCTCATTCTCTCCCTGGGAGGTGACTCCTTTCTCTCCCTTCCGCAAGGTAGTTCTCTCTCCTCCAGAACTTAAGGAGTGGGGTGCGGGCCACTTGCAGGAGCGTCTGAGACAACGGGCACCTCGTCCCCAGTGGGGGACACGGGATGACAGGACCACACCGCAGCCCCCACTGCCACCTTCTGTTGCTACCAGAGCTGGTGACAGTGAGGGGCTTCTCAGAAGAGCTTGTTTGTCTCACGTCCTCTTGAGAGTGAGCTGAAAGGGGTGAGGGGGCGTTTGCAGAAATGACCCCAGTGTGAAGGGTGGGCCTGGGCGGGAAGGGGGCCACACCCATCCCTCTTCCCTTGGCCCCTGAGAGTCTGAGAGGGTTTCCTGGCTCCTGTGAAGGGGCACGGGTCTCACGGGGAGCAGCAAGCATGCCAGTGCCCTTGGAGCAGTCTGTCACATAGGGTCCCACTCACCCAGGGCGGCCTGAGCCACGGACACGACCGCAGGCATCTGATGGCACGAGAGGTTCCTCATGGGGACGACAGGCAGCCGAGCAGAGGACAGCAGCCACGTGGGGCGCGCAGGGCAAGACCAGGACGGCCTCAGTGCCAGCAGCGCAGCCGTCACCAGGAAGGGCCTGCCTCTACCCGTCCCTTGTCCCCAACCTCAGAGGGGCTGAGCGCTGAGAAGACGAGGAAGGGGAGGACGCAAATGCTGGTCCCCCACTCAGCCCCGAGGGCTGACCACCGCCGTCCCCTCTGCGTCCCTTGCATTCCCGTGAGGAAGCATTTGAATGTACACGAGCTCGGAACGTCAAAGTGGGGGGGCCTGTCTTATAACCAAAGTGGCCAGAAATGTGTCAAAAAGGTGTGTCAGCTACAAAATCCTCAGCAGAAATAAGATAAATAGTGTCGTGCACAACCGTCTGCGTATGTGGGCATAGATGGCACAAAATGTTAATTACTGAAGCTGGCTTATGGGCACAGACGGGGTTATTAGATGATCCTTTCTAATTTTGAAAATGTTTTAAATTTTCCATAATAAGTAGTTGAACTTTTTTTTTTCTGAGGCAGCCAGAACGAGGGGGAACTTATTATATTCACAGGAGTGACAATTACACTTCCAGCCGAATTTTAGACAGAAATAATGGAAACCAGAGAACAGTGGATTATCTTCTCCAATATCCTGAAAGAAAATAGGTGTCAACCTAAAATTTGACACACGGTAAAATGAGGACGTCCTCAGACATATAATCAGAAAATAGAGTTTGTTCTGCAGGATGTACTTAGGGCAGAAAGAAATGTTCCCAGACGTAGGACTGAGATGCAAGACGGAACAGAGGGTAAGAATTGAAATAAAAAAGCAATGACTCTGAAAAGGCAGAGAGAAAGATGGGGAAACGGAAAGTGCAGAATGGAACGAAGTCTAAGCCCAATTACATCTGTAATTACCGTGTTTCTCTGAAAATAAGACCGGGTCTTATAGTAATTTTTGCTCCAAAAGACGCATTAGGGCTTATGTTCAGGGGATGTCCTCCTGAAAAATCATTCTAGGGCTTATTTTCTGGTTAGCTTATTTTTGGGGACACTTGGTATGTATTACAGACGACTGAATGGTTTACTAAATATCAAGAATTGTCAGGCTGATGTTAAAGGAATGCTCCCCAACGCCAAACTGGTTATCAGCATAAATGCAAATGGAAACAATGAAATCGGGGACATTGCTCAGTTAAATGATGGTTAAATCTTTGGAGATGATGCAAACATTTCGATATTGCCCCCAAAACACGGACTTGAAACAAACAAGGAGAAATGACTATAGCAAACAACCGACACCCACAATCACAGGATCATTCACGAGGATCAGCGATTAAGAAGTTCCCTGAAGAGCCAGTCAGCACGTGGGATATTCGGACAACTCGATGGCAAGTGGACAGTCACCTTGCTTGGAAGGAAGGTTCCGGAAGCTGCGGCAAGATGCTTCTGCTGGCAATGCACTGACTTGGACTTCTCCAGAGACCACAGCCAGCCCCACGGGACAGCTGGGGCCTGTGTGCCCGTCAGCCGCGGGGGCTCCATTACTTTGGGAGAAGGACGGGCCTAGTAGGGGAGACGCGGCACAGAGACAGGGCTGGGTATGTTGGCAGGAGCGCAGTCTCGTCATGTGGCCGCACCCACAGAGGGGGCTCATGGAGCTGGTCGGGATCTGCTGGCAGGAATGTTCTCAGGTTTTGCCCGTGAGGAGGCACCACCCACGCGGTCACATACTCGGAGAATCACAGTGCTGCTCTGTGTCGGACCAGTGTGAGCACAGCCCAGAGTGCAGCTCACACAGATGTCAGCATCGGGCCCTGCGTCGTCTTGGAGGTTATGCTCCTGTCCCCTGTGCCTCCTGAGTGGCTCCGGAGATGGCCTGGAGGGCCAGAGACCTGAC
Organism: Rhinolophus sinicus; assembly: GCF_036562045.2. NCBI lineage: Eukaryota > Metazoa > Chordata > Mammalia > Chiroptera > Rhinolophidae > Rhinolophus > Rhinolophus sinicus. The sequence goes on from NC_133766.1 coordinate 794,008, forward strand.
AGAGACGGACTCACGCTGTGCTCTCCCGGCCCGTTGCCTGAAGGACCAGGTCTGAGCCGAGGGCCGGGCGGGCAGTTCCCCCAGAGGCACAGAGGCAGGCGTTTCCTCTGCTGCCTTAGTACGTGACACACAGTGGGCTTTTCACGGCTCACGTCCTTGTTAGCTTTCCTCCAGCAGCAGCCGTCATCACAGGCGGCTTTCGGGAGCCTCGGTTCTTACTCTTCAGCTGTTCCACTGCTTCTGCCAATGACGTGCAAACTGCTCGGGGAAGGCCTGACACCTTCAGCCTGTCACCTCACCTGCTCATGTTAAGTGCCTAATAAATGTTTGCTGAATGCAGGACTGGTTAGAAAAAAGCAAGTTCAATACTCGCTCCAGAGAACACAGCAACTCAAACTTTCAATTTTCCTGTTAAATGAGTAACCAACGGCACTGAGCGCTTCTCTGATCAGACCGAGAAGGTGCGAGTGTTTTTAATTCGGCGCCAATGCTCTGCTCCTGTCGTGGGGGGCCCATGGCTTGCAGTTGGGCTCATGTGCCGTGGGTGACTCACTGCCCTCTGCTCCCCGGCCGGCCCATCCCTGATTCCGAGATCAGTTTCTTGTCCTTTGTCTTTCTGTTTTATGCGGGAATAAACATTTAGTGAGCTGTCAGGTCTCTGGAAACCAGCTGAGGTGCCCAGGACGAGCTTCTCCAGGAGACGCCTGGATGGGAAGGCAGCTCAGCCTTCAGGGCACAGCCATCAGTGACTCCGGAAAGGTACGCTCAGCCACGGAGCCCACACGCTCCTGACCTCCCAGGGGGCTACTGCGCCGTGGCACAGGATGCGGCCTCCAGAGGGACCCGGTACTCTGTCCTCCCACCTGTGAAGCTGGACGCCCGCCTGTCCCCCACCCCGAGCGCTGCGTCACTGTGCCGGGCAGCGTGACCCAGACCACAGGTCTGTGCTTTAAACACCTCGGGCTCATTTGCTCAGAGGTTGGGATGCAGACGCCAGAGGCCGGGGCTGTGTGGGGAACTTGTCGCATCCCCCACACTCCTTGGCTGTGGCAGTGTCACTCGGGCCTCTGCAGCTGTTTCTGTGTCCCTCCCGTCTCACAAGGACAGCATTGTACTGGCGCAGGGCCCAGTCTGAGTGAGTCCGACCTCATCTGAAGCCGATCCCATCTGCAAAGACCTTGCTTCTAGACGAGGTCACATTTGCAGCTGCCAGGGGTCAGGCCTCACCCGTGACCAGGCTTGTGAGGACCTTGGAGCCCTTCCTTTTGGGTCAGTGCTGCCTGCCCGAGGTTTATCTGCATTTTGTACAAATAGGTGATTTGTGTATTTTTTAATGAAAAATTGCTGTTGTCATAATGTCGACTGTATGCAGTCCTGGGAGCGACTGTTTAACGCAAAACCCCATGCTAACCTATGGTCCAACCCCAGGAAGGAGACAGGTATCCAAATGTGCCGTGTTTGCCATTTGATTTGCTTGTTTCTGTTGCCAATGCTCTGATTTTTCCAGCTCCTGCGACTTGTCACCGTCGCTGATTCCTCGTTTTCTGACCTGCTTCCCCATCACGGAGCCCTCTGACCCCCGCCTCCTGAGCGTCAGGATTCCGTTTCTGCCTCAGCAGCACTGACCCAGGGTGACCGCCTCTTACCTGATTCCTGGCCTTGGGCCTCTGGGCCTTGTGAGAACGTGCAGTTTCTGAGCCTGACACACGGGGGCGCTCCTGAACCACGAACTCGGCTCTGGGGCCTGGGAGCTGAGCACAGCGCTGGAGAACTAAGGGTAATGGTGTGGGCGAGGGTGGCAGAGGCAGGGCCCAGCCCAGGAGCCCGGGCTCTCGGACGTGCTGTCCTGGCCGCCCTGCAGGGTCTGGGGTGGGAGGAGCAGGAGGGCTTCCCAGGAAAGGGGACCAGCTGTGCTAGTCATGGAAGCAAGAGAAATGGGTCTTCACGGAGGCCCCGTTAGGTGTGGGGGACAGAGCTGGCACGTGAGGGACCAGGGACCCGCAGGACGTCTCAGGACGTCGGTTGGCCTAATCCTGGTTTACGCATCAGGCTGACTTCAGATGGGGTCCCGGACCCATCCCTGGGGAGGGAGGCACGGTGCCATCAGCAGAGGGGCAGCATTTTCCCCGAGCTCCACCACCACCTGCCATCAGCCCTTTTGCGGGCACATACGGCTGCTACAGGCTCGTGAACAAAGGGCTATGGAGGTGACCACCGCTCTCCCCACGACCCACGACCACGGTGGCCCCAGAGCGGCCTCCTCTTATCTCAGGCCTGGCTGTCTGTACATGTGACAGCAGGTGGCTTTCTGCTCAGGGTCCTGGACGTGCTGGTGTCCCTGCTGTGCTCCTGCTGTAAACCCCGTTTCTGTCCCTGGCAGATGGCGTGTGTGGACGTGCGCCTGCCAGGAGGACGTGGGGGCCAGGTGGCTCTGCTCCTGGCCCAGAGCCTGCGTCCTGCCAGCCGCCTGTGCCTGTGTCCACGTCCTCACACTCTCCCCGTCCCCAAGGGAGGGGCGTCTCCAGTCCCAAGCAGATGTTCCCTGAGTGTGTGATTTTCAGCCCAAGACGGGCAGCTGGCGAGGCTGTCGGTCACAAGCAGGTCTGGTGCTGTGGCCTCCGAGGGGCGTCCAGCACCCAGAGGGCTGCCCCGGTCAGCTGGCGTCTGGAGGGGAGCTCAGCGAAGCACGTAGCCGCCTGAGCGGGCCTGGCCCTCGGGAGGCGGAGTGGTGGGGGGGGCTTTGCGGGAGGTTCATGCCGCTGTCCTGAGTCTGGGACACTTCTCTGCCCCCCCAGCTCTGACCCCCACCAGCTCTGACCCCCTCAGGTCTGACCCCCCCACCTCTGACCCCCTACCTCTGACTCCCCACCTCTGTCCCCCCACTTTTGCCCCCCCCACCTCTGACCCCAGGGCACAAAGACCGAAGCTGGGACTCCAGGTCTGCCCCTGGTCTCTGCCTCCCTGTCGGTGACCCTGCTGCTGCTGTAGGTTGGTCCCCACAGTCTTGGAGCTGGTCCACCTGCCATGGTTCCTAGGTTTCTGACCCTAAAATGATGACGTAGGGTGAGTGGCTGGAAGGAGAGTTAAACATGAGTGAGACAGTTCCGGCATCGTGCACGGCTACAAAGTATCACTTTTTAAAACTAACAGTTGCTTAGTACTTGATGTTTATGTGGTTCGATAAGTATTTTTATTTTTAAAAAAGGACTAGCAAATTCATGGTCAGATGCTTGCTGTGTTCGAGCACAGGGACCCAGTAAGTAAGGACGTGTCGTTTGCTGCGTGGCCAGAACATAGCGCAGCCCCTCGCCCCCTACCCAGGGCGGTCTGGAAACCCAACTTGTGTCCATGTTTAAAAAGCAAGTAACTCCTTCAAAATTTGCTCTTTAAAACGACAGTGGCACAGGGAACCATCAGGGACCCGTGGGGAGAGAGCAGCCCAGAATCCGTCCTAGGGACATGGAGGTGACAGGAGGCGGGACCCCGGGGGCCAAGGTCCCACTGTCCTGTCAGACCCCACTGGCAGAGCGCACATTCTTAGACGGCGTTGTGAGGACTGTCAACGTGGAACCACAGAGCACGAGGTCCACGTGTGGCCCTTCTCAGTGTCGGACCTGTGTGACGTCACCCACCACGTGCCCACAAATCCAGCGTGGCAGTGGCTGGCCCTGGGACAAGTCATAAGGCTGGCGTCCCCCCCTCTGGCAGAACGGGTAAGACCCGCCCTGTTGGTCCTGGGAAGCGTGTGTTGGCGCTGGACGGGCTGATGTCCAGTACAAGGCCCCCGGCCGGGCTCAGCCTCCGGCCATTCCTGAGTGGACTCTGTAGGTGGGGGGACGCCAATCGGCAGTCTCTGATGTCACACGGCGCGAGCTGGGTGCTTTACGTGCACACTAGGGCCGTATCGTGAGGTGTGGACTTGGGACGCCATCGTCTCACTCCAAGGACGTAACATGGGCTCTGCTGGTTGCCTCTGACCTTGTTTAACCCTTTTACACATTATCCACGAGAGGAAAGGCAGGGTCAGCATGACGTTGGCAACACTGCACGGGCCACTTCACCTGAGAACCCGTTTCCTCAATTCTCCTCCTTGCAGGTTGAAATGTTACTTCTATTTTCATTTTTGAAGAGCAGAAAAGTAAGTTTATGAGCCTGCGTTCTTCTCTTGGGGGCCCCGTAAGCCTTGGGCTCCAGAGGGGACGGTGCTGTGTGTCGACTGCAGCGGCAGTCCTGTCCTACTTCCAAAGGTTTTCCTTATGGTTCCTGTCCTAGCTGGGGGCCACCCCAGCGCTCCTACTGCCCCCATGGTCACTGTTCTGCAGCCAGGGAGTGGGGGACGCTGTGGCCGGACAAGAAGCCACTGTGTCCTCGCCAGTCTGGGTTGACTGACCACAGCAAATGTAGCTGCTTTCTCCAAGTCCGAAATTCAGGCAGTTCTGCCTGCTTCATGCTTAATTACAAGTGTTTTTAATGAGATGAATTCCATTAATGGCCACTTAAGTTTCAATTTCGAGGTCACATGCGAGCACCAGCCGCTGCGCTCTGCCCGGTGCCAGGTCTGGGCTTCCGTCTGTTTCGTGTCACTTTGCCCATTAAGGGGCATCACTTTGCCCATTAAGGGACCGTAATGCGTCCCTAATTGTTTGCTGTGGGAGAGGAGCCAAGCGCCCCTGCCCTCAGCAGCCTGCCGTCAGTAACCCAGGCAGGGCTGGGCGGAGGGGGGGAGGGAGCCCGAGGGACAACGTCTGCAGGGGGGCTGTGGCTTGAGGACTCTTCTCAGGCAGCACCTGGAGGGTGGTTTGCTGCCGTTAGCATCGCCGAGGGGAAGCCCAGAGGCCCGGGGCCCTCCTGCTGCTTTAGTCTCAAATCGCTGTAACTGGAGGAAAACTGGGTTGTCTGTGAGTAGCGTGTACTTGCGTGGGACAGACACGCGGCCTGAACCGTTCCACTGTCAGTGTTACAGACTGGGACACAGTAGTTCCATTTTACAGAAGAAGACACCAAGGCATAGAGGGTAAGCGCTCCCTGGGAGAGCAGACGAGGGTGGGACACTGTGCCAGCATCTCCCACCTGCCCCCCGTGGCCTGGCGACCACACAGCTCGCCCCAATGCAGTACCTGGCTGATTCAAAGAATAACTAAGTCTTTTCATCTGAAGTGGCAGGTGTCTGTATCTCCCTGGTAGAACCCAAAAAGCCAATGGGGTGTGTATTTCAAGCAGTAAAGTCACATGGTCACCACCAAACTTCGACACAAAGGTAATAAATACTGTCAAGTGGCGGAGGAAAGGGGACAAAGGGACACAAAGGGACCAGGACACAGGCTTGCCTAAACCTCTGTGATGGAGAAAAGATTACGAAAATGTACGTCACCGTTAAATCACAGTGGGGTGGTTATTGAAGAGGGGATTTCAAAGCACCATGGATCTCCCCTCCTTTCTGTCGCCGCCATCACCTCCACGCAGGCTCTGCCCTCTGCCCGGGCTTTTGCACCCACGCTCACTCCGTTCTGTCCCCTGCTGTCCTGGGAGGTCCTGGGAGGCGTGAGACCCCGTCAGCCCATGGTCCCAGTCTTCACTTCGCAGCAACTGGCAAGAGGCGGAATTCTGTCTCATTTTACTGCCCATGAAGGGAGGAGGGTGCTTGTGAAATGAGGGTGCAGAGGGGGGATGTGGGCAAAAGGAGGGGCCCAGGTTTTGGAGGAAATGACATGTCCTCACAGGTAGAAGTTCGGGTGAAAAGGTCAATGTAGTGTGGTGTGAGCAGGCAAGGACTTATCCCGTGTGCTAGGAGCCCTTGCTGTGTAAACCTGCTTATTTATACATTACAAGCAAAACAGTCACCAATGCACATGCTGCCATTTCAAGGACCCTCAGGTATTAGAATCACGGACAATCAAAGGCTAACGTTTCCTAGAAGTTGTACTTCAACCTTTCAAATTTGCAGCTGAAGAAACCGAGGCCCAGAGAGGAAGAGTGACTGGCCTGGAGTGTGAAGGTGGCACGTGACAGAGGACGAGCCAATTTCCAGGCCTTAGGACCCACAGGCCCCTATCCTCCCTTGTCACATTCCTGAACCATGTCTGCCGTCTTCCTACGGAGAGGAAAGAATCTCACTTTTCTCCCTTGTCTCTTTCTTGGGGATTGGGGATTTATTTAACAATGTCACTATCAGCATAAAGAATAAAGCCTCACTTCCTCGCCGTCCTCTGGTACCACCTGTAGCTAATTTAAATTTCCAGGCGTACCCTGTGGAAAACTCACCCTAAATTGTGAACACCTGATGCTAAGCCTCTTAAGACGATGTGTTGATGGGCGGAGGGAAAGCGCAGTGCAGCGGCAGAGGGACGGGAACAGGGCCGGAGAGCAGAGAGGCAGACGGCGACCCCAGGCCTCCGCGCAGAGCAGCAGGTCAGCGGTAGGTCCCACTCTGGTTGCTGGACCAGACTCGCCTTGTTCTTAACTGCGTAACTGATAGCTGATGGAGATGTGAGTTTGTTTAGGTAGGTAGTTATATTTAAGTGTTTGAATTTTTTAAATAAGATCTCAGTGTCCTCTATGTAGCCGCTGTGCTGCTGGCCTGTGCTGGGAATACGTTATCATGGGAGTAAATTTGGTACCGAGTCATCAGCTCTCCTCCTCTTCCCTCTTGTTTCCCCGGTGAGGCTGGCGGTGCTGACTGGCCTCTCCCAGCGGGAGCTCCTCCCAGGAGTAAGTGCCTGGAGGCTCGGGCCCAGGCCTCACCCACCCCTCCCTGCTGGTCTCGGCTGATCTTAAGAACAGAGAGACAAACCTCTGGACAAACAGCCGCTCCTTGAATGAGACGCCAATCTTAGGCTGTCACTTGGAGCCGGACCAAAGTGTGGGCCACCGGCGTTCCCCAAATGCACGAGGACAAATGATAGCCGGCAGTGACCCCACAAACATCTCTTCTGGTTTTCTTCCGCCCCTCTGCTCCTCTCCTCTGGACTGGCCTTGTGGGTCTCACGTTTGTCTCCATCTGAACTTACGCTTCCCATGCAGGAGACAGAAGCGGCGATGACCCAATGTCTCTGCGGCACAAGAACCCCAAAATGATGGGCCCTTGTCCCGCCTGAGCACGAGCCCTTTGGGAAGGGAAGGCAGTCAGTTCCAGCTTTGGAGTCTGGGTCTGCAGGCGTCCGTGGGAATCTGGGGTGAAAGTTTGTTTTCTCAGGGTTGGAGCAGTTGGAGACTTGAGATCCTCAGGGCTTCTTTTTTAATTAGTCCCGGGACGTTCCTTCTGTTCACACAGCGTTTCAAGGCAGTCACGGGGTGTAAACAGTCCCTACCAGTTAATTATGTGGCACCTGGTGGCAGAAGTAGAAATTGGTTTTACTTATCAGAAGGGTCACTTGAAAATACTGGTAACGGGCAAATCTTTGATTCATTAATTTCGTCGTTATTGACCCATTTCCAAATTGTTGCAGTAGTTCTCAGGGTACTGATTCCAGGTGATATAATAATACAGATAGCCCTGTAAGAGTGTGTTTCTGAAGCCTATATATCTATAATGATACAGAGCCAAAATCCAATAGTTGATATTAAATAAAAAAATCAGGAGTCAAATCTATTATGATGTATCATCCTGATTTTATAAAATTAAGTTGGTGCCTAAAATAAACAGACAAAATACTAGCGGGGATTGTCTGACTGCTGGGCTTACTGCCGACTTTTTTTTCTTCCTTAAAGCTCTTCTGTACTTTCTAAGTTTTCCGCCTTTGAAGGTGTATTGTTGTTTAAACTAGAAGCCGTTATGTGGAAACAGGAAGTTGAAGGGCATCTGGCACTTTCTGATTTAATGAAATGCAAGAGATTTGGGGAATCTTTTTCAAAAATCACCCTTTTCTTCCTGTGGAAAATAAAATTGGCGTTACCGATAGTTTAATGATGTAAGCATAAAAATAGCTCTTAAGATTCCCGAAAGAGAACTGGTTGATACACTGAAGGTCTTAGAATAAGCAAAGACATGAAACAAGAGCGAAAAGCTAAAAGTTACATGGAAAATGTTTGAACTTTTAAAAAATTTGGCAAAAAGATATGCCTCAAATAATGTTAAAAGTCAAACCACAGAGAAGAAAATATTTTTGTAGCACACGTGACGGCAATTAATATTCTTAATTCACAAAGAGACCATCTAAATCGTTAAGGAAAGAAGAGATAACTTACGCATTAGAAAACGGGATTTCTGCCTCAAGTAATGGCGGACTATGTACTTCAGACCTCGTACGTTGCTTTATTGCTTTATTGAGAAAATCTGTCTGAAGGTGGTAGGAAAGCTTTCAAAGCACCAAGTAACTAAGGGTGAGATCGGGGAGGACACACAGCTGTAGAGGCCGAGCCCGCGTCCCCAGGGGCGACGGGCTGTCGGGACGGCAGCGGAGAGGCTGAGGGTCCGATCAGGGTACTTGACGGGAATGTCTGGGGGGGCCTGGTCCAGAAAGGTTTGGGGGGAATGAGTTTTAAAGACTGTGGAACAGGTGACCTTCAGTTTCTTTAATGTCTTGGACAGACAGAATGAAAGGCCGAGGGGAACTGGTCACACACAGAGTAAATTATGAAGGACAAAAATTCTTTGTCACAGAAAGAGCCGAGAATGAGGCCCAGTGCCTCACTGTCAGGGTAGCGAGTTAGACAAAGTCAGGATGAAGCCGAGCCCACATGTGTCCGGCCAGCGTCCTGCCCGCAAGTGGCGCCTGCTGGTGTGACTGTGGACAGTCACTGAATAATAGTGGAGCTAATTTGTCCAAGGCCAAATACAAGCCCGACACTGACCATGCATAGCTCTCATAATCCTTCCTTGGAAATCTGGGAAAACAGAGACTTAGGGAGGACTGAGAATTGTACCCAAAGTTTCAGAGCCAGGAGGTGGGAGAGTTGGGATTGCAGCCCAGATAGACCTGTCCCCCAAAGCCACCCGTATTGTCTCATTGAACACCCAGCCCAGACTCTGCAGTTGTAACCCGTGAACAGTCACTGTCCCCTCATGCAACCTGGGGACGGTGACATGACCCTGTGAAGGTGGTTTGTCATTGACAGTGTGCCATGCCACTGACAGCAGCTGACATTTACTGGGCACGTGCCGTACTCCGGGCTAAGACCACTGTCAGCGCCGGCCACGCTACAGCTGTGCATCGTTACACCCATTGGACAGCTGAGGGAGCTGAGGTCCTGAAAGGTGTGGCTTCAGAGCGTCGTGGTGACAGTGACGGTCCCGGCTCTGTCCTCCGGCACCTGGGTCGTCAGCACAGAGCCTGAGGGGACGTGCCGCATTGCACCTCGCAGCTGCGTTAGGTGCCGGCCTTATTCCTGAAGCTGTGGGCTTGTCATTTCCTAGGGCTGCGGTGACAAAGTGTTTCAAGCCTAGCAAGGGTGGCTTCACCGACAGACATCTATTCTCAGTGTCCTGCGTTGGCGTCCAGTCAGGGAGTCGCCAGCACTGGCTCCTGAGGCTGTGGGGACCTGTTAGCGCCCCTGCCCTGGCGGCGGCTGCTTTGCTGACAGTTTTCGGGTTCCTTGGCTTGTACAAGCATCGCCCATCTCTGCTTCATCTTCATGTGCTGTTCTCTGTGTGTGCCTGTGTCCTAATGTCCCCTTTTTATAAAGATATTGGTCACATTGGGTTAGGACCCATCTGACTCCATCACATCTTAATAACATCTGCAACAGCTGTTTCCAGATAAAGTCACATTCTGGGGTGCAGGGGGCCCGACTGCAATGTGTCAGATTTGGGGGGTCACAGTCCATAAAAGGCTCATCAGCAGAAAAATGTCAGCATAACCTTTTCTGTTCTTTTGTCACCTGTGCAGCGAGAAGAAGCTTTGCTGGTGGTGGTGGCGCTGGTGACACAAGTGCCTCCTTTTCGTGCTGTCAGACGCGCAGGGGCGGCTTGGGTGCCCACACCCGGAGTGTCCGACTCCCGGAGGCCAGGTGAGTGGGGCTGGTGGCGGGGGCTGTGCCCGCATCGCGTGCTCTGAGGGACCAAGGTGAGGACGTGTTTTCAGCCATTTCTGCTTTCTTGCTGTTTGTGCTGGTTAATGCCGTCGTCTGCCCGGAGCTTTCTCTTTACGTAATGTCTCCTCCTGCAAAGTCAGACAAAGCCCTGGAAGGGATTTCAGCCCCTTGGCAGGGCCCGTGGTTGGAGGGACGGGGGCCATGGTCTGAGCTCAGGGTCCTCCTCCCGTCACCTCCCCGGGGGTGGGGGTGGGGTGCCCTTCCCCCTCCTCCTCAGTCCTGCTCCCTCCATCGCCCAGCAGCCTGGCACGTCTGCAAAACACCGGGTGCTTCCTCATGCCCTGTAGTAACAAGGGGACAGTCACCTCCATCTGTCTGACTTGGACTCGCCTTCTCCGCGAGGAGGTCCTGAGGCCACATGTTCCAGCTGTGGCCTGAGGTTGTAACTTGCGCCAGCCCTCAGCCCAGGGGACAGGCGTGATGTCAGGGACGCTCAGTATTGTCACCATGTTGCCAAGAGGTCCCACCTGCTTCTGGCGGCTACAGGTGATGCCCGAGCCCTGAATCTTGCCCCCGTCACCTCTGCTGACCGGCTCTCAGGGTCATTTAACCCCATGGAATGAGGCGTCTCCAGCGTGTCTCTAACTTTGGGGGCCCAGCTGCCTCACTGTTACTCGCATGGCCACAGGCTGCAGACCTGCACCATCTGTGCGTCCCCTGGGGCTCAGTCTCTGCTCCGGGGGTCCCCGGTCACTGTCCCCTCGCTTACTGCCAGGTGCTTCCCATGCCAGCAATAGCCCACGTGCCCTCCTGCCACTGAGGAGGCACCAGCACCTCTGCTTGTCCCCTTGTCTCTCGTTTGAGGACCACCCTTCCTGTCTGGTCCCTGGGGGAGACCATGGCAGCCACAGCTCAGCTGTCTAGCGGGACTGGAAATGCTCGTGCTGGGGTGACGAGGTGCATTCTGATTTGTCCTGTTCTAGTTTGCCCACCAGGTGACAATGGTGACAACGCTGCTGGCATCGCCCCTTTGTGTTGTACAGTTTGCACTTTCGCGTATTTGAGATGCGTTCAGCTGAACACCTGGGCAGTGGGCGTGGGGCTGTCCACACAGGAACAGGGGTGGACGGGCGGATTCGAGGGGAGCGGGGCAGCTGCTGCTGGGCAGGGGGTGCAAATGAAGTGCCAGGAAGCCTTACGGGCGGGCAGAGGACAAAGTCACGTCACGGCGAGACCAAACGCAGTAAGAAATGAGTGACGGAGAGACTTTAGACCATGGTTTTCAGATGCTGCCATTATTTCCTTGAACCAGGAAGGGAATTTAACTTTAAATTCTGATTTAAATTCTCATTTCTGTGTGGGAACGTAACCATGGGGGATGTTCGTGTTTTAGGGGGCATTGGACGGTATCCTCGGGGGGCGGTGGGTAGACTCAGGCCCCTGCAGCCAGAGTGCCCGCGTTCCAATCCTCGCTGTCACACTTGTAAGCCATGCTGTGTGGACAAGTGACAGTTTCTGTGCTTGGTTTACGCTCCTGTACGTGGGGTGGGAACAGCTGCCTCACACGGCACTGGGACAAACACACTGCATGCCTGTCATTGTCACTGGCCTGTGTCCCTGCGTGTGACTGTCACTCTGGAGTCGGTGATGGAGGAGGCACAGGTTTTGTGGGGAGAAAGGAAGAGGCTTTGTTCAGGCCTCTTCACAACACTCTCCAACCTGCATTGGACCAGATGGGTTTGTGGGTTTTGCCAGGCTGTTGCCTGACGCGGGACTCAGTTCCGTGTGTCTATGCCACACATGGCTGTGGCACACGGGCCAGTGGCCACCAAGACCCCAGCACGGCCCTCGAGGGCCCCTGTGGGCTTTTCTGTCTGACCCTTCACATCCTCCGAGGTAACCCCCGCTTCCTGCCCCAAACATGGCTCACTGGCAGCCACTCTCTTACACAAGCTTCACCCACTGGAAATACGTCTTGGATTTTTTTCTCGTTCTCTTTGAGCAAAGGACGCTCCCCAAAGCCGTTTTCCTTACACTAGATCTAAAGCAGGTAGAGTTTCTCTGATCACAGCCGTGAAGACCTGGGTTCCCAGAATGGATGGACCAGACACATGGTGCCTTGTAAAACCAAGCTGGGCTGAGGGTCTACCCACAGGGGACCAATGTCACATTTGCACTGCGTTGTCCCCTCTGCAGGCCTTCCATGCGTTGGCATCTCTGTTCAGCAAGAGTTGTGGCCACGCCCACCTGGCCTGTCCTGGGAACTCAGCACATGTCAGAACGAGGCAGGCTCGGGTCGGGGCACAGCGTCGTGTGGCGCTTACGCAGGGGTGGCGTTTACCCTGTCTGCCATTCACACGGAGCTGCTCATGAATGATGTTCTCGGGTTTGGGGGTCCCACCAGCTCTGGAGTGGGGGGTCGACCCCGCTGTGATTCAGAATAAGAAATTTATATTTGGTCTCTGGCACAGAGCTCCAGAGGAATTTCCTAAGTGGGGAGAACAATGCAGATGTCATTTGTTGTGTTGATGAATGGCCTATGCAAACCATTAAGTAACCTAACTGTGGGTGCGGGTGGGGGGGGCACCAACCTTAATTAGAGGGTTAGACCTTTCTGTCCCAGCCCCTGACCTCTGCAGAGGGGAGAGGAGCTGGAGGTTGAACCAATCACCGATGGCCAATGAGTAATCAATAGTGCCATGTAATGAAGCCTCCATGGGTTCTGAGAGCTTTCAGGTGGTGAGCAAGTGGAGCGTGCAGATTCCAGGAGCGTGGCCCCCCTGGAGCTGGCTGGAGCCCCGAGCCCCTCACACACCTGGCCCATGCATCTCTTCCCCTGGCTGTTCCTGGGTTATGTCTTTCTACAATAAACCGGTGAGCCAGTGAGTAAAATGTTTCTCTGGGGGAACGTGGCCATGTGGTCAGAAGTGCCGCACAGCTGACAGCCGGGCTTGTGGCTGGCGTCTGGGGGGGTGCAGTCTGGTGGGACTGAACCCTTCACCTGTGGAATCTGGTGCTGTCTCCAGGTAGATGGTATCAGCACTGCCTGAAATTGAGTTGCAGTGTAGGACACCCAGAATCGCTTGTTGGATGTGTGGGCTCCCTCCCCCGACACACACATACAATACATGTTGCAAATTGAGTCCCGGCACAAAAGACTAGCTAATCTTGTACCTTTTGTAACAAGTGCCGTTTGCTGATTAAATCTGAGCTCCAGCGCTTTCTGGTGTCGAATCTCCAATCTCTCACTTTTCTCATATGGACGAACCAGTTGTTTTCTCAATACGGGGCTAGGAATTTATTTGTAACCTGTGTTCCCTGCCGGCCTGTTCCTAGAGCTGCCTCCCCTGAATTAGCCACCTGCTAACGGACCCTAGATGTGTGCACAGCAGCATTTACCACTTCAATTTCCATGAAGGTGTGTTTTTCTAATTCTGTTGCTGGCAGCACATTCAGCGTGGAAGCTCTGATCAGTCTCCCGTTTTAACTCGAATCTGTCGCATCAGCTGCGTAGACTTTGAGTATCACACCTGCACGCAGTGACGGGCCATTGTTCTCTTCGGAGAGAAGCAGCTTAGTCGCTTGCATCTCGGGACCCCTCCTCATCCCCGGGACTTGTGGGTCTGTGCAGCTCGCGTTATTTTCATCTGTTTGTCCCCGTGAGGGGGTGTCTCCCTGCGCACAGAGCCACATCTTTCATCTTGTGCTCCTATGGCCCTCGCTGGGGCCCCTGCACAACACGCGGTAATGATTGTGTCTTTTTTGTTCATTGTGGGATCTCCAGAAACCTGGAAAAATGCCTGGCCCAAATATCTGTTGAATGAGTAAATTGGGGGAGCTTGTAACTGGGACGCTAGCAAAGAAATTCTGATGAATAAGAGATTTGTGTAAAAGGCCAGACAGGTAGTAGACCCCTGCGCTATCAGAATTAGAGCCTGTGAGTTACCCTGAATACGATGAAGTATTTAGAAGATGCAGGTGAATCATTCATACTTAGTCCTGGAAACCCCTTCAGTGTTCTTCCTGCATGTGTCCCATCACGGGAGCCCATTTGTCTGATCATTTCTAAGTCATGGAGTGAGACCTTTGCGAAGTGCTCTCCACCCCCGCTCAACCCCTCGTGAAGTTGTCCTCGGGCGGCGAGGGTGTGGGGGGCCGAGGCTGTGTAGCACTTTCAGAGTGTACGATCCTTTCACCTGCACAAGGTCCAGCTCACTGTGGACTGCAGTGCAAAATGAAGACGCAGGGCCCCTTGTGAGAAAATCATCAAGAATTTCAAGAGGGCAACAGGCAAGTGTTAAACCGAGCACAGGCCCTTGAGTGTGGCCCTTCACACGTCCATGAAGCCAGCCCAGGCTCCTTGTGACGTCTGCAATCCAGTGGGTGAGTCTAAGTTAGTCTGTGGAGGAAGCGTCACTGGAGGGAGAAACTGCTTTTCATGTTCCCATAGGTTCTAACGTGGGCAGCGGTCATGGGTTCTTTACGTTGGAGCTGAGGCAGCTGAGGCCACAGGCAGTGTCTTGCTCAGGGCTCGTGTCCCGGGCATGTCACCTGTGCAGTCACACAGGGCCCCCTGCTCAGAGGGACCCTCTCCTTGTCACACACTGCTGTCACAGTCTTGAAATTTTTGTAATTTGAAAACTAAGATCCTGACTTTCCATTTCGTGTTGGGCTGACACCTTCTGTAGCCCCGTCTCTTCTCATTGACCCTCGTGTCACCAGAGCCAGCTTGGTTGACAGTGTAAGAAAACCACAAAAGAGCGAATGAGTGAGCCAAGACCCATCCCCTCCCGAGAGCCTATTGTGTGAGCCCACTGTCTGCAGGGGTCACACGACTGTGCCACTGAAATGTCTGCACGACTCAGGGCAGCTATCGCTGCTGGGGGCCTGGGGGGTGCTACGCGAGCAGAGTGGAGGTGGGAAGTACAGTGTTAGGAGAGCGGGCGAATGAGTTAGTTGGGTTCAGTGGGGAGAGAAGGCATTTGGGGAAGCTGTGAGTGGGCAGGAGGGCAGGGGGGGCTGTGGCGGGAGAGCTGAGGGAGCAACGCCCGGGAGCCTTATCCAGCCCAACCCTCCTTTTACAGGGGACAAAACGGGGGTGCAGAGACAGGCCACATGTGGGGACTCAGCCACGGCACCTTGCGTTGCGTTCTGAATTCTCATTTCCGGCTTTGTTGGTGTCCGACGACTTTCTTTCCGTGACTGATCTGACCGTGCTCTCAGAATCGCCTTGGAAATAGTAGAGATGTGAGCCCCTGGGTCCCCCACATGTGGTGTGTGTTCATTCCCTTCTTCTTTTCTCTGCCATAATGGAATCCAGAACAGGCCAGACAAGCGCTAGATATTCCAGCTGTGCCGTGTCAGCAATTTACAGCTGCGCCTCTCCAAACATGCCAGAGAGCAAACATCTAAATGGAGATCAGAGTCATTTTTCTTTCCTGGTGGCTGGTAGATAAGTAAACAGAGGGGGGAAAATAGCAAGAGAAAAAACTAGAAGGAGAAAAAAAACACTGCCATTTGCTTGGAGCTGCTTTCAGAAGGTTGCTCTGGTGACGATCGTACAGGAGATTAGAGCTTAGGCGAGGGAGTTTGGTGCAAAGTACAGGGTTTTTGTTGTTGTTTTTCCGTTTGTTTGTTTGTTTGTTTTTTTAATGAGGAACAGGTTTCATTTCTGACCTGGGTAGGTTGCATGCAGCTCCTTTAGCAAATGTAATCCAACAAATTCAAACCACCAAAACGTGTTTGACTACTTACCATGCTTGAGGCCTGGTGCTGGCGGTTGGGGATATGGTAGTGACAGAGGTGCATTTCCTGTCTGTGGGGAAGGCAGAGGCAGAACCGTAATTACAATAATTACAGTGCAAGTGCTGTGACAACACGACGTAGTGTCACAGTGCAGAGGAAGACCACGGGCCTCGCACTGCAGATCTGGGAAGTCTTCCTGGAGGCGGTGATGACTGTGTGATGTGGGGAAGGAAGGTGTTTCTGACACAGGCAGAGACGTGCAGGTGTGGAGGCCCTGCTCCTCCCGCCTGAGGAGCCAGAGAAACTCAATGTGTTTCCATCCGTTATTTCCTGTGCTCAAACAGAGAGACTCCCACCCCTTGATCCTGTCAACTTTGAAGGATTGAGTGGAATGTGCTAGAAGACTGCACTACTGAAAATACAGAGTCAGAGGAAAATGCAAGACCAGGAGTGGTGTGAGCTGGTTGCCGGCCTGACTTCGGCTGTCATCGTTTGTGCGCTCGATCGTGGGCAGTCGCTAATCTCTCAAGGCTTAGTGTTCTCACCTGCTAAGAGGAGATCATAGTGCCTGCCTGTGTCCCAGACTCCCGTGCTCGTGGAGGCTAGTAAACGGCAGTGCTGGTGACACAATAAACTACGCGCGGGCACACACACACACGCACAGTTAGTCCACCAAACGGTAAACAGACTATAATATCCTCATGACCCAAATGTTTTTCTAACGATCTGAGGGTAGCCGACCCCCACATTGCGACCTTTGGATGGCGCAGACCTCTGCCCATCCACCTCTGCCCCCGATATGCCCTCATGGCCCCACTCACTCCAACTGCTGCCCCGACACATTTCACTCTCCGCCTGCGCTAGCCACCGTTCTGAGGTCCACAGGCCGTCTCTAACCCCCGAAGCCCCTGCGGTTATCAGGACCGTCTCACACGCTCCCTCGTAACCTGTGAAAGCCTGAACACGCACTGACCAACAGGAGGGTGGGCAGCCTCTAAGCTCCTCTCTGCCCCTGCATCAAAATCCTCCGTGTCACCAGCGGTGCAAGTTTTAGATGTGTTTGCTATTGAGGCTGGTCTTATAATTATAAAACATGCAGTTTACTTTTACATTTTAAAACTTTGTCTATTTGATACCAAATATTAGTGTCTGAATGCAGTGCTCAAAAAACCCACTGAACAGCCCAGCCAAGTATGATAAGCAGTAGTTTCCAGATATCATCCCTACTGTACAGTCACATTTTTAGTGAAACTCATGCGTCTAAAGGGCTAACTAAAATACCAGTGTTTTCACCCATTAAAAACTCTGTTCCAACTTGCAGGGGGCTGGACAAAGGCTACCGGGCTTCGCGTTCATTTCACCTCCGCGGTCTCACCTGGCCGCCCATCAGCTCTTTATGGCAGCAGTTATTTATTTTTTTTAATTAAAGTTTATTGGGGTGACAATTGTTAGTCAAGTTACATAGATTTCAGGTGTACAATTCTGTATTACATCATCTATAAATCCCATTGTGTGTTCACCACCCAGAGTCAGTTCTCCTTCCATCACCATATATTTGATCCCCCTTACCCTCATCTCCCACCCCCAACCCCCTTTACCCTCTGGTAACCACTAAACTATTGTCTGTGTCTATGAGTTTTTGTTTCTCATTTGTTTGTCTTGTTCTTTTGTTGTTTTTGGTTTATATACCACATATCAGTGAAATCACATGGTTCTCTGCTTTTTCTGTCTGACTTATTTCGCTCAGCATTACTCTCTCAAGATCCATCCATGTTGTCACAAATGTTCCTATATCATCTTTTCTTACCGCCGAATAGTATTCCATTGTGTATATATACCACAACTTCTTTATCCATTCATCTATCGAAGGACATTTTGGTTGTTTCCATGTCTTGGCCACCGTAAACAAAGCTGCAATGAACATTGGAGCACACGTGTCTTTATGTATAAATGTTTTCAGATTTTTTGGGTAGATACCCAGGAGAGGGATTGCTGGGTCATATGGCAATTCTATTCGTAATTTTTTGAGGAACCTCCACACTGCCTTCCATAACGGCTGCACCAGTCTGCATTCCCACCAACAGTGTATGAGGGTTCCTTTTTCTCCACAGCCTCTCCAACATTTGTTACTATTTGTCTTGTTGATGATAGCCATTCTGACTGGGGTGAGGTGATATCTCATTGTGGTTTTGATTTGCATTTCTCTGATGATTAGTGATGTTGAGCATTTTTCCATATGTCTATTTGCCATTTGTATGTCCTCTTTGGAGAAATGTCTCTTCAAGTCCTCTGCCCATTTTTCAATTGGGTTGTTTGTTTTTGTTGTTGAGTTGCATGAGTTCCTTGTATATTCTGGATACTAGCCCCTTATCGGAGGCACTGTTTGCAAAAATCTTCTCCCATTCAGTTGGTGGCCTCTTTATTTTGTCAATGGTTTCTTTTGCTGTGCAGAAGCTTTTAAGTTTCATATAGTCCCATTCATTTATTTTAGCTTTTACTTCCATTGCCTTTGGAGTCAAGTTCATAAAATGCTCTTTGAACCCAAGGTCCATAAGTTTAGTACCTATGTTTTCTTCTATGCAGTTTATTGTGTCAGGTCTTATGCTTAAGTCTTTGATCCATTTTGAATTAATTTTGGTACATGGTGACAAATAGCAGTCCAGTTTCATTCTTTTGCACGTGGCTATCCAATTCTCCCAGCACCATTTATTGAAGAGGCTGTCTTTTCTCCATTGTATGTTTTTTGCTTCTTTGTCAAAAATTATCTGTCCATATTTATGTGGTTTTATTTCTGGGTTCTCAATTCTATTCCATTGGTCTATGTGTCTGTTTTTCTGCCAATACCATGCTGTTTTGATTATTGTAGCCCTGTAGTACAAGCTAAAGTCAGGGAGTGTGATACCTCTAGCCTTGTCTTTTTTCTTAGGATTGCCTTGGCTATTCGGGTCTTTTGTGGTTCCAAACAAATCTGATGGTTTTTTGTTCTTTTTCTTTAAAATATGCCATTGGGATTTTGATGGGGATTGCATTGAATCTGTATATTGCTCTGGGTAATATGGCCATTTTAACTATGTTGATTCTTCCAATCCATGAGCATGGAATGTCTTTCCATTTCTTTGTGTCTTCTTCAATTTCTTTTAAAAAATGTCTTATATTTTTCAGCATATAGGTCTTTCACATCCTTGGTTAAGTTTATTCCTAGGTATTTTATTCTTTTTGCTGCAATTGCAAAAGGAATTGTTTTTTATTTCTTTTTCTGAGATTTCATTGTTAGTATATAGGAAGGCAATGGACTTTTGTGCGTTGATTTTGTAGCCAGCAACTTTACTGTATTCGTTGATTGTTTCTAATAGCTTTTTGGTGGAGTCTTTAGGGTTTTCTATATATAGCATCATGTCATCTGCAAAGAGTGATAATTTAACTTCTTCATTCCCAATTTGGATGCCTTTTATTTCTTTCTCTTGCCTGATTGCTCTGGCAAGGACTTCCTACACTATGTTGAAAAGCAGAGGTGATAGGGGACATCCCTGTCGTGTTCCTGAACGTAGAGCAAAGGGCTTCAGGTTTTCACCATTAATTATGAAATTAACAGAGGGCTTGTCATATATGGTCTTTATTATGTTAAGGTATTTTCCTTCTATACCTATTTTATTAAGTGTTTTAATCATAAATGGATGTTGTATCTTGTCAAATGCTTTTTCTGCATCAATTGATATAATCATATGATTTTTGTCCTTTATTTTGTTTATGTGATATATCACATTGATGGATTTGTGTATGTTGAACCATCCTTGTGCCCCGGGGATGAACCCCACTTGGTCGTGATGAATAATCTTTTTAATGCATTGTTGTATTCGATTTGCTAGAATTTTATTTAGGATTTTTGCATTTGTATTCATCAGAGATATTGGTCTGTAGTTTTCTTTTTTTGTGCTGTCCTTACCAGGTTTTGGTATCAGGGTAATGTTGGCCTCATAAAATGAGTTAGGGAGTACTGTCTCTTCTTCAATTTTTTGGAAGAGTTTGAGCAGGATTGGTATTAGATCCTCTTTGAAGGTTTGGTAGAATTCACTAGTGAAGCCATCTGGTCCCGGACTTTTGCTTTTGGGAAGGTTTTGAATGACTGATTCAATTTCGTTACTGGTGATCGGTCTGTTTAGATTTTCCAGTTCTTCATGGTTCAGCCTTGGAAGGCTATATGTTTCTAAGAACTTGTCCATTTCTTCTAGGTTGTTGAATTTGGTGGCATATAGTCCTTCATAGTATTCTTGGATGATCCTTTGTATTTCTGTGGTGTCCGTGATAACTTCCCCTTTCCGTTTCTGATTTTGTTAATCAGTGTCTTCTCTCTTTTTATCTTAGTGAGTCTAGCCAAGGGTTTGTCAATTTTGTTAATCTTTTCAAAGAACCAGCTCTTTGTCACATTAATTTTTTCTATTGTCTTTTTGTTCTCTATTTCATTTAGTTCTGCTCTGATTTTTATTATTTCTTTTCTTCTGCCGACCTTGGGTTTCATTTGTTCTTCTTTTTTTAGTTCTTTAAGGTGTAATGTGAGGTTATTTATTTGGGATTTTTCTTATTTCTTGAGATAGGCCTGTAATGATATAAATTTCCCTCTAGTTTTTATTTTCAAATGAAAAAGTATATTCTGAATTTTGAACAGTATAGTTAAATAGCCTTGGGAACACAGCCTGCTAGGAAGTCAGAGACGGCTTGTTCTTTCTTTCTGTTTCTTCTCAACCCAGTTTCCAGTTAGGGAGGTTTAAGGCAGAGGAGGCTGTGAGGGCTGTGTAATGACAGACACAGAATGTGAGTCACACTCGGACAGCAGAGTGAACTGGAGAGCCAGGCTGTCAGGAACAGATGACACCTGAACTGGAGTGTGAGAAGTGACAGGCCCGTGGCCCCTGCCGCTCAGCCTGGTCTATGAAAGTCGTATCTCTGGCAGTCGTGTGACACAAACGGGACAAGTGAGCGGCTCCCTGAAGAGGCATTAGAATCCGGCAAGCCTGGATTGCAGTCCTACTTCGGTCCCTACTAGTCACACAGCCCTAACCTTGTAGGAAAGCCACTTAACCTGTATGAGTTCCAGTTTCCTTACCTTCACCATGAAGGTGCTAAAATCTATCTCATGGGATTTTTTGATGAGTCAGGCATTCCTTCATTCAACAAGTATTTTTTGAGCACCTACTGTGTGCCAGGAGGAATGCTGGGAGTCAGCAGAGGTGAACGTGGAGTAAAAAGGACCAGAAAGCGAGAGGCTTCTGAGGACGCCCTTGTCCTACAGACCCCGGGGCGTCACCCGGCACCACTGGCGTGAGGCCACCAGGAATCAGACTGGAAATGAGCGATGGCACGACCTGCTCAGGGAACCCTCGCTTGGCACTGAGGAGGCAAATCCTGACGACGCTGGTGGCTCAGGGCTCAGACAGGCCTGGACTTTTATAGCAGAAGCAACACCGAGGAAATGCCAGGGGTCTGTTTCTGTATTTAGAAATGCTCCAGAAAGTAAGTTCTGGGACGGAGTTCCTGAGGGGAATTTTTATGAGCGGCCTGGCTGTGGTTCCCTAGCTGTTGCTGGAGAGTTTAGAAGTGGAGCGGAAGGAGTAAGACGTCGAAAGAGGGAAAAGACAAGACTAGATTCTCCCTCCTCCCTCCCTCTTCCTTCCTTCCTTTCTTCCTCCCTCCCTCCTTCCCTCCCTTCTTTCCTTCCTTCTCCTTCTATTTCTCTCAACAGGGGTAGGCAGGACCCACAGCCTTTCCAATGCATGGAAAGACCAGTTATGATCATGGGTGAGCCCGAGAAAAGGCAAACGACAAAAAGAAAAATTGATTCAGTGAAACACTGGGTTCAAAAAGGGAGAAGGAAGAACAGAGTTTGAGGCACCGAGAGAGGAAATAACAGATGAATATGAAGGTGAAAGTTGAGGTGTTGGGTTTCATGCTTCTGACCTTGGGGTCTGCGCATGGTCTTGGGCGGGGCTGCGGCGTGGGGGAGAGGTGACGTCCTTGAGATGCTCGCTGGTGTATGAATTCTGGGTGACGGCTAGGACTTTGGGAGTGGAAACCCCAAGTTTCAGTCACGCCCCCTCCTAGGTTGGGGCACCCCAGGACCCCAGCGGTGCCTGTGCCCTTGACTCACACTCAGGAGTGTGTGTTGAACTCAAATTTTGTCGGTCTTGCCCCTCAGCCTTCCACCCTGAGCCCAAAGTTAGCAACCATTGCAAAGGAAAAGGTGGCTGTGGAAGCCGGGCTTTCCTTTTTTGGGATGTCATTGGTCTGGCTGATGTGACAGCTCGTCCAGGATTTATAAAGTTAAAAAAGTTTGTTCTCTCGTTACCTTACCTTACGTCACATTACGTGGTTGCATTATCCTCCAGCACAGCCGGGCAGGAAGTCTTACAGGTGAGGACGAGGAGGATGGCCTCACTGAAAGGCCTGGGGCTTCTCCTAGGAGGTGTTTGCCGTAATTGTCAACAAAACACTACACATTAGACCAATGCCATGTGATTTAGTTTCTTTTTTTTTTCTTTCTTGTTTTTACATTTGTTGGTTTTAATAGGGCAGGAAATCCAGAGGAAACAGATCAGACTCCTGCTGTTTAGCAAGAGGCAGTGTCTTTAGCTGGGGGAGCCCTCGGCATCAGGTCTCAAGTTCACAGCGCAAACGACCAAACGCAGTTCTGCATATAGATACTGTTTTGTGTAAGAATATTTGGAGTCTTAAATTTGAGTCCATATCCATTCCTTACCCACAGGCCTTTCAACTGATTAGATGTGACCCATGCAGATTGTAACCCTTTTGCCTCGTAGGCGCTGCTGCCCCAGGACGTCCAGCAGCGGTGGGCGGGTGGGGGACCCGTCCTGCCTCCCAGAGGAGGGGAAGGCACAGAAAGCCTACATGTGCCGTCATGTACATCCCAGTTTTCAGTTATGGTTGAGGGGGAAACTGAGACACGCTGATACCCCTCCCTCCCACCACCTCATTTCCCAGTTCGAGGTTTCATGTCACATGACCTTAACCATCACCGGTGCTAGTGAACAAAGCGCTTTCGTGTACCTTATCACTTCCGAAGGTCAGGAACCAAGGAGACGTGTTCCTGCCCTCAGCAGACAGAAGCAGACCACCGGCCGCAGGGCAGTTTCACACTTGTTCCCACGCGGTTTACAGAGTGCTCTGGAGACATAGACAAGGACCAGCTGGGAACCCGGGGACCAAAAGGGGGTGAGACAAGCCATTTACCATCGCACTGGGATTTTATACCCATTATTCACTGAATTCTCACAGCCGTGAGGGGGGAGGCTGGAGTCCCATTTTACAAGGGTAGAAACAGAAGTAGGAATGGCCCGGTAACTTCCCCACTGTGTCACCTCTCAGCAGGGGCTCAGCTGGAACCAGAAACGATTCTGATGTCAGAACGCACACCCTGTGCCGTGGATGTGGTGACAAGAGCTGTCCTGTATTGTTAACTTTCAAATGCCAGTTAAGGGAGTGCCCATGTGTGACTGACACGCCTCAGATGCTAACAGAATTGAGACAAATGGAATTGAATTGGACTGGGAGGAAATGCACGGAGCTCTCACGGGGGTGGGGTGGGGGGGTGGCTGGTTCTAGAGGACGGTGGGGATGGGGCTGTCACCCTAATTTCCTGGAGACGCTGGTGTTCTCTGCCTGGATGTGTGCCTTTGGCACAGGGAGCATTTGCAGATGCTGTAGCAATTTATTTCCGCTCCTGAAGGCTGTTTTCCTGTGATTCAGCTTACCTGAGGTCACACAACTGGAAGATGATATTACAGTGAAATGTTTTGCCTTGACTTTTGTTATAAAAATGTCCTACATGGAGCTGGAGATGAAAAGGCAGCAAAACAAAGGAAACGAGGCAAAACGCCGCAAGGGCAAGAGTGAGTAAATACACGTTTTTCAGGTCATTACTGCCTCCTGGCCAAAGTAACACGATAATAAGGACGCAATGAGCTGCACTTTAGTTTTCAACGGATATTGATTTCAAATGTTCCTGTTCCCAGTTGTTTGGGCCGTTGCTGTTGTTGAGTGTCCCAGTTGACCTCCTTTGCTCCTGCCCCCAAAAGTCTTGAATGAAGGGGCCGTGTGAGTGCTCTGCTGCCAGCTGGTGACTAACGGGTGGAGTGAGCCCTTGTTGTAACCTTTTCCTCTGATTGAAGGAGGTGCTCAAAGGCCCGAGAACAAAAGTAATTGCTTCAGGCTTTGGGCACAGACTGTCACCACACGGGAACAGCAGTGGTGGCTGCTGTCCTGTGTACTCGCCTCCTGGAATCTGCCATCCTGGCCTCTTTAGATGTTCCTTCAGGAGTCACACCGACCAAGCGGTCCCTAAGTCCCCGTTTCTGAGCTGATGTCCCTTGGTGCTGTCCCCTGTCACCACATTTTCTACTCTGTGCCCTGAGTCCTCATTCCAGGAGGTGCTCGTGTTATCTCAGCCGGAGGAATTTTCACACGGCTGGTGTGCCAAGTAATCTGAGCGAGCAAAGAGACTGTGTTGCATACTGGTGACCAGTGTGGCCCGGAAGTTCCCTTGGTGTTCTTTCTAGCTCCTTCCGGAAGCTTCTGGGGGCCACCTGTGCCCTGCCTGCCTGATTCCCTTCCTTTACTCTGCTCCCCGCCGCACAGGAAGACCTTTTGGCCGCCTTATCCAGCTCCCTTGTCATGGCTTCTGATTCCAGGGCAGGAGGTTGGGGGTGGGGTGGGGAGAAAGTCCGGGGCAGTGCTCTGAGCCCTTCCCAGGTCGTATTCCTGCACTGCAGGCAGCTTCCCGTCTTCTCTTAGTCACACTGCCCCTGCGCTCCGGTGGCCGGGCCTCCCCTTGCCCTCCCAGGCCCAGGAAGGGGAGTGGCCTCCCACCTATCTTCCCTTGGCCACACTTTTGTATTGTGTCCCTTTGTTACACTTCTTAAAGCACCTTCTGAGGACACTGCCTCTTTCTGCTGAGACCCGGCCTGATAAACACACACACACACACACACACACACACACACATAGGAGGGGACGTGCCACCCAGCGTGTGGGCCCCAGACTTCCCAACCTGCTCGCTCTCTCTGCTCCAGCCACATCCCTCTTGGCCAGGCTTGTTGTTAGGGGTGTGAGGGAGGGAGCAGGGCCAGCTGTGGGGTCTGCCACCTGAGGGCCCCCACAGCGCCTGCCCTGGCTCCCAAGGGCTCTGCTCTTGCTGGTTTGAAATTCTTACTTTTGAGCAAGAGCCCCTGCATTTCCACTTTGCACAGGGCTCTGCAAGGAGCAGCCAGTCCAGGGTGTGGACGTGGAGTGGAGGGGAGGACAGGTGTCAGTCACGCTCCTCACCTGAAGGAAAGTGGGGGAAGTGGTCCCAGTGCCTTCCAGTCCTCGCCCAGAGGAGGGCGGCTTCCCGCACCTGGGCTCTGGCTGCAGTCGCTCGTTTCTCTTGGCAATAAGCACCGTGAGGTCAGGCCGTGACTTTCCTCCCTGCTTTTCTTCCTACACCCCCTCAACCCCCCACAACTCCCCCGCAGCTGTTGAACCAGGAGGGACCAGTGAGGCTGGAAAAAATCCCAGAGGCGAGGCGTCCTGGACGCCCCGTGGAGAATGCGTGCAAAGGAGGGGGCTGTTCAGGGGTGTGGAAATCTGCAAACAGTCCAGGTGAAGACAGAGTCATCATTAGATTCAGAAACACAGATGTTCTGATATCTTGATGAGAATTGCCACGCAGGGTGGCGAGAAAGCCCTTTAGAGCGGCTCAGAGAGGACGTGGGGGCCAGAGGCACAGCCGTGTTGGCAAGGGGAGCATAGGACAGGACCAAGGACGTTTCCCTCTTTCCTAAGGATCGGAAACAGCACGTTTGTGTGTCAATGGTGTGACTGGGAGGTCATGTCCTCGCTGATGGTCTCTGCTCTCCTGACGCTGCCACTCGGACCCCCTCCCACTCAGGCGTCCCTGTCCGCCTCTGTCTCAGGCTGGCCGTCCTGGAGTAAGTCCCATGCTGACATCCCCACCGCTCGAGCAGCCCTGTGAAAACACGAGGGTCCTTGGGTGCATGGAGACCCCTTCCCGCAGGTCATAAAGACCAGAGGTAGAACCAGCGTCTCAGGTGAGGGTCGGGAAGACGTTTTCCATGTTACTGGCCCACCCGCCCTCACAGTTCTGCCGTGAGTAAACCAGGCCTTGGTCCTCAGCAGGGTGGGCACAGCAGGCTCCTTTGTCAGAGCCCCTGCAACGGGACAGGGAGGGCTTCTGCCTGTCCGTGGAAATGTTGTTTCCAAATGCAGTTCGTGGCTTGTTATTTTGACTGGCCAGCCCTTCTTCCACTGTGGACGGGACGACCGGCTGACTGCTTGGGACCTTTAAATCCACCTGGCTGAGTAGCAAGAAGCCAGGACCCAGCGGTCACAGCAGAGGCTCTTCAGACCCAGGACATCTGGGGTCCTGGGAAAGTCTAACTCAGGCCTCCTGCTTGGGCATTTGAATTATCATGGATCCTTGGGGCCCTCTGTCACCCAGCCGCGGTCCTGCAACGCCTGTGGCCCAGGGGGAGGGCACGGGAGGGCCACGGCTGCTGCAGGAAACGTCCAGGAGGCTGAGAATAAGGTGGTCTTTCCGTCCGGCTGTGGTGAGTGGCGGTCCAGGCGCAGTTATTTCACAGTATTTCTAGCTGGGGAATTGGGCAGTTGTTGGCATCGATTTATCTTCAGAAATAGAAATTCTCGTGCTGCTTTCCGTCTTCGCTGAATTCCTTCACGCAGGAAGCCGCAGCCAGGTCGTGCGACAGGAGCCCCGGGCATGGGCAGGGGACCCGGGTGTGAGCGCGAATTCTGCCTCTGTGTTAATGAGTAATGTTGAACAAATTATGGAAATGCTACGAACATCTGTCTCCTCTTCTTTAAATGACGATGGATACGCCTGCCAGCTGCCAAGATTTATTCCGAGGGTGGAATGCTTCCTGCCAGGGGCTGCAGGGCCTTTCCTGGGGGCATCACTGTGCCGTCTAATGAATAGCGAGTCACCCCCAGGGAGGCCGCCCAAGGGACAAATTCATGTCTCCAAACAGCGTATCCTTCTGCTTCCCACCCACTCACGCGTGTATGAAGGTGGAGTGAGTCAGACATTGACAGCCCCACAAATCTATTCTCTGTCCTCGGAGTAGGACACACAGCATGGTTTTGTTCTTTAAAAGATGCTTGGACTTGAGGACCTGCGAGAGGGAGAGACACAAAGAGCTGAGTCCCCGGTGGGACAGCACAGTGAGCCTGGGCCGAGCGCGAGGCCGTCACAGGGATGATAGCGCACACGCCTGTGACCTTGGCAAGTTACTGCACCTGTCTGAGCATTGATCTCTCCTTGAACAATTCAGATATTCATATATTACAGTCAGAGTTATCGCGTGTTTAGAGAAGATAATGTCGATAAGGTGCTTGATAAGAGCATGTGATAAAAACGTAAATACCACTTGCGAATAAGTAAAATAAAGAACGTAAAATAAAGTATTAAATGGGTGAACCCATTGATGGGAGCCCTTGTCATGGGCATCAGATGCTCCCTTAAGTGGCCCGAGCTGGTGACAGTCTGCAGGCTGAGGGTATGTGGTGCCTGGGCGATCAGCTTAGGTTCTGGAACAGGGAAGACTGAGGGGAGCCGTGCCCTCGTGGGCAGGGTACCCCCGCCAGACCTAAGGCCACAAGACAGAGGGTCCGTTCTGGGGACAGGCCCTGCACGGCAGCTGGACGTGTGAGCTGGGGTGGCCTGCAGGCCGGCCGGACCCGAGAGCCGCTGGGGGGCTTCGGTGGAGGACGGAGAGGTGCTGTCTGCCTCACTGAGCACCATGGCGCCCTCTTCTCGGGAGGAGCCACGTGGGCCCAATGGGAAAGAGAGGCTGCGCACAGGGAGGTGTGTGGCCGGCAAGAAGGACCAGAGTGAAAGGCTGTGTCCTGAGCCGGGTGGGAGGGAGCGAGGGAGGGAGGGAGGGAGGGAGGGAGGGACGAGGTGGGCTTGGCTGGAGGGCAGGGTGTGTCTTGGGGGAGGAGTCTGGGTTTTATCACTTGGAGTAATTATCGAGCAAAGAGGAAGAGGGATGATGCAAAGTCAGGCTTGACGGGACTTTGAATGACCACGAGGGGGACAGATCAGAGGTGCGGGGACGATGAGCAAACAAGGGCTGTGGTGGGGGATCAGGGGACACGTTGCCACTGGTTATGGGCATCAGGATGTGAAGTGAGGCGCTTGGAACCCCTGCTCTGCCTACCTGGTACCTGTTCCATTCAGTTAACCTCATGCAGAACAGAGGCTTCCGGACAGGCAGACGTGGACCGGACAGTGCAGAGTGGGGGTCCCCGGGCCCTTGGTTCCGCTGGTCACTGTGGCCCCAGAGCAGGGCGGCTTGCGCCCTTCACATCTGGCAGGCAGGGCCTCTTAACCAGCACCTCTGTTTGGCAGAGAATGCAGTGGGACAGGGGGGCCACGGGATCTGCAAAGAGCCCCTTTCAGCCCAAATCAGACGGCGCAGATTGGAAATACACCTGGAGCCGGGACCCCAAGGACCGCAGCCTCCCTCAGGTCAGAGGCACCTTTGGAAGTTCTGACGTGCTGCCAAACGCCACCCGTCACTCCGTGTTTCTCCCGGACGTGGGCGGCTGAAACGGCATTCAGGAGGGTCTTCACCGCCTCACTAGATGGACAGGTCTGTTGAAGCAGCACCTGGGCCAGTGTCAGGTTCCCAGTGAAGGGAGCTGGTGGAATCGGAAAGACAGACCTGAGTCCAGTGTCACAAATGCGGGGACCTTGGTCACCTCACACGCACCCTCAGAACACCAGCCTTTCTTAAACCTGTCAAATCATGTTGGAAAACCTCTTCTAATTTTAACATTCTGTAATTCCGAAATCTACAATACTGAAGAAGGAAAAATACAATGGGTCCGTATTTTCAACACAAAAATGGGCGCATTTGCCTTGTTTTAATGAAAAAAAGAGGTTTGAGACTCATCATGAGTCAATTTTATCCATTGAATGAAAGAAACGGGGGCCATGTCTGTTCCTCGGCGCATGGGAACTATTTGGGGCTCAGAGCAAAAATGCACCGTATACACAGATGATTGGGTTTTTTATTCTCTGTTCTTTTAGGAGAAATATCTTGATTCAAGCAGATTCCAAACTATTCCAGGCGTCTCATTTGAGTCTTAAGTGGCCATGGATTTCCGTTGAATTATTTCCAAGTTCATTCCTCTTCCTCTTAGCTGCTATGATCCAAGTTCAAGCTACAGGCCTTGTTGTTACCATGGCAACGATGAATGACGTCACTGACTCCCCCACCAACTAAGTATGTGCTGGAAATCACTCCAAGATGTGGGCTTTGGGGCTAAGCTCTGGAAGATAATCCCACACCATTTTCTACTTTAAAATGAAATATATTAACCCTATTGCCATTCCATCTTTCTCTAAGCAACACGAAGTGTTTTACAGAAAGGCAGCCTTGAATCTTGCCCTTTTTGGAGAAAAGCTGACCCTGATTTTTTTTTTTTTTTTAAGAGAAATAAACTCTGTGATTCTGTGTGCTCAGTGTCAGCCAGAATCGTGCACCGGACCTGATATGGGTTATCACAATCCTTACCACAGCCCCCGAAGACAGGCACTCGTTTTTAAGAAATCATTCCCATGTTACAGATAAAAGTACTGAAGTATAGAGATTTCAGGGAACATGCCCACCCACAGTCCTTGGCACCGCTCACTGTGCTATATGGAATAAGGGCGACTTGGCAGTGGGGCACGTATTTTTCATGGACTAAGGAGCCCTCTGAAGACGACCAAGAGCCAATAATTTGTGTTCTGTGTGTGACTTCATTCCTTTCCTGGTCACCTTCTCAGGACAGGAAGTAGGCGGCCAGCTGTCTGCTGATGTGTGTATATGTTGCAGGAGCCGTTGGGACCATGGCAAGGGAAGAGGCAGTGGGGCTCTCGGGAATTGAATGCCAGTCACATTTACAGGGTCCCAGGTCGTGCATCTCTTCCCCAGGGGTGCCCAGGACGGAGCCTGTGGGGTGCGTTTGCAGAGAGAGACGCCTCAGCCCACCCCCCCGCCAGGCCTTAATCTGTGTGCATCTCTGAGGCTACTTCTCTGTCCCTCTTTGCACCTCACTGAGTGGAGCACGTCTCCACGTGTGTCACCTGGACCCGTTTCCTCGTCTGTGAAGTGGGAACACAAGTACCCACATTCCATGATGGTTGTAACTTTGCAGGGATGGAATATGTCGTTCCTGGCGGAGCTGACTTCAGAGTTCCTCGCAGAGCCCGGGAGCTCACTGCTTAAGAAGCTATTGGGATGGGGAGGTTGGCGACCAGGCGTCTGCGTCTAATTTGCTCAGGGAAGAGTGAGACGAGGGCCGCTAAGCCTTACTTAGGAAATGAAGAGGAACTGGAAGTCGCCAGAGTGGAGAGCCATCATCTATGTCTACTGTCTGTCACCACAAGGAAAGAGTGGACCGAGCTCATCGAGTGAAAGGTTGGTGGCAACCCCGTGACGCACAGGTCAAGCTGACCACACCTGAGCGCAGAAGTTCATGGCAACGCCCCAGGTGGGTTCCAGACGCACCACCTCCCATTGTGATGCTGTCAGATGAACACAGCCTTAGGTAGGAAGCAATCCTGCCCCCTCAGAACAAACCAGAATCTGATCTTTCCTCTGGACCTGCCGATACAGAGGCTAAAGGACCATGTTAACACCACCGAGAAGCAATTAGCAAGATTCAGACAGTGGGAACTCTGTGGGACAAATGACCCACGTATTCAATAAAGAAATGTCAAGAAAAACAGCAAGAGGGAGAGGTACTCTCAAAACTAACAGAGGCTTAAGAAACACTACAGCCAAAAGTAACATGTGGACTTTTTAGCTCTTGATGGGTACAAGCCGATGTCACAGAAAAGTACAGCTGGGGAAATTGGGGAAGCAATTGGATATTTGGTGCAGTGATGAATTATGTCATTACCATGGACGTTCCAGCCATTTTACTTAAATGTTAAAAGCGGAGACGTTGGCAAGCCGGGGCCTCCCCTGGGTCGTGGACCCCGCTAGAGGGAAGGCAGAGCCCGGAGATGCCTCTTTTTGTGGGAGTTTTTTTTTTTTCATTGAGGTAACATTGGTTTATGACACATATAAGTTTCCGATACAGTATTATCATTTGGTATCTGTATACACCAGAGTATTCCCTTCACCAAAAGTGTCGTCTGCTCCATCACCACACATTTGACCCCTTAGCCATATCGCCCCACCCCCAGCACCCCTCCCCTCTTCAGTTTTCTGTATCTGTCAGGCTGTTCTCATTTTGTTTTGCTAGTCTGGGTTTTTTGGTTTGTTTTATCTCCCACATAGGAGTGAAATCATAGGGCTTTTCACCTTTTCCATCTGACTATTTCACTTAGTGTAATACGCTCAAGACCCATCCCTGTTGTCACAAATGGCAGTGTTTTGTCTTTTCTATGGCTGAGTAATATTCCACGGCGTCAGTGATGTGCCACCTCTCCTCGATCCATTCATACGTCACTGGACACTCGGGTGGCCTCCACATCTTGGCTCTTGTAAATACTGCTGCAGTGAACGTAGGGGTGCAGCTATCTTTTCAAATTGGTTTTGGATTGCTTCGGCTAAATCCCCAGAAGCTGAATTGCTGGGTCATGTGGCAGTTCTGTCTTCAATTTTTGAGGAACCTCCACGCTGTTTTCCATCGTGGCTGCACCAGTTTCCATTCCCACGGACAGTGCCCGAGGGTCCCTTTCTCCACGTCCTCGCCAGCACTTGCTGTTGGTTGAGACCTTGATGGCGCCATGGTGTGAGGTGACATCTCACAGGCCGGTGGAGCGGTTCCTGGGCAGCAACATGTGTACATTTGAGGTTGGAAGGGACAGTGCCTGGGGTGGCATAGGCCTGGGGACAAGGCCAGAGAGTCTTGGCTACAGAGAAGTCCCGGTGACACTGGCAACACTGTCACCTTGGAGAGCTGGGGTTTTGTTCCGATTCCACTATGGTTGTCAGCAAGGCCTTGGGACAGTCACTGCTTCCAGGACTGAGGCGTCTTATCTGTAAAGTTAGGTCTTGCCCAGACCCGTGTGCAAATAGGTGCCCTGGGGGCCCTGGTGAAATGTGGATGTGGTTCGTGAGTCGGGCTGGGCTGTGTCTCCTCTCCAACCCCCTCCCCCCCTGCGGCTGGTGCACTTTGAATAAAGGGCACAGAGCCAGGTGGTGCCCGGGGCCACACTTCGACCCCGGATTCTGATCCCCTTGGTTTTCTGCACTCTGTGCCTGCGAGCACCTCTCCCCCGCCTCCTCGGAAACATTTCATCAGGTCGAGGTGCCTGTGTAGTTTCCAGTGTTGGTCGGGTGTTTGTCCATCACGTGAACAACCCAGCTACACCCCCTGACCAGACGCAGACGTGGGGCTCCCAGCCCGACATGCACCTGAGTTTGTAGCTGGTGAGAGGTGCAAGATTAGTTCTGGGAAGAGAATTCAAGTCCAAAACAGTGATGGAAAAATTGTCCTTTAGCAAATCAGCTCAGTAGCACAGCACCGGACGTGGCAAAGTCCACCCCCCGCCCCCAGCAATTCTCAGGGAGTGACTTGTGACACACATTTGTTAACACAGCTTAATGCAGACTCGGGGAGTATATCTATGGCAGCAGAGAGCTGCCCTTTCAGATGACAGCAATTATTCCATTTCCAGGAACTCCTTTCTCCGTTCCCATAGCAACTCAGATCCCCTGAGCTTCACCCACACTGGGCAGGCGGGCCGGGGGAGGCAGAGACCATCCTCACTTCAGTGAGGTGACGCCTCAGTCTGTGGCGTCACCCCGACGTTACCCAGTGTGGAGGAAATGTGTTAGAACTTGTACAGGTCAAAGTGCCGCTTTCTCGTTCAGGCCATATGTGTTCTGGTTTTATAAAATGTCCATCTCTATTCCACGGTTAGTGAGACACGCGTGTGAAGGGTCCTGACTCAGGGGCGTGGGGTCCACCTTCCTTCATGCCCGTCAGAGTAGGTGCTGGAAAGGAAGGGGTCGTGCCCACTGCATGGAGCGTGTGGTGAGCAGGCCCCACAGGTACCGCCCCCCGCAGAGGGGGCCACACCTGCAGGCACGCCCGGGGGGTGGGGGACCCGGGGGGCAGCGGAGACGGACCAGCTGGTCAGGGGGCTTTAGGGCGCAAGGGCTGTGCTGGTGCAGACGGAGCCCGGATATCTCCGCACTCGGGCACTTAGCGAACGCCCTGTTTTATCTCATTTCTTTGGAACTGGGGGGGATGTGCTGGCCTGTGGGAGTCCCCATTCCCGGTCCAGTCCAGGGGATGCACCTGGAGAGACAGGAGCTGCATGAGTGACAGCTCCAAGCTGGAGTCGAGGGCCGTTCTAACTTGGGGTTCTGACGGTGGCTGCGTGATCTTTGTGGAGTGACCCCTTTCTAGGGCTCCCGCAACACGGAAAGACAAGCACAGGTCTTGCCCGGGACCTCCTTACAGGAGTAATGTCCCTTAGCTGTGACGGCCAGTGTGAGTATTGTGACGGCGAGTCGCAGGATTTGTTTTTAAGGGTTCAGGAAGGTCCAAGACGCACCCGCTCCTGCGTCTCCCTCCAGCTTCTGTCCCCCTCTTTCTCCAATCACTTCTCCCTCCCCTCCCAGTCTCACAGCAGAAGCTCCCCATCTGCCCGCAGGAGCCACTTAGCCCAGAGGGAATTTGAGGAGAGGGGTGACTAAGGGGGGTACCCGGTTAAAGGGCTCCGTTACACTGAGATGTTTGGAAAATCAATCACTCAGATTAAGTGTGTCCGGGGGACACTGAGTGGTGGGGTGTAGGCTGCAGACCCCTCCTTGGGCTTCTTTGATCAGTATGTTTCCTGCGTTGTTATTCCTGGCTTGGCGTGGATCCACGCGGAGCTGGTTACCGTTCCCCCCAAATTTTCAGTGGGTTCATGCGTCCTCTGGAATTGTTTTCACTGTTACCTGTGTTTGGGGGTCTGTGAGTTAAAACTGACCTGAGTCAGACACCTGCTGAGAAGGAGTCGGGCGGGTGGAGCGATGGCTGCTCCCTGAGGCGTCAGAACAGCGAGGGCATCCGCGTCTGTGCATGGTCCTCGTGCTCGTGTGGGTGCCCCTGGGTGCTGGGGACACGGCGTGGGCCCTTGCCTGCCGTCCTGCTCACCAGCAGGGAGCCCAGGGGCTGTGGAGGACATTTCATTTCCTCATCGGGTCCCCACTGCAGCCTTTCAAGCCTGTGTTCTTTTCAGCCTCAAGGAAGTTCAGGGTACTCAAAAATCTAGGTCGCAAATTGCTTCCATCTGAGAAGGTGGTAAATGACCCTCTGTTCTCTGTACGCCTCTTACCTGGCGGCAGCAGTGGCCATGTGCTGCTCCAGGGAAGTGATTATGAACGTGTGGAAATTGGATTCAGAGCCAGTGACATTAGTCAGAAACCCTTCCCCAGAGCCGCAGCTGTGGCCCACCTGTAGCCAGGCCTGCAGGGCTGCAAACTGCACGGGTGATGGCACTGAATCACAGTCAGCCTGTGAGTCACAGGCACACCAGCCGCTGCACCTGCAGCCATCAGCTACCTGCTGCCTGACTCGGCGCCCTCTCCAGCAGCCAGGGCCTCCGGGTCCTGAAAGGATGCTTCCTGCATGGGGACGTGAGCGCCAGCTGCGAACCATTTCCAAGGGCAGGGGGCCTTTCTTGCTGAGTCAGAGACTCGGGTCCTCCTTGCAGGTGTTTTCCAAACGCACTCAGGTTTGGGAGCATAGCCTTGCTGCATTTGCGCTCTCAGTGCTGGAGTACGGAATTCTGCCATTGAGGCCTTCAGAGCCGGGCCAGGGGGAGTCATTTAAATGATGGGCGCAGTTTAGAGAGACAAAGAAGAGGACCGTTCAGTAGATAAACCCACAGGCCAATAGATAAATAAGCCTCCAACACTTTTAACAAAACCCACCCCTGTCGTGAGCAGTCCTGTCTCCTGGGGGCGGGGGGTGGAGAGAAGCAGAGACTCCAACACACCTTCAGGGAGATAAACCAGGGAGCATTTACAGACTCCCATAGTCCTCTGGTCATTACTTCTCCAGATGCAGTGGAAATTTCCTGGCTATGGCTTTAATCCTTCTTTGGAATAAAATCGAATGCATCCAGGCCATGGACTGTCCAGGGCCGTCCCTTCTCCGGGGAGTGGGGGTGGAGCGGAGGCTGGGGCTGTGTCCATGTGAGAGCCCATGCACGTGGCGTGGTGTCAGCAGCAGGTCTGCAAAGAAAATCAGTATTTCATAGAAACGCAAACCTGTTTCCTCCCGGGATTAATCAAGACAAAAGCAGTCCAAATCCCGTGAAGACACGTCCTGCCTGTCCTCCCCTCCGGTCCTCTGACCCTGGGAGGATGGGTGGTCTCTGTCCGTCTCCATCACCCCCCCCCCGCCCCCCGTGTGCCCACTCCAGGCCTTCATCTCTTCATTAGGGAAACTAATCCTCAAGACGTCAGGCGTTGCCGGCCATACAGTCACTCGGTGACCTTGGTGAGAGCTGCAGTGAGACTGGTGAAGGAAAGTATCACATAGATGAAATCCCGTGACCATTCCACATTTTCCAGGGATGACTCATTGTCTATTTTTGTTTTCAAGGAGTCCTCTACGATGATTAACCTCGTACCATAAACCCCTGTCTTTTTTCTTGGACAAATCTGATTTGAATTAATATAGCACTTTCTATGTCCAAGACATTGTCTGGGATCTATGGAGAACGTGAAGTTTAAATACCTAAGAGAGGACCGTGTCCCTAAGAAGATTACCCTATAATACGCGTGGGGAACTGTAAACATGCTAACCATAAACAGGCCAGACGCAGCAAGTACTAAGCAGAAGTAGGAAGAAATTGTACTGGAGCAAAGAGAAACCAATGCCTTAGAATACTGGGAAAATTCAAGGAAGGCTTCCTGGAAGAGGTGGCATGTGAGCTGGGGAAATAAAAACGGAGGATGAGAAGAGGGGAGAAAGGCATTTCAACAGAGGAAACCGCGTGGAGAAGTCACAATGTCACGGAAACCTGCAGCATATTTGGGGAAAGTGAGCGGTGTGACAGGGTGACACGTTGGGTGGATAGAAAGAAGGGGGTGAGGCTGGAGTACAGCTGGACTCAGACTGGGGAGCACCGTGAACGCTGTGGGTCTGTACTAAACGGGGGGCAACAGTGTGTACTCAACTCTTACAATTTGCTCATGAGACTGTAAATACAGTTTGTATGTGTTTGCACCGAAATGCAGAGGTCGGGCCCTAGAACTATATGGTTTTACAAAGTTCCTCTTAGTCCTTGCACCCGATTTCAGCCCAAACATTCCATTTCGCTCTCTAATAACTGCTATCTGTTCTCCCCGCCAAGAGCTCCGAGGGGAAGCTTAGGGGTGGGGCGTCTGTTTATCTTCTTTTCCTTTTGCTGCAGGCTCTCTGCCCCTTTGTGCTTCTCAACTCACTTCAGGGAAACAAATTGGTTCCCAACTGTTGCAAAACAAGAACTGTGATTCCTAGAAATGTAGTCATTAAAACACAATGTCATCACATGGAGCTTGAGCCGAGTCTGAGTTTCCTCCTCGCTTCTGTGACCTGCCTCTGCTGCCTCCAGAGTCAGGTCCCCATGTGACTTCCTCCCTCGCGTGCAGTCTCGTTGCGAAGCCCCAGAGAGCGCACAACCTCATGCGGTTTTCAGAAGATCGGTCACTGTCTGTCCCCTCTTGGGTCCGTGCCTTCTTGGTCGTCACACAAGCACAGCCATGCCCTGCAGGCTGAGCGATGGGGCCCAGGGGTGCCCCTGACAACCCCCTGGGCAGGGGCAGTAACTGCACATGGCGGGCGGAGGGGTCGTCTGAACCTGCTGCAGAGTCTGCACTGTGTGTGGACCCGGTTCTGGGTGGATCTGACGGGAGGCCCGGGAGTCAGGGGGGTGTGAGCAAATGTGAATGGAGGTCAGTTCCTCAGGGGCAGGTCAGGACGTACAGGAGGTCGTCTGGTGACTTGGGGCAGTGGTGGGGGTGCTGGTGGTGCGTACGTGTGACAAGTGTCCGTGAGTGGCTGTGTGGTAACCAGAGCTGGAAGTTCCAAGGGTGGAAGAGAACAATTTCAGGAGTTTCCTGAGCAACAGTGCAGAGTAGTGGCCGAGGCTTCAGGGAAGCTCCTAAAGAGTGATCCTCACACTCGGCCGGGCCCTGGACTTTGGGGACGCTTCCAAGCTGGGTGCCACTGCCCACCGGAGGTGCATGTGTAGGTGGGGCAGCCACACACGTGCCTCTGCTCAGATTCCGCCATCGCACCCTGGGCGCGTGCTCCCTAGGAACACACGGCGTTTACCAGAAGACGTGCACGGGCGTGCTGAGAGCAATGTGGTGGTCAAAACTCAGACCACCAGTGCCCGTTGCCATGACACCAGCAGCAGCGGGCGTGGCTGGAAATGATGGACAGGTATGGTGACTCCGCACTCATGATGCTGAGGGACAGAAGCAGACACATAAAGCACTGTGTGTTGTGTGAGTCTGCTCAGAGGGCAAAGTGGGCACGCCTGGGCTGTGCTGCTGGGGTCGGGTGGTGGTTGTCCTGGGAAGGCTTAGGAACCTAGGAGCTTCGGGGTGCTGGTCACGCAGTCCCTTGATTTGGGAGCTGACTGTGCAGTGTTATACCTTCATGAGGTTCCCCGGAGGTGGACCCCAGTGCACTCAGTAATGACAGATCTCCACGGGGAGCTGTCCCCAGGGGGTTGACGACAGTCACCGAGACATGTACAAGGAAATGCTGCAGGGTGGGTGTGTGTCATAGAGCAGAGCCGTCCTTCAAAGGCTGCCAGAAACACGGAAATGTAAAGAGGGCAGTGTTGCCGTGTTGCCTCATGGTCTCCGATTGCAGGCACAAGCCACGGGCTCTCCTGGGACCATCAGCGACCCCCACGCTGCATGATTTCTTTTCTCTTTGTTTAGGAACTTCAAGAGATGTTAGCCAGTCAATAGAAATGGAATCATTCTTTCTAGTTTAAATCCTGCTAATAATACATGGTTTGCACTGGCATATTTTCATAAATATTCAAATTTGAAACTCTCCAAGTAAATGCATGCATTTCCATTTTGGGAAAGCCAACACCCAAGAAAAGTTCCCACGCATAAGAATCAAAAAAGGAAGAGAGAAAAGGGTAGGTTTCAGTGCGGTGTGCATGGGGAGCTTTGCGTGGCCGTCGAGTGGCAGGCAGCCAGCTCCTAATGTTCTGTTTTAAAGAGGGTGGGAGTCGTAATTCCAAACAGATACTTCACATTTCGCTAAGGAGAAGATTTGTCATTGGCAGCTCACAAAATGTGTTATTCTGAGATTTTGGAAACCCACACCATTTGCAGCAGCACCACAGCACGAGGAAGCTGCCTGGCTCCTCTCTCCTGTTCTGTGGCCACCGTGGCCTGCCACACAGTTGACAGCCTCCAGCGGCTGTCCCGTCACCATGGGTCCCCAGCTCACTCAGTAGTGACGACTGCACACAGGCCACTGCGAGGGTGCCACGGTAGTTGTTTGTGGCACACTCCTGACTGCCTTCCCAATGTCGTTCTCCTGTTGTCCTTATTCGCAGGGTTTCGTTTTTATTTGGGGCACCTCTGTGTCCAAGACAAATCTGTACACCTCACTCTTCTTCCAAGATAGTTTGGCTGTGGGTGGAGCTTCAGGAACACTGTTCAGAGGAGGACGCTCTCTGGCCCTGCCTTTGCCTCTTCCCCTCCACCTTTGTTCATTCTGCCTGGGATTGAGATGTGGCAGCTGGAGCAGAAGCCACCATGACGGACACGAGGCAACTCCCTAAAGATGACAGATCAGCTCATGGGGGGGACCTGAGTGCTTAGGTCCAGCTCTGGGCTACCATGTCCACAGCTCTCTTACACGAGGGGAAATTAAAGTCTATCTTGCTTAAGTCTCTGTTATTTCATTAAATAAGCAGCTGCAGTGGATTCTAACATAGACCTCCATAAATATGGGTGTCTTTTCAGATTTTCAGACAATTTTACAGGGAGAACTTTAGCACTTAAATTACCAGCCATCGTATGAAAGGTAGTGGGATACATGTTTTTTTCATTTAGGGCTCACGAGGTTCCACAGAGATGCCATTACTATTTTGCTTTGCAGAGAAGGAGGTCACAGCTGAGGCACCAAATGTCATGAACAAGAACCGCTGAGGAGCAGATCAAAGCTGGGTGTGCCTGGTCCAGTCTGTCCTCTTCCCGGTGAGGACTCTTTCCCTGGTGAGCGAATCTCTGTTCAGGACATTTGGTGTCTTCTTGCGTCTCTGACAGGGAGCGTGGCTTGTAGAGCAGAGTTCACCCCAGACCTGGCTGAGTCTAAAGCCAGCACCAGGGCCTTCCTTGTGACTGAAAAGACATTCAATGTGGCAGTAAAAGAAAAGGGAGTAAAAGTTACACCCCCAAACTGACATGCCCCATAGGAGAAGCTGCGTGGACCCCACAGCAGCCCCTTAGGGGTGAGAGGGCCACACTGCGCCCCGGCTCTGCCTCTTGCCAGCTGAGGGACCGCGGAGAAGTCACGCAACCTGAGCGAACCTCTTCCTTCCTATAAAGAGACTTTGTTCCCCGTCCCACAAGGTCCTTGGGAACAGAAATCGTCAAGGCTGAATGAGGTGGTGGGAAAAAAATCCACCAGAAGGAAAGTAGAGCTGAGTCGCTTCTTTAATCACCTGCTAAATTCTTAGAGCAGAAACCACGCCCACTCCTGGCAGCTGTGACATGTGGAGAGAACGAGAGTTTCCTCCAGTTCGGGTCCCAGTATTTCCCGGAGGACTGGACGCCCCACTGTGTTAATGTGCGGGACGCGGAGGAAACAATCCCACAAAGCGCCTTGACCAAAAGAGTTCAGCATCCCTCGCGGAGACGTGAGCAGTCTCTCTTCCTTCTCTCTAAACAGACGTCTCAGCCCCCTGAGAGGGAGACAACACAGGCATCTCCACGTCTTACTTGACTGTGGATGCTTTTTTCATGGAACACCTCCCAGGCCTGTTTCATAGAACACGGGCTGCGGACGTCTTCTTTCCAGGAAGACTTAGCTGTAAATTCTAGCAACTCAGATATTTCCCCCACACGCCTGGTGAAGGTTCTGACGGTCGAAGCCTCCTGCACCTGGACTGAGCAAGGGCAGCGAGGCTTTGCCCTCGGAGAAGTGCTTCATGGGCTCCTTGAAGGGCGAGGAGACGTTTGCCCAGTGGACAAGGTGAGACCATTGGTATTTATTGTGATAAATTAATGTGAGACAATGTTCCATCCACAGAAATTTCACAGTGACAATCGGTGGAAATTATACGGCCCATTCAATCCAATAAACACTGACTGCCTTCCAACTCACTGGGAAAAACAGAAATCATGAAAACACAGTTACTGTCGAACAGAGGTTGATCGTCTAAGGATGAGACGGGCAGCTGAAAACAACTCTTACAAAGAGAAGTGTCTGGAATGCACTGTCAGCAGGAGTCGGGTGCGGAGGCCACGGGGATTGCTCAGGGGAAGGGCTCAGAGCGTCACACCTTACAGAAGAGTTTACAGTTGCTTTGTAGTCCAGCCCCATTTCGGGTTAGCTCCCGTAATGGGTCCTTACATTTTGACAGTGTTTTAAGCTGTTCAAATTAGTTTGGGTTATTCAGTAAAAACGTATTGTCCCGTATCTTGCAGGTTAGGGACAAAACGGAGTCCCAAAGTGTTGACACCACCTGGAATCTAGTGTGACGCTCTCAGCTTACAGACAGAGAACTGCAGCTCAGAGAGAAAAGTGATTCGCTGAAGAGAACTGTCTTTAGACCCAGGGAAGACCCAGGAGAGACCCCTGTGCTTCAAGCCCCCCCACACACACTCCTCGCTGGCCCCAGGGTGAGGGCTCCACAGGCAGCGGGCCCTCCCCCCGGGAACCTGAGCCCCATCACTTTCTGGCCTGAAGCCTGGTACCTGTGACCCTGCACCTCCTCCCAGGTGGCCCAGAGCCCGGCTCAGGGCCTCTGTGGGTCTCTGCAGAGCGTCCCCTTCAAGAGCGGACCTGGCTGTAATGTGCGTACCCCGGGGCCCAAAGTGCACAAAGGACAGCTGTTTGCAGCTTGGACGTGCGCCCCGAGAGCCTTCCTGCACACCTGGAGGCCCCTGAGGTGCCTGGAGAAGAAAAGCGGGGCCGGCTTCAGACGGGGAATGAGGACGGCTCCCTACATGCTCACGGCAGGGCAGTTTTCTGAGGCGTGGAGGAAGTCACGACGTAACCCTCCTCCTCCAGGAAGGAGCTAGGACACAGCTTACTCCGCAGCTTGTGCGCGTGGTTTCCAAACGCAAACTTAATCCAGTGATTCTCAAAGTCGTCGTCCTCAGAACCCCTTTACCCTCCTAAAGACCCCGAAGGTTTGTGTAAAGTGGATTGTGTCTATTCCTGTGGATCGCTTTCGAAGTTAAAGCTAAAAACCTTTAAAAATATTTGTTTTTAAATAACAATTAAAAACCCGTTACCATTCGTGGAAATAACATTTTAAATGAAAACTACTGTATTTTTCAAGACACATCGTTAGGGAGAAGAGTGGTATTGCACATTCTTACAAACCCCTCTATTGTTTGATTGAACAGAACACCTGGATTCTCCCGGCTGCTTCAGGGCGCAGTGTCTCCACTCCTGAATCCAGAGGCCTCAGCTCCGCACGACTGGTAATTTGCACAAAATAATTCTACATGGGGGCTGCTTGTGGACGCTGCCGGGGGGACTGGCAGTTTCCCCGGCCTCATCCTCTGCCCCGAGTCGCGACCACCACAGTGGCTCCAGACTTGGCCACATGTCCCCTGGAGGACAAACCCACCCTGGTTGAGAGTCAATGGTCTGAATGGATGGAGACAGTGGTTAGAAAGCCAGATGGCAGAGGAAGCAGGGAGGGCCTGAACCTCATCTGTGACGCTCCCCACACGGGGCAGCCAGGCACAAGGCAGGACAGAGACCAGGGCTCGGGCAGCCCGACCTCGCGTCCCAGCTCTGCCACCTACTCGTGATTCTGGGACTTGTTTTAACCTCCGTGAGTTTCTCTAACTTCAGTTTCTCATCTGGGTTATTGAGAGGATGGACCAACAGGGAAAACGTCCAAAGGGCTTGACAGAAGGCCGTGCTGTCAGCACAAGTCAGTTGCTTTCTTCTTTTCCATGGTGTTGGGAGTGGATGCAACAGACAGGAAGTGTGTGTGTGTGGGGGGGCTGTGAGCCTGCCTGGCACCATTGTCCTGGGGAAGAGACGCAGTTCACACAGATGGCAGTGCTTCTGGGCAGAGGGGGTCGGGTGGCGAGGACGGCAGTGCCCAACTGGTGGGCAGGGCTGCCAGGCATTGGAAACAGAAGCCAAAGCATCTGGGAGCCTTGTGAAGTGACAACTGAGTCAGCGTGTGTGGGGGGACGATGAACAGCAACATCGACATGCGTTTAAATTTAATTCGACAGGATGAGAGCAAGGCACGCGTGAAGCTGTTCCCGTCGCAGGCACGCGCCCTCTGACGGGCTGGAGGCCTGAGCATGCCTTGCAGTCCCGCAGACTCACCTGTCACATGTGTACTTGGTGGGTGCCGTTTGCGAAGGGGGTTTGGGGCAGGTGCTACTCAAGGATCCGGCCTCCATCACACCCACACCCCACAAGCGAGTGCACACCCTCCCCCAGGGGAGCCCTGCTGTCCTAGGCAGGGCCCCAGAGCCCGAGACACAACAATAGGCCGGTAATCACTGGAAAATGCCTGCCAGGAGGAGCAGAGCGCAGACTCCCTGCTCCACTTACCTAATTACTCTGCCCTTGAGGTATTTTTGTTGAAAGCTACTGCAATGAGGGCGGCGTTGCCATAGCGACCTGCTGTGAGATGCTGTGTGGTATCTCCAAGCAGATTCAGGCGCCCCCGGTTCCCATCCGCAGTGCCCTAGTGGCATAATTTCCAGCCGCGGTGCTTTCCCACCTGCGCTCTGGGAAGTGGAACAGGAACCGGGTGGCCGAGGTCACAAGGACCCTGCCATCTCTCCGGGGGTCTGTGCCCAGCCTTCTCGGAGGCCCCACTTCAGGGAGCAGCTGTGAGCTGTGCAGAGGGCTGGACCCCAGTCTCAGCAGTAATTACTTATTAGTGACGACTTGCTATTAACTACCTGCAGTAACGTCCTAAGGTGACCTCTGTGAACGGCATTTTCCTTTCCAGAAAACCAGGCTCCCCATTGCTTTCCTTCCCCCTGCACCCCACTGGCCAGCTGGTGGGGCTGCCTGGAGACCTTGTTGGAAGCCCCAGGCTCTGGGCGGGGTCAGGATTGGGAGGCTGGTTGTCAGCTTTTGCAAAAGCCATTTGTTCCTTTGCCGTTATTCAGCAGGAGGTCTTCTGATCGGGACAGTAAAATTTCGTGCAGAGTGAGACCTCCCAGGATGCTTTCTGGCATGAAGACTCAAATAGCAATGAGGTCCTTGCCAAAGATTTCCAAACGCAAGCTCATCTCTGTTTTCTCCAAAGGGAAAAATATAACACACATTTCCTTGATCCAAATGTGAAATGATTTTGGAAACTGAAAAAATACAGTTAACATGTAGGTGGCTACTGCCACTGGTCTCTTAACACAGCACTTCCTTTGTTCATAGGTCAAGGGCTACAATACAGCAGGTGCTCAGCAAACGCTGATTCCAGGGGTGGATAGCGGTGATGGGGGGCAGAGGAGGTGAGGCAGGGGCCGAGTGTAGCTGGAAGGAACTGAGTGCTCCCCGGTCATCACTGTTGCTTAAACGCCACCTTTTACTCAGCACGATGGGTCAGAAAGACACAGCAGAAACAATAAAAACAAGAGGGGATTAATAACTCCTACCTCCAGGGACACTCAGGACGGCACCAGTGTGGGTGGTGAGATGCGGACGCGGGTTGTCAGGGCCTCACTCCTTTCCCGCCCTCCCTGCCTGTCATGGTTTCTGTGTCCGTTTTGGAGACTAGAAACCCTCTTTTCCTTGTCTTTCCAGCACACTTGACACCTCGCACTGCACTTTACACTTAGAATTAGGCCAGAAGTACCGGAATAGCTGGTAATAAGCGTGGCCTCATTGTCCAATTACCTGAAACTGAGACTGAAAAACATCGTAACATCAAGACCTATTACCCCAAATCCTTCTAAAGTGCATTAGTCCACTTCCTGCCTTCAGGGAAAGCTGTGAAGG
Organism: Rhinolophus sinicus; assembly: GCF_036562045.2. Lineage (NCBI taxonomy): Eukaryota > Metazoa > Chordata > Mammalia > Chiroptera > Rhinolophidae > Rhinolophus > Rhinolophus sinicus. The sequence continues at coordinate 837,931 of NC_133766.1, forward strand.
GTGTGCTTGAAAATCTGGTGGCTGGGCAGGGACGTGGGCGTGGACCTTAATTACCATTTGTGGGTGCAGTGGGGCCCCGGGTCTGGGGGAAGGGCCCCGATAGGGCTGGGCATGGACATTATTCTCATTTGTGGGGGCCAGGATCTGAGACTCTACTCTGGAAGCTTGTAGAAAGTGATCCCCGATGTAAATGTTCTCGCAGAACCAGGCTTAACCTCCTACAAGTCGAATACTGCTCCTTGGGGCCACGGCAGATGGATGTGTGTGGACTCCAGCCAGTCAGGTTTTATCTGCCCTCCGTCCCCGAGTCCAGGAAGTACAGCCATTCCTCTGGTGCCCACATCACACGGTCTTGACCCCACACTGTGACGCCTGCTGAGACCAAACCCACATGGCACGTCCTGGACACTGTGGGCCATCCTGTTTGTCCTACACCCTCCAGGACGCCAGCTGACTTTCCTATAACACAGGCCTCCATGCTGCCCACGCTGTTTCTTGTGACGAGGACAATGCTTCCGAGCAGGTGAGCAGCCGTCCTCTCGCCCCCCCCACATCCCCAAGCCCAGCCCTTTGAAAAGCCGTCTGTCCTGGACCCTGTGGCACTCAGGCATCTCTGAGGCCAAACCAGACACCTGGTGCTCCCTCTGCCGAGGTCGGGGGGCACGGAGGTTCTGGGGGGTGCACGTGGACAAGAGGAAGAGCCCGCACGGCTGAGGACATCAGCCAGGGGACCGGAAGGGGACTTCTGTGCAGCAGCGGCTGTGAATCTGCTTACGACTGAACGAATTTCCCATCATTTTTGCTTGCTTTTCTGTGGATGTTTAAATGTGGCACCAGTGGGGACCCTGGGATGAATTCAAGTCATGCTGCGGGGCTTGAAATCCTCATCGTTCCTCCAGATTTACCCCAACGGCACATTCTGTGGAATCCTTCCTGCTTTGCGAAGCCGGCAGGCTCTCGCTGGCTCTTCCGCCTCCCGTGAGCCCCCGCGGCGTTCTGTCCCTGTGCTGTGACACTCATCTGACAGTTTTGTCCTGTGTCCTGTTAGTCTCCACTTTTAATCTCTTCCTGCTGTACGACTCGAAGGTTCCCCAGAGGACAGATGGCAGTTTCTCATGTATCGTCTGCTCTGTAAAAACATGGAACTGGATGAGTTAGAACGAGCAGAGGCAGGTTCTGTGTGATGTGAGAGGCTCTTTTGCAGACGCTCTGGGTCCCGCCTCATGTTCTCTCAGGAAATGGCACCTCCGACCATCCTGCTGCCCAAGTTGGGAAGAAGAATACGTTTTTGATGCCTTTTCTCCCCTTTCATCCCCTAAATCCAATCAATAAAACATTTGTATTGATTTCACCTCTAAAATATTTCTTTGGTCCAACTCATCTGCGTGCTGTGAGCTCCCCTGGCCTTTTACTCCCAAGTGCTGTGTGTCCTTAGCTGCGCTGTCCTCGCTGCCTCGATGTCCTGCCTCATTTTGACTTCGGGGAGGAGCCAGAAGGCGCACGGTGTCAGTTCCGGTGCATAAGGTGATGAGGACACACCACACTGTTTTTGTTTGACAGAAATTGCCACAGACCGGATGCGATGTGTGACACGGAGCCTTGTCATGATGGAGGATGAAGTGAACACACTCACGGAAGAGGACGTCCAGAGCCGCTTCAGGAAGTGGCAGGAGCGATGGGATGAGTGTGTTTGAGGTAAGGGGGGTATTTTGAGGGGGATTGATGGCCATGTGGCTTTTACTGTAATAATTTTTTTATTTAAACGTTCGCCGTGTCTTTTGACCACCCCTCGTATACACAGTAGGTAAACATTCAGGTTTGTGGTAGAAACTGCTCAATGCCGTGATAGGTAGTGAGGAAGGTACTTTGGGAAATTGAAGGAAGAAGATCCTGTTGGTCCTTTTTGGCTACGAGCTCAAGACGTTCTTGGCGCAGGGCTATCGAGTTGGGAGGCTGGGTGGCTGAGAGCAAATGGCTTTTCCTGGACAAAAGCAACCTGGTGGTAGGACGATGGGCCACGTGGACAGGAAAACAGGCATTTCAGTTTGTTCGTGAAAGGATTGGAAATTGATGCAGAAAACGTACTTGGAAGTTTTGGGGAAACGCAGTAAAGCAGGGTGAGCGGTGAGGCCTGAAAGCAGATGCTGAGCCAAGTGGTGTATCTGTCCCCTGAGTGGGCGGATGTGACAATTGCCTTTGACTGGACAGCCCGGGCCACGCTGACGGAAGGAGCTGCCCCAGCCGGGCAGGTCCGGCTTTGGAAGCTGGGAGGTGTGTGTGGGGCAGGTAGAAAAGCCCCTCCTCCAGGGGCCCTGCTCAAGTCTCCTCTCCTCCACCCCCCTTCCCTGTGTCTGGTCCTATTACTGCCCCTCCCTGGCCTGGATGAGTGTCCTGCTCCCTGCCCTCTGTCACCAACTTCTCCCCACACCCTGGGACGTCCCTGAGCAGCTGTTGTGCTTGGACCTTCATTGGCATTTTCCTGCTGGTTGATCCCTCCCTCAAGTCGTGAGACACAGATGCTGAGGGGCCCACGGGGCACTGAGAGAGGTTATTGGGGGTGGGGGGTCATCCCGCCCGACAGAAGCTGCACCAAACGCGAGTGACCTCCATGAGGACCCCACGCTTCTCTCCCCTGTTCTCCGAGCCCCAGGTTACCTCTGCTCTGGAATGTGGACATTGGGCTGAAATGAACAGTTTAATGGCTTTCTCTGCCACCAGAACCCAAGCTCTGTGGTGTTGGGGATGAGGGTTTATTCACTTCTCTGGGCGGCGGGGGCAACACCATTGCTTCTCTAGACAATGTCTGTAGTTTCCTACACGACTTCTCAGCCCCTTGCTGTCTCTCTCCCATAAAACAGCCAGAAAAGCTTGATGTGAAAGTCATGAAGTAGACGTGCTGCTTCCTCCCCTTGTAGGGGAGGTGAAGCTCAGCCCCTCGCCTGGCCTCCCCCAAACCCCGTGACCTCGCCTCTCGCCGTCCCCGCTAAGCTCTGGCTCCCCCTCTGCGGCCCTGCACTCAGGCCTGTGCACTCGCTTCCTTCTACCTGGACGCCCCGTTATTTGCACAAACAGCGCTTTTCCCATCGTTCAGGTCTTAGCGCAAACGTTGCCTCTTCAGAGAAGCCTTTCCTCTCCATCCCACATAACGTGGGAGTCTTACCCGTTATCTCTCCAGTCATGTCTGGTTCTGTTCTCTTCCTTAAAAGCACTGAGCACACATTATAATCATTTTATTGATTAGCCTGTATACTTGGTTTCTGTTATCTCCCCAGCAGATGGTGGAGCAGAGTGCGGGATCTGGCTGGGTGCACGCCGCTCGGGGGCCGCGTGTGTGAGTGTGTGTGTGTGTGTGTGTGTGTGTGTGTGTGAGTGTGTGTTAGACTGATGTGGCCACCAGAGTGGGCACGTCCTCAGACTCATAGACGATGCTCAACATAAGTGTTCACGATAACTTACTGGCCAGGAGACACGGTCAGGTGTAAGGAGTTACGCGCTGAGTGTGCAGGGGTGGCCGCTGATTAGAGTTGGGGGCAGAGGAAGGGTGTCCGACAGGATGTTCCAGGTTGGTGGCAGAGCAGCAGCCTCGGCCGGAGCGGAGAAGACACACATCCCGCGTGGGACGCCCTGGGGCCGGGCGCAGGCGGTGGGGCGAGGACGGACAGAGGGAGGGAGGGCGGAGGTTGTGAGGTGGTCACGTTACAGGGCCCTGGAGAGTCTTCTAAGGAGCTCACATTTCCCTCAGAGGGCGAGTGGGCCCCATGGTTGATTTTTAAAGGGATAAGTAATGATCATGACGCCACTCGATATGAAATGCAATATATTCCTAATGGTGGTCGCTGTAAGTTCTGAGTTTCCCCAGAGTTCCTGATGACTGTTGGACACAGTGTATCGTAGCATCTGCCATAAGTTAGTGTCATCCCATTTTACACACGAAGCAGCTGAGGTCAGGAGGCTTATGGGGGCTTGCAAGGCACCAGCGGGTCTGAGCAGCTGGAGTTAGAATCCAGGTGCGTCTGCTGTGAGGCTCTGTCTTCAGAAGCGCAGGGTAAACGAACTTTTAGGAAACTGTTGATTCTGTCTTGAGCTGAGCTCTGCACAAGAGGCTACAGCTGTGGGATCAGGCTATTGTGGTGCTTCCCTTGCTTCTTGGGAAAGAAAGATCCCGCTTCCTCCCCGTCAAGTGTGATGCCATCTACGGGAAGTGGAGCATCTGTCACCGTCTGTCACCAGCCAGGCCAGGGGCAGGCTGAGGACTCTGCTGTGCCCCGGACGCTGCGAGTGACACACTCCCCACAGTGCTGGGAAGTCCGTGTCCTCCAGCCAGGCGTGTTTATTTGCTTTTCAGACAAAACCAGTAACTGTGAACTCTCACTGCCAACCAAGCAATTGCGGTGGCCAATCCACAGGGACAGAGTCCGCTAACATCTGAGAGGAAACTGTCACCTGAGCCGGTGTGAATGCGCCCGAGGCTGAGTCCCCACAGCTCTCCTGCCAGGAGAGAGCCGGGTTATGACCTGCAGGCAGTTAGGGCTTGAGCTACGTTTTCTTTGTTCTGCCTGAGTTAGCCTCTGACCTGCAGACCACACCCAGCTGGCCTCCTGCCGGTGGCTTAATGTCCCCCAGCAGGAAACAGTAGTTCTGTGGCCTTTGTGTCAACATCTGACAGTGTGACAGCTGAGTCTCACAACAGTCGTCGTGGTTGCAGACACTGCTTTTCTCATCACCTTTCACGTGGACCATGGCAGCAGCCTCCCAACTTTTGCGTCTCTGCCGCGCATTCTCTTCCCCCTCACGCCTCCCAACTCCTGCTTCTAGAGCACTGACAGGATTCGCTTAAAGTCCATGGGCGAGCTGGTCTTCAGGGTGACGAGACGCACCCTTTGGGCTTCAGAGTACCCGCCATTGCTCTCCCTCTGCCCTAAACCTATGGTCGCACTCAAATTCTCCACGTCTCCAAACAGGGCACTGAGAGCCTTCACGGTCGTGACAGCACAGAGCTCAGTGGCAGAGACCCTGCCCTGTGTGCGCCGGACTCGGTCACCCCACTTAATGGGCCGTCAGGTCAGTGCCTTCCACCCTGCATGGGCCCCACTGTCGGCCCTCCTTTCAGGACGACGTGTGAGCAATAAGTGAGTTATTCGGATAAAGTGTTGACAGAGTGCTCTGCACAATTAGTGCCCAGTGAAACCAGCTTCGCCTCCTTACACAGCCACTGCCTCCCCACTCAGCCCTCAGCAGTCTCCTTCATGGACACAGAGCTCCAAATTGGAAAGGCTGTGTTTATTCCATGTCCTCTGTGCTTTCCTCGAATTTTGTATAAACAGGTTTATACGAACGGGGCTCACCCCAGTGTTTTCCAGTTATTTCACGTCTTCCCCATGAAGGCATGAGCTCCTGAAAAGCACAGGCCGTCTCTGATTCATGTTTAGGTCAGCAGAGCCAGTGGGACGTCTCGTACATGGCACTTAATAAGTATTTGTGGTAAACATCCGCTGTGCCACGTGGGGACGCGCGAGCCAGGGTGTGCAGTGCTGGTGCTGTGCCCTGGTCCCCACCTGCTGCCCTAACTGGTGTTGTTCCTAAAGCCACATGTTTGCATGATGGCTCTCTCGGATGACTTCCCTCCTTTACTTCCTTGCTCCTCGTTGGTGCCCGTTCTGGCCGGCTCTATCCTTCCTTAGCTTGGTGGCCTCGTACTTCTGTATCTCACTGTAGTTCCTTCTGCACCGAGGGTGCTGCCAGCTTCACAGCCAGTGTCCTCAGCTGTACATCAAGGATACTTGTCCCGAAACTAACCCAACAGATTTTTTCTGTCTCCTTGGGAGAAGGCCAGAGACTTTTTCCTGTAATTTCAAGGCATTTCTGAGAGATGGCGGCCCCTGCAACCCTTTTCTGTCCGTCGGCCATCTCTTTGCTGTGCTCAGCGGGACGGGCAAAGCGGAGGGTCGTGTGGGTGTTTGGGGTCACAGACGTGTGGGGATGTTGCTCTTACCACTTTCCCTTCTGCATTCTCGGGCACCTTCGCACGTCACTGGCACCCTTCTGCTTTATTGTCTCCACCTGGTCACCTGATGCCTCGCCTCTTAGACGTAAAGTACAGCCCCCTGCGTCTCCTTCCGAAACGCACGCTGCTCAGGTCCAACCTAGAAACCGGTTTCCTCCCTCCACTCACAGCTGTGCTGTGTGGAGAGGATCCCTTTGACGCTGATGACCGTGGAGACGGCGGCGTGATTGGTTGACGCAGCCAGTCACTCATCTTGTGTGTAAAAGACACTGACGCCCAGGTACCCAGAAGCACCTGCAGGGTCAAATGTTCTTACGCTCACGCTGAAGGCTGGGCCGTGCAAGGAAACTGCATGTTTTCCTCCTCTGTGCTTCTCGTTCCCTCTCTCCATGTTTTGAAATACCGGCTTGGAGACCGAGAATTACACAAGACATAATAAGACGTAAGTCACGTGCAGACAAGTAAGGGCCCCTATACGTGTGTGCTCACTTCCGCCATCCTCTGGGCCTCAGGCTGACGTGCTACAGCTTCTTGTGGGAGGCAGGCACGTGCAGCAGACATTGTTGGTGCTGGCTGCGCTGTTCTGAGTGCGAGTTCTGGAAAAGCATCCGCAGTGGGCTGAGGACGAGGCAGAGAATCTGTCCCCTTGGGCTGGTGTTCAGTGCTGTGGGGCAGGTGACCGTGGGCCTTCCCGCTGCCCCGCCCCCTCCTGCGTGGACGTGACCACCCACAGGCCACTCCTGCAGGCCCGGCTGGGAACCGTGGTGCTGCCAACTCCCCTTTGAAAACAGTGACGATGGCACCTTGCACCGTGCTATGCTCTTTCTAACCCCAGAAAAAGAAATGCCTTGGGAGTCAGCCCCGGCATAAGCCCGGGAGCTCCTGCTAACACCTGTCCTTCCAGGAGGCCACTCGCCCTTTCCCTGTTTTTACAGAAAAATGAATAAACCCCGTGCTTTGTAGTCTTGTAAACCCCTTTCTCTCCCTTTTCTAGAATTTCAAAACCCCAGATATCGGTAGAGACATGGAGCCAATTCTGTCTGCTTTGCAGGAGGATTTCCCGTGGGCGCACTCTGAGCTGTGGGTGCCTGGGCCCTGCTTCCTTGCCTCCCCCACAGGCAGGCGAGGCTGAGAGCAGCTGGTGGGGCAGGGCCGCTGCTGATTGGCTGCCCGGTGCTGGCTGGGCTTTAAAAGGGGCCGGTGGGGAGGGAGCGCCCAGTCCTGCCAGCATCTTCCTCGGAAAAGCCAGCGCCTCTGCACGCCCCTGACGCCCTCCTCCCGCGAGCCCGGACCCCCTACACGATGTGCAAAGGACTCGCTGGGCTGCCGGCGTCCTGCTTGAGGAGGTAAGAGGACCTCAGTCTCTCGCCGCCCGCCTGCCCCGGGGCTGGACTGGGGGAGAGGCTCCTTAGTTAGTTACCTGCTCCCTAACCTCGTTCTCAGGAATGAGTGTGGGCAGGGCAGCACCCACTTCCTAGCTTTCCTCCCAGACTAGTTAGAAATTGTGACTGGAGGAGTGCGTTCTCCCCCGTCTGGTGTTGCGTTTGACCTTGGTTTGGGGAGTGTTCTGCCCCTCGGACAAGCCAGCTCTCAGTGAGAAGGGACCTGAGGTTTTGGACAATATAACGTGGTCTGTCATTCCTGCTGCTGTTTGAGCATCGCTGGGCACAGAGAGCTATGCACTGGGCTCCCGATGGCAGACTAGGTGTTGCTGAGGGGATGGTCCCCCAGAATGAGGTTTGGCCACCTCCCGGGAAAGGCGCAATGCTCCTGTGTGGTGCTGCAGTGTCCCTCTCCCTCTGTGTTCTTATAAGGAGCGAGCTTGTAATCCGACTTGAGTTTCCAAACCCCTCATCTCTGCCCCTCCCTCTCGTTCTCCAAATGTCTTAGGTGAGTGGTGGTTGGTTGAGAAATGCTGATGGTAACATGTCTTTTAGGGTTTCTGAGGATGGCCTCCTCCCAAACACATTGTTTTATCATGTACTGTGTCTTGGTGAAAGAAAACTTCAGGCTATGCAGCCACTCATGTGTCTTTGGCTTTTTATAAAAAGCTATATAAGTGCTTTTGGGGAATGCTTGTGTGTCAGGCAGTTGACATAACATACAAAACGAGGGTGTGTATGTGATGTGACGTGACAGTGGAGGTGACAATCTGTAGGCGCTCCAGGCCTTCTTTCCCTGTGAGTAGAAACCGCCTTCAGTTCTAGTTTGGAGAGACAGCCGTCTGCTGTGTACTCACTCCTAGCACCTTACCTTTGCTGTGCTCTCACTGAGGGGAGGAAGGCTATTCCCTGTCCCTATTCTTCCGTGGCTGGGAGGGTCTGGCACAGAGCACCTGTGAAGTAAGTGGCCTCCACTAGCAGCGTCCGGCACCCAAACAGCAAATACCCCACACTCAGCCAACCTACATAGGGGATGAGTCGTGCAAAACGCAGGGTGTCAGGAGCCGGTGCTGTGCAGGCAGACGGGCCACTGCATGGCTGCCGGCCCTGCCCTCCGCTGAGCCGCAAACTGCCTGGTCCCCCTTCCTGCCGGTGTCCGCGCCTGAGGCTCTGCTGTGGGTCACATACATAGGTGCTGGGGGGCAGAGTCACGTGAAGTCCAGGACCCCTGGAGTCCTTTCTGTGTTTATCGTTGTGGTTGTTTTGTGTTATGAGGACGAGTGTCATGTGCTCCCTCAGCAAACTGCCAACTGTGCGAACGGCTGCTTTGGCAGTAACTGCCGGGCTCAGTGGGAACGTGAAGTGACCGGTGTTTTCCCCGAGTCACGGCGCAGGGAGCCCCTCCCTGTGGAACCACCTGGGCCTTCAGGAGATGCCTGGCCATCATTAAGGAGGGTTTTGCAGCCCCTGGGCACCTGGGGAAGCAGATTGGTGAGGGAGAGAAAGCAGTGTTTCAAGGGGCAGCCCCAGAAATCCGAGCTTTCTGGAGCCCTGCACAGTCGCGCCCCTGACGTTTCACAGCCCCCCTCATGTAAGGTCCTCGGACGTGGGGCTTTGTTTGATCTGCGTCGGATCCTGTCATCATTAATTTCTTTTAAAACGACATTTTTCCCTTAAAATGATGTCTGGACTTTTATAATAAAATAGATCCACGCAAAAGAGGAATTAGCAGAGAGTGAGAAAGCTGAGCTCACAGCAGGTCAGGTGCTGTCTGTAAGTCTCGTGCCCTGCGGTTCCCTGTCTGCCCTGGAAGAGCCGCAGGCGGGGGAGACGCTGCTCTGACAACACCGTCAGAGCCTCAGGGAGGACTCCCCCGCTTCTCCTGATTGTTTTGAAGCCTCAACTGTCCTTTACAGAGTAACCGTCCTCCCAGAGCCAAGGTCACAAATGAAAGCAGCTGCAGCAGCGTCCCCAGAGGCCAGCCTGGAGCTGGGGGACCGCTGTCATTTTCCACCCCCTCTGCGGCAGCCGCACACCTGGGCATATCCCAGGGCCCACCTCCTCCAGGGCCCCTCTGCCAGCGGCCAGACGGTGGCAGTAGCCACCGCCCTTGAGGGGGTGACATACCATAGGAAGCTGTCCCCTTTCAGTCACTGCTTGCTTCCCAGTCCCTACAAATTGCCCAAAGATCAGTCGTTTTCCAAGTGCTTCTGTTGACGGTACCATGACATTGCATTGGTGAAAATGACAGGTTTGCAGAAGAGCTGCTGGGGGAACAGGAGGGTCACCACCCTGGCTGGCACCGAGTCACAGGCAGACACAGAGTGGAGGCTCGTTTTCCTGGGCGTTCGTGCTAAGTGCAGCCTGCCCTTCCCTGGTCACGGACCCCAGAGCGGGGGCGTCTTTCAGACGGAGCTGGTCCCCCTCACTGTGTCCTCCTCTCTCTGCAGCGCCAAAGATGTGAAGCACCGGCTGGGCTCCCTGCTGCACAAGTCACACTCCTGTGAACACAACGCCGTCCACAGCAAGAAGGACAAAGGGCTCGTCTGTCAGAGGTGAGAGCCAAGCCTGCAGGGCCACCGAGGTGTGGCTGACGGGCCCACAGGTCCTGTCACAGCTGAGCGGGGCGCGGGTCGACACGGCCTCCATTTTCACGGGTCTGTTGCTTCCTCTGCAATGTACGGTGCTCATGAGCCGCAGGCCTCGTCATAACCATGGAAAATCAAATGTCCGCATTTTATTCAGGATGTTTCATTTCTTGCCCCAATTTTGGATCGTGGCGTTTAAATAATTTGTTTCCTCCATGTCTCTAGGGTGAGTCAAGAGGAGGTCAAAAAATGGGCTGAATCACTGGAAAACCTGATCAGCCATGAATGTAAGTGAGCGCCCCCCCTCGCACCCCCCCAGCTAACTCACACTCCACTTGTGCCGCAGGCACGGCACCGGGCTGGGGTGTCTTCTGACTCCCACACTCAGGAGAACCAGTCTGTTAGACACTTAGCCCTCAAGCTTTGTGACCTGTGCTGGGAAGGTCATGCAGAAACCCCAGGAAAGCCATCCCGGTCACCACATGGGGAAAGTGGAGAGGGGACAATTCCAAACACTGAGATTTCTTGCAGAACCAACCTCAGGGGCCCTTTCCCAAACCCATTGGCAACTGACGGCTGCACAGGCATTTCGGAAACAGGACACCTTCTTGCAAGAGACTCTAAGCCTTGGGCAGGAGATACAGGATAGTACTGGGATGCGAGATGCCAAACACACATGAGGGATTTCCCGACTCCACGTGGGCCCCAAAGGCACTGGGCTTTATCTGGGACACAAGGTCCAGGAGGCCAGCCAGTGTGACGGCGTTGGTGCTTCTTCCTCCTGTCACAGGTGGGCTGGCTGCTTTCAGAGCTTTCTTGAAGTCTGAATACAGTGAGGAGAACATTGACTTCTGGGTCAGCTGTGAACAGTACAAGAAAACCAAGTCACCCTCGAAACTGACTCCCAAGGCCCAGAAGATCTACAACGAGTTCATCTCCGTGCAGGCAGCCAAGGAGGTAGGTCTGTGTGGGGCTCCCTCCAGGTGCAGTCGGCGCGGTCGTAGGTCGTGTGAGTCCAAGGGAGAGGCCTGGCCGTGGAGGAGGTCACTGTAACCTGGGCGATGCCCTTGAGCCAGCCAAGGACAGAGCTCTGTCAGCCAGGGGACCTAGGAAACCTCCCTGAGTGAATGATGCCGCTGCATCTCCCCAGTTTGAGACAAAGAATCGAGGAGACGGCCCTGCCCACCGTCTCGCACGTTCCAGGGTGGAGCCCAGCGCCCGTCCTCGTCCCTGGGGCAGAGAGGGTCCCCCGTCCTCCACGGGCACCGTGTCTCACGCCTGGCCTCCGCCCGCAGGTGAACCTGGATTCCTGCACCCGGGAGCAGACGAGCCGGAACGTGCTGCAGCCCACCGCCAGCTGCTTTGACGAGGCCCAGAAGAAGGTTTTCCAGCTGATGGAGAAGGATTCTTACCGCCGCTTCCTCAAGTCCCGCTTCTACCTGGACTTGGCGGGCCCTTCCGGCTGTGGGTCGGAGACGCAGAGTGCAGCCAGGAGCTCTGCGGACTGTCCCTCCCTGGTCCCCCAGTACGCCTAACGGTCACTCCACAGTGAGGGGCCGACGTGCCGAGACTCTGCCTGGACAGCCTGAGGCCAAACCCCGCCGTGTGTGGAGCTCGCGCTTTGCCCACACGTAGCCTAGTTTTCGTGCCGCCTGCCGCCTGCCAGTCCTTCTAGATGTAGTTTTGCTGTTTCGATGTTCGTCAGCGCAGGGCCTCCGTCCAGCCCAGTCTCCCCTGGAGTTTTCAGGGTCACGCAAGTTCCAGAAAGCAGTGTGATAGGCCGGGGTGTTCAGAGATGGGTGGCAGTTGGAGCTCAGGTCGGTCACACTTCATGTGACATCCATAGGGACATGGGTTCCATTAGCCAGCACTTTCTCCAAAGTCTAGACACTTAGAGGAGGTGGCTCTATCTCGTGGATGTGTGTGTGCGTGTTTATACACACGCATACGGATTTCTGTGCGAACAGGCAGGAAAGACCCCGGGAGCTCAGGGCTAGTGCACTTACATATCACACGCATGTTGTCATCCCTGGGCGTCCACCCTGCGATGAATGGGCAGGTAGGACTGGCTCCTCACTGGCTAAGAAGGGGACGCTGACCTGTGCGAGGCGGCTGGAAGGCCCTGGTCTTGCTGGAGAAGCTCCAGGACGCCGTGGTTGGTGTAACCGCACGGCCGCCAGGATGAGTGCTCTGGCAAGCAGTACACACCCAGAGTCCGGTGCTTGCCCGACGCCGTGCTGTCTCGGGCGGGCGATTGCTGGTGGCGCGTTCAGTCCTGAGCTGCTGGCCTCCCCTTCTTTGCCCGGGTGCTGGTGCACGGTCGTCAGCAGCGGGGTGGGCAGGGAGATGGCAGGCGGGAGGCCAGGTGAGAGGGAGGACACGGGCTCCACCTGCTATACGACGCCGGCTGAGCGAGGGCACGGCACGGAGCGCGGGCGTCTGACCCGCTGCTCTCTTCCTCTCCTGACCAAGGTGCTCTGTCTCCTCATTTTGTTTTGTCCTGAGACCGTTAGCTGTCACACGAGGCTCCTTGCTTCACGGTGGCTGTCTGTCTGTGTCCCCGGGATGGCTCTGGGCTGTCCGCCTACCCTCTGATCCAGCAGCAGGGAAGGGAAAGGTGGTGCTGTGTGCAGGAGGCGTCTCCACAGACTGGAAGCCCCACGTGGCTCTCGCTGGCAGGTGGCACCGTGTTCACTGCGCCCTGCACACAGGGCTGCCCGAGGCTGAGGCACTTCTTTCCAGGCTCGAGACTGAATGAGAGGGAGAGAAAAAGAGACATCGCTTGTTAGAACTACTGTTGTTACCGTAGCAGTAGAATTGTTGGAAAAGTTTGCAACTTTTCAAGGCATGGGAACTACTTGAAGATTTCTCATTTGTTATTTATGATGCCATTTTGTACAATGTTTTTATTATTGTATCGTGTCCTAAACGGAGGTGCAGGCCAGCCCTGAGTGGTTCCTGAATGGTCAGGAAGTCAGTCTGCCCTCATCCTCCTGACACCCCTGCCTGTGAGGGGCACACACGCCGACCCCCCAGCATCGATGAACACGGGAGCACCTTGTGCTTTTAGGCCGAGAGACTGGGCTGCAAAGTGAAGACGCCCGAGTGTGTGTGTACGAGTCACACTGTGTGAAGGACTCAGTTTCCCGATTGTACCTTCTTGTCTCGCGCGGTCTTGTGTTCATGTCCCCGGAGCTCTTACCAGCATGCCTGTGTCCCTCGGTGTTGTCTCCAGATGACCCCAGGGGCCACACCTGTCATTTGGTGGGTCTTGCCCTGTTGTGGCCGCTGTGACTTCCCGGGTGTGCCTGTCCTCACAGTGGGTCTGCAAGGTCGTTGGGAATGAGAAGTAAATTATTTTATGTAACACGTCTCCCAGTGTGCTTTTCAGTTGGTTGTTCCTGTCATTTCATCTGCGTCTGATGCTGAGCTCGCCCTGCTCCTGGCCCAGGGGCCAAGAGCCCCTTCTGTGTGCGTGCCCACAAGGTGTGTGCTTCCAGTGACACACACACAGCTCAACAATAAGGGTAAATAAATGCGTCACACTAAGCCATCTGCTTGGAAACCCATTAACGGCCCAGAGACATGTTCAGAGAAGCAGCAGTCTGTGGGCAGAAGGTGACTCAGGGCCCGTCTTCCATCTCCCCCAGGCCACCTCTGGGGACAGAGCAGAAAAGGACTGTTGCGTCTTCTTCACTTCCTGCCACTGCTCTGCTACTTCTAGTCACAGGACTGAGGCCATCTTGGCCCCAGAGACTCAGCTAAACAGACGTGGTGGTTCCCTGCAGGGTTGGGGTTCACCTTCCCAAGCAGCGTTTCTCCCACCTCCGGTCACCTGCCCGGTTGAGACATGTCTGACCAGTGGGGAGGGAGCGGTCGGGACTTGAGGGCCAGACCCCCAGACTGTTCAGAAGCCTTCCCTGGAGAAGGGTGCACAGGACGTCCACCCTCAGGGTCACAGTACGATGCGTTATGTCACGAGCCCTCCCTTTCCCGTCCTAAGACTCATGCTGCCAAGTGTTAGGGACACAGGATCTTAAACTACTTAGAATAACAGATCCTTTTAAGGATCTGATGAAATTATGGGCCGTCTCTGGAGAAAAAGACACAGACTTCTCGTAAATACTTAGAGGAAACTTATACAAACCTACCTGAAAACATGTGAGGTTCTCACGCCTGCGTCACACTGCAGGGAGTCAGGTTTTCGCAAAGAGGCGCTGCCACTCCTTGTAGATGACACTGTGTCCCCAGAGTGAGCGGTTTCCCTCCAGTCTCTGCCTCGCCCACACTTTCCTTCCTCTCGAAGGTCGGCTATGAATAAAAAACAAAAATGTGCTGACTGCCCTGAAGGGTCAAGGATGACACTTTGAAAACCCCTTCTCGCCGCTTGCCAGGTGCAGACGTTGTCCTAAGCCCTTTATATAAATAACACATTTACTTCTCACACCAACCCCATGATGCCAATTGTGGGCATCGCCTCTGCAAAACACCTGCTAATGTTTATGGACGAGGAAACTGAGGCACAGCAGGTAAGGAGCTGGCCAATGTCACAGCGGCATCACGTAGCAAAGCTGCAATTTGAACGGAGGCGGCTTTGCCTCCAGAAACCCCAGCAGCGACACGCAGCTCTCCCCAGGATTCCCCAGGCCGCTGGGCGAGCAGCAGAGTCCGAGACCAGTGAGTGGACTGGAGGGAGTGCTTTCCCCGCTCGCCCTTCTCCGTCTGGGGCAACCTTGGAGAGTCTGCGTTCCAGATCGGGCAGCCAGAGACAAAGGACCTGTTGCCTCATTCTGAATATAACGTGAATGACACATCAGCGCAGGGAGTCGAGTGTCCCTGAGGCTGTGGGTCCCTGCAGCACAGCCTGGCAAACCCTGAGAAATGCAGACGGGACGCTCTTCCCCACAGGGCTGCATGGTGGTCGTTTATGCCGGGGAGGGGCAGGCACGGGAGGGTGGGCTCAGCCGACACATCACGTTCACAGCCGTCTGCAAACAGAAACGGGACTTTGGGGAAACCACCCAAGCTGCCGCAGGCTGTGTTCTGGCACTTCCCGTTAATGGATCTTAAAGTTAGAAATGAGATGAAACAGGAGAAAAGAGGCAAGAGAAGCAAAAAAGAACTACCTCCAAGGGAAAACCCACTATCCATCAGCCCAGGCCAAACATACAGGCGAAAATACCATCGGAGCAACGCCAGTCAGACAAGTTGGCTCACATGACTGCCAGACTCAACAATAGCACAGTCTGAAAACTGAATAGTTCCATTCATTTAATTCAGAGATGAATTCAAATCCTGTGTCTGCTTGGCCATTAAACTACAGGCTGGTTGTTTGTCATTAACTCCGGTTGGTTCCACACGCATTGCTTTGTCTAACATCTTGACGTCACCCACAAATAGGACATGAGAAAGGACAACACGGCTCACTCCTTTGCGTGACAGAGAATAGAGGTAAAAATGGAATGACTCAGGAAGGGCTCCCCTGACAAGAGCCTAGTTTTTTAGATGTTACGTGCAAAGGGACCGTGTGGGAGCCGGGGTGGGGGACCCTCGTTTCTCAGGCGCTTCGATGGCAGTAAATGATGGCTGGGGAGAGAGCTGGGCTTCCAAAGGAGACCTAAACGTCAATAGCAGCGTCTCACGCTGACGGCATGTGAATTAACTGCCACGTTTGCGCTGCGTGTCTTAATCACTGTATGTAACCAACCCTGAGAGCAAAACTCAGAAGTCCATACTCTTAGTATTGGTCCCTGATGGTGGGGAAAATGTCATGCACAAAAGTTCAGAAACCTACCCATGTGACGGAGCACAGGTCAAACCCAGAAATCTGGCTCCAGAGTCCGCACGTTAATTACTCCCTTCAAGGAGAAAGGGTAAGAGGGACCAGAAGGCAGAAGGGAATCCCAGCAACAAGGAAGGAACAACAGGAAGAAATAGAGAGAAGAGATAGGAGATAGAAAGGGCAGAGAAAGGACGCAGAGAAGGGAAAGAATGTGAAAGAGGAACATGAAAGAAAAGGAAATAAAGCCGCTATTGGGAGGAAGACGCAGCCAGGCTCTCCAGGGTCCTCGTGTCTGGCCGGCCACCCGTCCCGGGCACCGTGCTGCTCCCAGCTTGTCTGTGTGTCCTGCTCCTTCTGGGGCAGGTGGACCGTCCCTCTGCAACCAGAGAAAACTGCGCCTGGGCAGCAAGGGATGTCTACCAGGCCTGGGCCTCGCTAAGCACCCCTCTTCCGTTTCCTTTCCTTTCTTTCTCTAAGTTTGCAAGATCCTGAATCATTCTCCATTTTTAAAAAAATGTTTCCCTCCTAAAGGAAGAAGGCCACAATAAAATAATAGCTCAGACCTCCTTTGGTTCCAGTTCCCACTGCAGTGAGGTGACAACACACCAGGAAGCCAAGACCTTCGGCCACTGCAGGAGCCACGCACGGGCAGGGACCCAGATGGAAACAGGCACTTGGCACACGTCCTGGTCACACAGCTCCGGCTGTGGAAGCCAGCGGTGACCCCAGGGCCAGGGTTAAAGGGAATGGTCCCCCACACGGGTCTGGTCCAGGCAGGAGCCTGTGCGAGTCACCAGGGAGTTAGGCCGTGGGAAGTACTGAGCGGTGACCTTCCACTTCCTGAGAATGACATTCCAGGGTGGCCTTCGGGGCACTGCTTCTGAAGAATGTAAAACAGGAGCTTTGTTGATTTCTTTCCAAAGTGTGGTCTGTCAAATTCCCAGATTGTTCCAGCAATCCGTGCTGCCTCTCTGGATCCGTCTTCTCCCAGGACCCACACCCCTGAGACGTCTCGGCAGCATCTGCAAGTCCTGGGAAACAGTCCTAGTGAAGTGGCGTCAGCAACGAGGCAGCTGGGCTCTCCTGCCCCCCGCCCCCCACTGTGCCCCGGGCGCTGCCTTTGTCCTCATTTCTCCTCTGTAGGACCTGCTCTTTCTGCTGCCCTTGCCTGTTGCTAATGATTTCATGCCTTGGGGGTGTTATAAAGAACAATGTGGGTTGCAAATTCCAGATCCATTTTTCTTCTGATTCCTGTCTTATCTGACTGACCTGGAGCCCCTCCCACTAGAGACTCCAGAACCTTTGTCACTCACTCCACACACCCAGTGGGCACCCAGCTCTGCAGAATTCCTTGGGGTGACACTTCTTGAAGTCCGCCCCAGCTTCTCCATCGCAGGCCCTTCATCCATGGCCTGGTTTATCGCCTGGCCTTTCAGTCTTTCCGTCTCTCGTCTGCTATCCTCTAATTCACTCCAAACCATGGCCAGTCTGCTCTAAGATGCACATTTGATCTCTCACTCTTCTGCTGAAAATTTGCGATGCTCCCAACTCATGAGGCTGGTGTTCAACTCTATGATTTTGAACTCTGCTGAGTGTTCTGGCCTCACGGCCTATAAGCCCCCCTTCAATCCAGCTGCGAGGACACTCCAGGAAGTGGCGCTGTCACTGCCTGTCACTGTCCAGCTCAGACCCCATCTGAGGGTCCCTTACCCAGTTACCTCTTACTCTTTATTTTAAACTCAGCTCAAGCCCTCCCCACATGGAGACGCCTTCTCCTATTTCTGATATGATTGAAATGTTGCTCCGTGGGGCTCCCTCCAGACTGTGTCCTGCTTTCCTTGCTACGAGCACATCGTCCTGTGACCACTGATGTATGAGGGTGTCCCCCAAACTACACTGCAACCCTCAGCTCACTGACCAGGCCCCTGCGATCGCATAACGCCTGCACCAAGTAATGGGCCTAACACTGGGGAGGGGACTCTTGGTGACTGAGTGACAGAGCAGCGCTACCTGCTCCTGGGTGCACAAGGAAGCCGCCCCCCAGCCCCTCCGGGATCTGAGTGCTTACTCTGGACCTACTGTCACATGGCCTGACCCTCTCGGGTCCCCTGTAGTCTTGCCCTCCTGCTCTTGGGGAGGCATGGACATTTCGCCCAGCCTCAGGCTGGGGCTGGGAGCGAAATACCCAGAGTCAGGAAGAGCTGGTTGGAACCACTTTACAGAGAAAAGCAGATTTTAAAACGGAAGTTACAAGCGTGCAAACAGTGTGTTCCTCTGTTGGTTTCATACATGTATTAAAACATATAATTATATATAATTAAAATCCGTATTCTCCTTTATTTCCACAGCATAAAACAGCTAACACGTATTATTTACGCTCTGCTAATACCTCTCCCTGTGGATGGACTTAACGCGTGTCACAGCCGCAAGATGAAGAGACACTAACATTTACCACCTCCCGTTACAGGCGACGAACCGACTCTCACAAGGGCCCTGCTGCCCGAGGTCGCACAGCTCACAGCAGAGGTGGCAGGTCCCGTCCTCGGCTGCACCGCCTGCCGGGGAGCCTGGCGCTCTGTCTACCTGGTGAGCTCACAGCAGTGGCTGCCTGACCGCTCTCCTCCACAGGGGCTTCCCTGCCAGGTCCTCTGCGACCCTCACACCGCGCTCCTTCCTCTCTACGCTCCCGTCTACCTGCCTCCTCTGGTCCTTGTCAACTTCTACAGCTTCTGACAGTCGCCGCTCACACTCCACGTTTCCCTCAAACCCTCTCCCCTGACCCACACGAGAGTCTCCTGTTGTCACAGCGACAGAGAGGATCTCCTGAGACACAGACCCGATGCGTGTTCCGTGGCCTCGTCCTCACCTGGCTCAGTCCTGGGGTGGCTACGGGGGCCGTGCGCACACTGGCCTGCAGTCCTGCTCCCTCAATCTCGGCTGGCCTGCGCCCTGATAATTCAGAAATAAGCCGGGCGTTTTGTGACCTTGGCACTGAAAACAGGCCCCGCAGTCCGTGCCGTCCAGGGTGACATTACAGGGAATTTAGTCTCGTCAGTAACCTTACACATAAGCGGAAAGACGGGCCCAATGCAAAGGCAACAATGAAAACAAACGGGCGAGTACCTAGTGGTCAGTGTGCCGTCCATCCACAGTCTCACAGTGGTGACGTTTCCCCTCACCGCGGCCCACGCCATCCCGTCAGTCCCCCCAGCACCCTGCTCTGCGGGGAGCGAGGCACCTCGGAGTGGTGTCAGGTGACTTGTTTGCCTGAGATCGCAGGACCAGCAAACAGGTCGGGGGTAAAGGAAGGTCTGTTTGCCTCCTGAGCAATTAGGTCTTAGTGACTGTCTCCCAACTTATGCTGCTGCCAATACTCACCCAAAACGGCTCCCATCCTGGGGTGCCAGCTGTAAGGGTGATTTTATGTGAGTTTATACTCGGCCCCAGACTACGGGTCTGGAACAAGTAACACTGCTGTGTGACACAGGCGTGGGGAAGCGTCACATAAAAGACAGGGCCCCAGGGTCCAAATGCACAGAGTTGGTGTTTTGGGGACGGGAACTGTTAAAAAAAAATCTATGCTTAACAATCCCTCGAAATAATCAGTTTGTAAACCCCTTGTGTAGGGGAGTCCACCAGAACGGGGAATCTGAGGTTGTTTCCTTCAGACACTCTGGTGTGTTGTCCCAGTGGACAAAGGACCTCAGCAGCAGTCGCGCGTGGGGCCCAGACGGACGACAGGCAGGGCGAGCGGCTGCCCGGGGCTCCGACAGGCCAGCGGGAAGTCCCTCTGCCCAGCGCCCACACTGTCCACACCGCCGTGACTGTGGGGCAGAGCGGGCAGCGCCAGCCACACCAGCTCACGTGAGACTGAGGGGCTTCTCAGAGCTCATCCAGCGAAGCCTCGTCCTTCTAGAAATACCCCCGAGCCCGTCCGCAGTGACTCACCTCCATCCCCAGCGTGCTCAGCGTCAAGAAAAGTCGGTTCTGTACCGCCTGTGGGTCGACTGTCTTCCGAATTCCTGTTGATTTGCTCTAACAAAAAGAGTAAGACCTTTGGAGGCAGACCCCACGCGGAAGGTCTCTCTTCTGTACCCTGTCTGTCAGGTAGGACGGGTGCCTCAAGGTCGGGCTGTCCTTCCTGCTCTTGCTGACCGCTAAAAGGTAGTCCAGTGTTTGGCAGGGGCAGCTGCTACTCCAGGAGATTTGTATATAAGCAACAGCTGAGCCTCCTTCCCCAGACAGAGATGTACATGTGAGCCGTGCGTCTCCTTCACTTGCTGCAAGTAAATAAAACCACCGTAACGACTATGCGGCACACCTGAAGCTAATATAATGCTGTATGTTGAGTGTAACTGAAAAATACATGTTAAAAAAGGAGAAACGAGAACAGTACACGTATTCATTGGGGAAGACTCGGTGTGTACGCGGAGCTGGGCGGTTCAAACCTGTTGTTCAGCGTCAGCTGTACAGGAAAGGAGGGCATGTCAGGAGGGCACGTTTACATCAGAAACACGATGTGTGTGGCAACTGTTCGGTGCTCAGATGGACACACTGACCGCGCCGTGAGTTACATTAACATTAAACCCAGTTCTATCAAGAGGGGTTGCCCGAGAGCCTGCTTTGCTGGAGAAGCTGAGCCGGTCAGCTGAATTCCACGGTGTGGGGGCAGAGCCCCAAAAAGCAGTCTCCAGGCTCTCGGCCTCACATAGAAAGGTGTTGGCTCAGGTAGTAAATGGCCAACTGTGATTGCATGGCCATCAGCTGTGGCTAGTTGGCCGTCAGCTGTAACCAGTGAGCCATTGGCCACTAATATAACTGCTGTGGCTAAGAAGGAGAGGGAGGAAGAGAAGGAGAAAAAAGAATGGGGCTAGCAAGAAGACGGCGGCTGGGCTGGCAAGCGTGGATGGCGGTTTGCGGACAGTGTGTATCCAGCCTCCAGTGAGAGTATAGTGCCGCCAGAGAGAATAAAGTGGTATGACTCCCCTACCTATGGCTCCGTGGGTGTTCCTTTTTGGCCTCACCATATCCTGCGTTCTTGTATGGGGAGCGGGAGCAGAGACCCTGCAGGCCACCCCGCACGACACACGGTCACACGTCGCCAGGAGGAAAGCTGGTCCGATGGCACCAATAAAGCCGATGGACGCTGGCGTACAAGCCAGTGCATGTAGCCATTGGTCACTTGGCTCAGCCCCTCCAGGGGACAGGGCCACTCCAAGTCCTCTTCGGGCACCTGGCAGCGACATGGGTCCTTCAGGTGACAGGTTTTCCTAGAATCAGTTCCTTTCCTCAGTGAAGTTTGCTGACACTAACGTGGGGAGACACCTACTCGGGTTTCTATCAGCAAAAACCTGCGGCTCTTTCATTCTGATGCTTTGCCACCCCCATCAGCAGGTGACAATTCTGAAGCCGGTGTTTCCACAGAGACTGGGCGCATCTCACCCAGGTGGTTCTAGTTAAGACCTCGAGGCTGTAAAATGAAGCTTCGTTCCATCCCACTCGCGTTCAAGATGAAATGAGACAGAAACGAGGGGAGGGGGGAAGGGAGCTGGTGGCCTTACAAACTGAAATCGGAGCTGTGCTCCACTGAGTGTCTTCTGTTGCTTAGAGTTTGTCTGTTCTGGTTTGGGACGGGGTGGGGGCCGTGATGGCGGAAGGCACAGACCCTGTTTACTGTCCAACAAGCCCTGTTTATGAAAAGTGCCCCCCAGCTGGTCATCTGGCCGTGACCAAGTTACTGCTGCTCCCTTTTGGCTGGTAGACAGTCCACATCACATTCTTCTCTCGGAGGTGGCAGACGTGCACGACGGCAAGCCTTCCTACAGACACATCATGTCTTTCCGAACACGTCAGCCTGTAACATTGGCCAAAATGTCACATGGCCAAGCCAGGCCAGGGAGCCGTGCAGGGCAGTGAACTCTGCTTCTGGTGGAACGGAGAGGACTTATTACCTGTTTGCTGTAAAATAATCTAAATGATCACACACCATCTTTCATTCATACTTTAATATCCTTCCTCACATGAGATAGACTCACCCCCTCCTAAGACCCCCAACGGTCTCTCTCAACGCCAGCCTCAAGCCTGGAGTTCAGAGTCCCTCCCTCCACGTCATGTTTAGGTGAGGTTCATCTTACTGCACCGACCTATAAACTTGCAAGACAATTAATCTGCCTTCCACACATTCAATACACACGGGGATGTGGACAGAACAGAAGGGCCAGTGTGATGGGGGCGATGGCAGGACAGTCGGCGTGAGGCCAGGGTGGTGGCCAGGGACAAGGTCACGACCCCAGGGCGTGGAAAGGCCATCATGCTCTATCGGGACTGGAAATCAGACACAATATGTTCACCTCCCTCGGCCCAGCAGCGTTGCCTTTTCTTCCCTGCACAGCAGTTTGTCCGTGTCCATGGTGTCAGGCCAGCCTGGCAGGGCACAAAGTGTCATGGCCTCGTCTGCTTCCTTCCCCTGAGTTCTTCTCGCCTCTTCAGGGAACTAAAAGGGTCTCCCCTCCACAGACTATCAGTTCATTTTTCTTAGGCCAGGCCAATTTTTCATCACTCAGTAGAGATGTAAAGAGAGAGAAAAGTAGAGGAAACAAACTTGCAAAAAATTAAAGGAAGACGTTAATGTCCCCCTCTGGGCTCACAGCTGCCACTTCACAAGAGAACAGCTTTGGCAAATATTTGTAGCATGAGAGAAAAGTGATTTATCAGCCACTCTGCTTAAGTCAACAGGCTTTCTGAGCGGACTCAGCTGTGTCCCGGCCTTCCCGCCCTGCTGGGCCCCTCAAGAGCCATTCTTCTGCTTGTGCTGTTCCAGCCGCCCAGCAAACTTTTTGAAATGTTCACTTTTTAAATAATTAAGTGCCACCGTCTCTGTGAAGCCTCGTCTGACTCTCGAGGACAGAGTCGGTTAACTCTTCTCTAAGTTCTTCGAGCATATTTCCTTCTTTGCATCTTCACTGAAACAAGAAGTTCTCCTGTCCCGCCCGCCAGGCTGTGAGCTCCTCACAAGTTTGTACGTCTTCTGGTGTATTTCCTCATCATTCAGTCCAGTGCCTGACAAAAATGCTGACAAAGGAAGGAAGGAGGCAGGAGGGGGGAGGGAAGGAGGGAAAAAGGGAGGGAGGGAGGCCACAGGGTGGAGAGAGGGAGAGGGACGGGGAGGAAACATTTATGTCCTTTGTTGCCTGCCTCTCAAACCTGTTTTCGAAAGAGGCAGAATATATGAAACTTAAGAAAACATAAAACGCTTAGAAAACTATAAACACAAGTGGGCATTTGGGTGAGGATGATAAGCCAGGATTCTTGGTGGAAATGTAGAATATTCTAGACAGGAGTCACATTCCGTCTGCGAGGTAGTGTTTGTTTTGGAAAATCCTAACCTTCTGAGCTCACTCTGCCCAGCCTGATGCTGAATTCCCAAAGATGGAAACGCGCAGCAGCTCTGCATGTTTTCTTTATGACAAGCAGAATTTTTTACTTTTCCTTCTTCGAATAAAACATGATCTGAGGGACCTGATTTGTCTGTTGAAAAACTGAGTCCTGGTTTTATCTCATCATTTCACATTCTGGCAAATGAGTCGAACAATTTCCGCTGAAGTCGAGTGTACGTTTCCCCGGGTTGTTTTGGCGGCTGTGAGCTTTATTCCAAGTAAACTGAATGGCAGATCTGAAGCCGGCCAGACCCAGCCCGATATTAACACTAGGCCCCCTCCCCCTTCACAGGCTTCTCTCTGGACGGTTAATCATCCCCAGCTTCACCTTCCCTGTGTTTAGAAAAGAGGAAACAGCTGCTTTGTCTAATCTGTGTAGTCAGACAAGTGACTACATTGTATTCAAGCGCAGTGGCCCCCCCGGCATTTAGGGAGCACCACTCTGCATCTCAAGTTTCCTGTGAGTTTAATTTATGTTTTTCTAGTAATGGTACTTCATTTTACACCTAGTCGATTTCCAGCACCACCTTCCATTGCTTCCTAGGCATTAGTCAGGGTTCAAGCTGGCAGGACAGAGCCTGCTTCAGTCAGACTTTACGAGACAAGACGGCAGGGGACCGGAGAAGGCCGCCTGGTCCGGTGGCCGCCATTTTGGAAATGGAGACGGCTCAGAGAGGGGGGGTGATCTAAGCTGGGGGTTTGATAATATAAGACACAGGGCAGGTTTCAGCTGGGGGTTTGATAATGTAAGACACAGGGCAGGTTTCCAGGAAAGAATGAGCACACGTGAAAAGGTTCCCTACGGTGCCATTCATCACGGCAAATTCAACGTGTTTTAAGTAGCTTAACCCCCCTCCCCCCATAGTATTTATTAGGTTGGTGCAAGAGACATTGAGGTTTAAAAACAACTGCAAAAACCACAATTACTTTTGCACCAACCTAATGGAAACAAAGACGTTTCTATAACTAGCGCCCCCTCCTGGCGAGCTTCCAGGCCTCGTGGGGGCTGAGTGCTTGACCTGGGCGCGAGTCACTGTGGGGACTGAGGGCTGAGCTGCCCGTCGTGCAGCGGGGGCCCCGGACCCCAACCACAGCGTCAGGTGGGCACGGCAGCGCTACCTCAAGCGGCAGTGACACAGGAGACCCGGCTCACGGGCACGCGCGTCCCTGGCTGGAGAGCAGGGGTGGGTGTGGGCCCTTTCCTGTCCCCAGAGGCCCTGGTCCCCAGGACTCAGTGTGGCTGCAAGGAGAGCTGTGGCGTGTCCAGACAAAGCGTCAGAGCCGACAAGCGGAAGCCACTGTGTTGGCTGCTGGGGCTGCCCCGGGCGTCACAGGCAGAAGGACCATGGGATCAGGGCAGGACCTCTGTGCTCCTCCCACCAGGCCCTTGTGTCCTCAGAGAACACGTCGCAGGCGGTATGTGACTTGTCCCATTGAGCCCTCGGGGCCTGGAAAACTCAGCCGTTTGTCCTTTGAAGCTTAGGAATGGCTGTTTCTACAGTGGCTGACTTAACATTGTGAAGGTTACACAGCCTGGTCTGTCTGGGCAAATCGCAGCTGGGCGACAGGAAATGTGTTTCCCAAACCCCAAAGCAGAGAACATCGTCTGACAAGTGTACCTTTGGGGAAACAGGATAGGAAATTAGAAATGGCAACTGTCCTGGAAAAACCTCTGTGACCTCTGGACTGTTAGCAAAGCCTATCGCTTCCTGTGCTTTCAGGATGTGTGGCTTCCTCGGGCACCCAGCAGTGGGTGGCAGCTGTGATTGCAGGCGGGAACTGGAGGGGTGGGATCCCGTGGGGTCTGTGGACGAGACGCAGTGGAAAGTCATCAGAGGAGACAAAACGAAGGAACTCAGAAAAAGGCAGGAAGGAAATTAACCCCAAGAAGAAATGATATCATCTTACCACAAGCAGATTGCACACCCCAGAGACAGGGGAGCTGCAAAAACTCCGAGGGCTGAGGAACTGCAAATGGGCAACAAATGCACCACACGTGTGGACATGATTCAAGAATTCAACGGAAGCCCCCAGGGGTCACAAGTCATTAGATGAGACAGCAAAATAAGCAGGAATAGAATGAGCCAACATCAGCTTTCCCAAACAGATGTAAACCTGTAGCCTCGGGTGTCAGTCAAGAGTTCCAGGTCTTGGGGAAACGTGACCGCCGACCCAGCTGAGGCTGCCATCTGAGGTCAAACACCTCTTTAAACGAAAGAACCAGACAGACGAGTTGTAATGAGCCTGGTCACAGACGAGGACCATCTTCACGCATGCCCTCTTGCGTCCTTCTGTGTTTTTAGCACTTAAACTGTGACTCTATTAGCGTGAAGTCCAGTGAGAAGGATTTTTTCAATTCTGTTTTTCTACACACACATCAGACACACTCAGGAAGAAGCTATGCAAACAGCAGTTATCAGGCCACTGAACAGACTTGATACTCAAGGGTCACAGTATCTCAGAAAGACAGCGGCTGTGCTTCTGTGTCAGTTGGCTGGACTGTTTTAGACTCAGGACACAGAGATTCTAAGGAGTGGCCCCAGTCTGGGGGGGAAGGGACAAGGGGACGCAAGTAAAGCATAGTATTGCTCTCTCTCCTGGTGACACTGAAGAAGAGCTTATTTCTCTGATCCTGTCCCTTCACATCAGCAAGGCAGCTGGAAGCAATGGGCCTGGATTAGGCTCTGGGGACAAAAGCCATGTTTTGTAGGTTATGAAATCTTTCATGGATATAATGTCAACGACTTCCCTCCTACCCTTCCCTCCCCCCACTGCACAGAGTTCTATGTGATAGAAACTCTGAGTAGCCCCATTTTTGCAGCTGAGCCAACAGAGTCTCAGGGAGCCTGTGACATCACCCAGAGGAGGTGGAGGAAGACCCTCACCTCACCCACGACTCAACTCTGTGACCCTGAGTACTGAGTACTGAGTACTGAGCCCAAGTACCGAGCCAACGAGAGGGAAATGACGGTCGTAACTGGAAAAGCCATTTCCAGCCCCAAAGGCTAATATTATCTACGCGTGATTTTCTGAAGTCTGCACTGACAGTTCAAAAAGACATTTAGTTTTTTATCACAATATTCCATCTGTAGCTTTGAAATCTCTTGTACATCTGTTGTGCGTCTTGAGGAGCTAAGATCTGAGTAAATGCTTCCATCTGGATTTCAAAAGCCTTTATCTTCACGATGCAGACACGCTATAGGCACCTGATAAATAAAAGGTCGGCCTATTAGTCATTCTAGAAGGACAGGGTTGGGAAGATTCGTAAAATAAGAACATGCAACCCCCAAATGCCATGAAACGTTTCTGGAGGAGTCAGGTGCCGTTTCGAAGGGGTAAGGTCAGCCCCCATCCCTGCTGACCTCCTAACGTGAAATAGAAATAGTTCTAAAATGAAAAGGCACAACCGCTACCTGCCAAGAAATAATCACCAGTACTTTATTTCCTTTCTCTGCTTTCTTTTTAACGGGTAGCAAATTGCCTGGGGTGCCCAGGGACAGAGAACTGAGTGAGGTCTGACTCACTTACACAGGGGAGGAGCCCAGCCACCAGGTGGAGGAAACTGTCACAGAGCTACCTGGGAGGTGGCTCTCTGCCTGCAGGGGTCTGGGCTGAGGTCCCAGCAGCCCCCTCACCTTGCTGCCAGCCTCCCCTCCTCTATGAGTTGCTGTCTGTGGTGTGATGTTTCCTGAGGGCACAGTTAAAAGCCACCATCATTTAAATTTTCTTAGTGGCCTATCCTAGGAACTTGGGGGGTGAGGGGTGTTTGGAAGTTTTCACATCCAGACTTTTTCAGAAGTGAAAATGCCAGACCCATGCTTTTCCAAACGCTTAAAAGGCGAGAATTCCTGACTCTCCTCCATGACTACCCACCCAGGTGGAAGGGCCATGTCTCGTGTGGGAGCGTTTCAAGCTCATGGGACGTCACCTGCTTAGTTAGATGGGGTCTGAGGGTAGGAAGGAAATCTCCCTGGAGAAGGTGGTATCTGTGCGCTCATTCTTCAGAAAGCTGTGAGGGAAAGGGGACCGAGTGACAAGAACCGCCCTGGGTGAAGCCTGGGGCAGGGAGACGTGTGCCTTTGGGAGCTGGGCACCACGTGGGCAGACCACGGAGACAAGTGCACTTAGAGAACTCTGTGCATGAGGCTCAGGACTCAGCTGAAGAGAATCTCGGCAGAGGGCAGGGCTGGACCGCTGTCCTGGGCGCCCGGGAACATCGCGCTGTCTGTTCCAGCCCTGCTTTGCCTGAATCCGAATTTTTCCTTTATCACCTCTCTGCTCCTCGTCAGTAGAATTGTTAAAGTCAAGTAGATTTGGAAGGCGTGGTTTTTGTTGCTGTGTTAAAAAGCAGTCAAAATAAACGTTCAGTTACAAGGAACGCGGGCACAGCAATCTTTTCGTCCTATTCATTAGAGCGTCTGGGTACTGTTCCCTTTAAGTGTCTTTTACGTTTTCCAGGAATTCTGCTCGGAAGCAAGGTTGTTTCGGGCACGTAGCAGCACTCAGGCAGGCGTGTGTTTCTCACAGGTGACAGTTCCTTCCCCAGCAGTCACAGGACACCACTTTTCAGACGTCACTAAGACTTCCAGTCACCTGCTGCCCGCCCGTATGCCCGCCGCCCGAGAAGGGTGACCTGGAACCGTGAGCTCATTCCCAGGGACCCAGCAGCCTGGCCATGAGGCCAAAGGGGGCGCAAAGCCGCCTCCTCACAAGCTTTGCTCTCCACTAAGATTCCCACCCACATTTTTTATTATTTCTAACTTCTTAGAACATTGAGACGGCAGGGTTGGACCAAAGGTGGAAAGGCACGGGCAGTGGGCTGGGTCTGCAGGGGGGGCACCTCACATGCAGAAAGCTCTGGAGGCTCTGGGGGGCCTACTGAAGAGTTAGGGCGTCTGGAGAGTGATGTGTGGGCAAAATAATTTTCCCAGGTGCTGCTGACTTAGAAAACGCGACATTAGCAAGACGAGCTCTGGGGATGGCCCGGCTTGGAGGACGTGGCTGACACCCCGCGTGCTTCTCTTGGCCAGTGGGAGCCCCAATACCTCATGCTTTGGGGGTTCGCACATGGCCTGGTGCCCGGGGACCACAGCAGTCTGCGGGGTGAGTCTGAACTCTCGGTTTCGATTTGTGTGATGACTTTGAGAGCATACTTCTCTGTGGGCGAGAAGAGAAGTGTCAGGGATCTTTGCTCTGACGACATTTCTGATGGAAACGCTCCGAAGCGCATCCAAGGTAACTAAAGAGAAGTGGTGTTGAGGAGAGTGGCAGGAGCCATACCTGCATTCAACAGAGCAGGGCCTCACGGGAACTGGGACTGAGCCCAGGAAGTTGCCGGAGCAGGACAGGCACTGCAGCCTGTGTCCACCCCCCCCTCTGCACACGGGTCTCTGCCTGGGGTCTCCCTGTCCGGCTGCTCCCCTCCGAGCTCCTCTCTCCACGCCCCCGCCCGCCAGGTGTATGATTGTAGCTGTTTGTTACCTGGTCTATCAGAGCGCCAGCCCACAGCCATGGACCTGAGCTGCAGCTTGCAGGGCACCTGCTTTCTGACCTTCCCCCAGTGGGTGCGGAGAGAAAGGGACCGCGTTGCTCAGTGAACAGTGCGGGTTCCAGGTGACAACATGTGTTGGTCCCCCTAACAGTGAACAGTTGGGTCCCCTGAATCCACGGGGAAGTCCAGAGAGTGTATGCAGACGGGGCACAGGTAGCTCCCTGAGCCTGCACGTCAGGCCACATGACAGGTGACGCTTCTTAGGACAGGACCATCCCAGGCGACCAAGGGCTCACCTGGCGAGGAGCACAGTGAACGAACAAGGCCGTCGTCTGTCATAGAGCAGGCGAGAGTCAGGAAAGATTGCACGAGGCGGCTCTGAGCACACATTTAATGTAATATGCGTGACCGCGGTTACAGGTACACACTTGGGGCTTTATTTGTCAAGAAGTGAGTCACATAGTACACGGCGTATTGGATACAGAGCCAGAAGAGAAACACAGCTGTTCTCCCACGAAAAACATATGGGATAAATGCTGACAATCAGATTTGCAAACCTTTCACTTCTACCCTCTCTCTGGGCCCCGTCTCCGGAAGACGAGGTGCGGCTGCAGCATTTGGAAAACATTCAGTTCCCCGAATCCTGATACCATGTATGAAGAACTTTGGGCCCAAATTATCCAGATGACTTCTCTACATGACAACTCTGTCAGCAATTCCTGCTGCTCTGGCTACGCCTCAGCTTGTGTGTTTTCTTAAATAGGAGGCTAAATGCTTCCAGATTACATAATTGCTAAAGGTTTGCTCCTGCAGGGGGAGGGGAGGACGGGGGACCCATGGTGTGAGGTGGGGGGCTACCTCAGGTGAGAAAATAAGTAACTTGCATGGGGTTTATTAACCTGATATGAATGATATGATATGAAGCTTAATGTTATGAATGTTCAGAGTTTGATGTGTAGCTTCTCTATTAGAAAAAGAAGGTAAGGAGATTATTACTAAGGGTGAGGTGAGCATGTTACATAGGTGTCTTGGTTGGTTTTTGTTTTTCGCCCTTCACTCTCTGCCCTGAGTTTCCATTCAAAGCCACGAACGTGTCCTCGGCTGGAAGAGTTGAAACGCCCCGTCCCCACAGGGACGCCCGACGCTGGGAAAGCCTTCCCTTGGGCGCCTGGTGCTCTGCGTGGCCACATGACCCATTGGGGTGAAAGCATGAGTCGCACGAGCCGCAGCTGCTACCTAAGAGCCTCGTCCCTGCAAGTGTTCCATACATGCTTGTCTGATAGGCTGGGGACACTGGGTGACCAGACAAGTTAATGACAAGTCAGGCAGGACGTGTGGGGACGCACTGAGACCTCACGTCCAGACACTGCAGACGTGCCGGCCCTTGGGTTTGGATACTTGGCTGTCAGAAGCCAAGTTCCCCACGCTCTGCTTTCCGGGCGTGCAAACCAAATGGGGACGTGGGTCCTCCATGGCTGCTCTTCTCTGACCAGGCAACCCAGGATTTTAGCGGGAGTCAAGAAGTGCCTCCCTGCCGTGTCGATGCTGAAGGGGAGGCAGCCGGCTTCTCAGTCACACAAAGCTGCTGTCACTGGCGCCTGGGGGTGGACCCACCCGCAGGCCTGGGCCCTCTCTTCTCTACCACTTTCCTCCTCTCCTTCCTCCCACAAATCTGCTCAATTCCCAGGAAACAGGGACAATGGCCCCGAGATGCAGTGACTTCAGGGGTAAAAGTAGTTTCCTTGACAGTCTTGAAAACAGCCTTTTCAAGGTTGCTCAGATGACCAAATCTGTGACGGGACAGACAGCTTGACAAGTCCCGCCTAGGGTGCTATTAGCTGATTAATTGATTGGCTGATGGTCAAGTTTTTATTGAAACTTCCGGCCAGCTATTATTCTCTGGGAAATCATTAAGTCCATCCTATTGAAAGGGAGGTTATACAGAGAACACACCCGCCGAGCAAAGCCACGGCTTTGTGGAGGATACAAACAAAACACAGTTTCCTTCACCAAGTTCGTCTCTTTCTGCACTAAAACCTGAAACCGACTTAGAGCGGGATTTACACAGCAGCGAACAGGGTGCACGGGGCTTGGGAGTGAGTGGGACAGGACGTGCCCACGTGTGTGTGATCCCCTCGGTTTAAAAGGACTCTGAGTGCCCTAGATTTCAGGGTGTCCATCTGAGAGAAAGAAAATGTGTGTGAGGGTGTGTGTGTGTTCACAGGAAAACACACTGCTTTAATAGATAAACGAGGGACACAGACTCCTAATTTACTACTACGAGTCCACAGTCTGTCTCTCTTCTGGTCCAGTGTAGACCCTAATCTGAGCCAACCCCAAAACCGCCAACCCCAGGCGGACGGGTGCAGCGATGGGCCTGGCCTACCCTTAGCTTTCTCTCCAGAACAAGCATTCACCCCACTCCCACTGACCACGTGTTGGTCTCACCGCCTCCCTACATCCCGGGTCCACTTACGACTGTAGTTACATTTTCACCCCACACACCACTTTCCCAGGCGATTTACTCAGGGGACAGGAGGAGGAAGAGGAGGAGGGAGGGATAGCGGCTGCACAGTTTCTCTCCTGAAGATCATCCCAGTTTTTCTAATTTCCCAGAATTAAAAGAATGTATTTCCTTTGTGTTACCACGGAAACTTCTAGTAACACAGTTTTTTCTTTTTCTCTAAGTTTAGAAACACTTTCAAAAGATTTCAAAAACTTTTCCGGGGCAATTTTGAAGTGCTTGCTTTCTCATTTGGGGCTGTGATATTTGCATTGCTTTTAATCATATTACTTCCTATGTTAGGAAAGTTTCGAGTGTGTGTGTGTGTGTGTGTGTACTGCCTTCAATTTAAAATCACATACATGTATGCATACACGTCTCATGTGGCCGTGTGTCTGGAAGGCATCCCTTCCCTCTGCAGCCGTCACCGCTGCCCTTGCTTGGGTGCTTTGCCTGCCTCCGCCTCCTGGGCTGAGCTTAGGCCAGAGGAAAGGCCTCTTACAGTCACTGACAACCCTGCTCACTGCAGGGTGTGCTGTCATCCTGTGAACACAGCCCGTCTGGTCACGGCAACACCACCCTCTGCGTGAGCTCGGTCACGGCTCTTTGGGCATTTTCAAACGTTTAGCTATTTTAAATAATGTGAATAAAATATTTGAATTTTTAATTAAGTTAAATCTTTTCTTAAGAACGTTTTGGCATTCAGGAAAAAGTAGCTCACCTACATTCTTGGGGTCTAAGCTTTCTAGCTGCGTCAGAAAGTGAAGGGCTGGCGATTTCACGCTGCCTGGGGGCCGTGTGGACAGATGCTGGGGGAGGCGGGGCCAGGAGTTTCTGATGTGAGTTGCCTGTCACTGGGACACAAATGTGGAGAGAACGGCCTCAGGATGGCAACGCTGACCTGGCCCAGCTGTGCCGGCTCGGGACGTGGTGACGGGGCTTCTTTGAGGTGAGTGGGCCCGACAAATAGGAAGCACTCACACCTCACTAGCGGCTGCTGGCCATGGACCCAGTCACTCCAACCCATTTGCGGGATGTGAAACGGGAAGTGTTCACATCATCCTTTGAAATGACAAAAATGACAAAAAGGGGAAAAACCCAACCAAGACACCCAGTGTGTCCCAGAAGAACACGGGAACACAGCTGCTTCGCTTTCCATGTTTGTAAGAAATAACTGAATATACAGGCTACAAACTTGTGAAACTAGGAGGGTGTGAATGAACCAGGGAAAGGAGGAAATGCCAGACTACACCGTGCGATCTACTGAACCGTCTCCGAGCTTTATTACTCTTCAAAATACTTTTCTGATTCACTGAGTGTCCTCAGGGTGGTTACCCTCTAGCACAGTTCACTTTGATTCTCCTTGTCACTGAATCATGTAAATCATGACTTAATCAAACCTACTGAAGATGAGGAAAAAATTCTAGCAAGACTTGTAATAGTGAAATACAGAATGAAAAGTTTAAACCTACTGAAAAAGCCGTGGGCTCTCCGCGAGCTGTGCGAGGCGGGCTGGGTGTCAGTGAGAACCTGGGTGAGGAGTATAATCCACTAACACAGGGCGGGGACGGGGGTGCTTTAGGCTGATGTCAGTCTGCAAAACGTAGGGGACTTTAAAACTCCACCACATAGAAAGCTGCTACAAGGAGTCAAGTTCATTTTTCCAAAGGTAATTTGGTGTTTCTAAGATAGTCATCATTTGCTGAACAGATGGCATCGGGATCACTAACCACTTCCAGTTGACAGAATCCCCCATTCTAGCGCACAGCCCTCTGGATTTTGACGGGCGCGACCCTCAAATCACTGCAATGAACAACAACTGTTTTACGGGACCGGAGCTAACATTTTAGAACTGAGATGGGTTGAAAATAATTTGAAAACTGAAACTCTGGGCCTGCATACCGGAGGCAGAGACACATTTAGAAAATAATCCATTGTGGACCTTAGTGCACTGATTTAATACAGAATTTAGAACTTTATGGGGGGGATGAGGGAGGTGTAAAGAGGAATCAGTGTTGTGTTGGGAGAGACTAACACACTCGTGCTATGTGTC
Source organism: Rhinolophus sinicus (assembly GCF_036562045.2). NCBI lineage: Eukaryota > Metazoa > Chordata > Mammalia > Chiroptera > Rhinolophidae > Rhinolophus > Rhinolophus sinicus. The sequence goes on from NC_133766.1 coordinate 871,170, forward strand.
TTGTTTGTATTCTCCAGCTGATGTGACGACGCTGTAGGGGAAAAACAGTATTTTAAATAATGTATTTGTGTAAACAGCCAGAGAGTGGCTGCTCCTAAAATTCCTACCACCTTTTACTACCCAAGGTCAGAAGTACTTAGAGGGGTGATCCCGGGTCAGAATTACAGCAACGAACGCCATCAGGTACTCTCACTTGAAACTGGCCGTCCCAGAGACATCTTTCTATCTGGATGGGATGATGCCCGATTAACACATTATTAAATAAAGCCAATTAGATCTTAAAAAAAAAAAAAAAAAGAGAAATCGGCCGTCCCTCATGGGCGCTTGTTTTCAGACCGATTTGGGTCAGTGGTGTCATTGGTTCGTCCCTATGTTCTCAGGCAGCGTTTCCCTGGGAGTCGGACCGGGTTCAACAGACTGAGTGTGGCTTAGTTAACACAGGGGTGGGAAGAGGACTGGAAGGAAGGCATTCAGACAGGAAGCTTCCAGGAGGACGCAGGGACGGCTAAGCGAGCGCGGGGTTCCCTGTGTGGGCGGCTGAGCAAAGCCCCAGCGACGGGACGGTCCTCGTTGGCTGGGGACGCGGGGGTCACTGCGCAGTAACTCACACGCGAGCGCAGTGGCCACGGCTGCTACAGGACCAGCGCCTGGTACCAGGGGGAGCGCAGGAAGCGCGGCAGACAGTCCTTCTGCATCAGAGCGTGGACTCTCTTCTGCGCCAGATCGAAGCTGCTCCGGGAGGGCTCCGCCAGGTTCCTCAGCGTGATGTCCTTGGTGACGTGATCGATATTCACCTGTCGGCCCAGAAACAGGGGCGTGAGTCCAAGGGGGCGCGGGAGGGGGAGAAGTGGGATTTTTCGGCGATAAAACCACGAGGGGAAGAGTCATAAAGGTGAGAAGGATCATTTCTACTTACAGGCCACGGTGAGGCCACTGCTGCGCTAAGTGCCTGTGGGACAGACCCTCCCCCGGCGCTCACTTGTCTCATTTGGTCCCGGGACCTAAGAACCAGGCTTTCCTTTCCTGGGGGAGGGGGAAATGTGTGCCTACAGGTCCGAGGTGCAGTGGCGTCGCAGGGTCACAGAGCCAGGAATTGCGTTTGAAAGCAGACAGGCAGATTTTGAACGCAGGTGTCCTAACCCCAGTCTTCCTTCCACAGCCCTTGGTTTCACGCTTCCTGGCGGAGAGTGAAGGGGACAGGGATTCTGACCAGCCCAGGCCACAAGACCCCCACACGACTTCAGAAGGGCAAGGAAGAGAAGTCTTTCCAGAAACCACCAGGCGACCGCGAGCGGCAATAAAAACAGTGGATCACGTGGGTGGGGTGCGGTCTGCGCAGGCACTGCCAACGGCGGGCGTCACCGCACAGCTCCACAAGGCGGATATACACCCACATTTTACAGTGGGGGACAGAGCTGTTACATGTTGGCCCACGGTCCCGAGCGGCAGACGCCAGCAGTGCAGCTTTTAACCCGCACGCTGCAGTGTGAGAGCTGCTGTGGCTGCTGTGTCCCGAGCTCAGAGGCCATACACCGCACAGCTGTGGGGCACCATTCCGGCTGGAGTTCCCGTGACTGGTCCCCTGAAGGGACGCCTGCCTGAGCATGACTGGAGGGGACACTGTACACCACGTTGAGGGCTTTAATGACCCTAGGGATTTGAGTGCAAAAGAGAAAGAAATGGAACGGAAGCCAGCCAGGGGTTCTGAGGTGGAACACTACAAAATACCTCCGGTCTCTCCTGGGTGCTGGAGGTCCTGGAAGCTGAGAGAAAGCATTTGGGTTCAGAGAGCTATGGACAGGCTGTAGGTGGACGTAGCGACAAAGACAAGGAGGGGGCCTGCCAGGTCAGGCCAAGCCAGGCAGGGGGAGTGAGCTGAGCCCCAAGGCCCGGAGTGGGGGAAGCTGAGGCTCCACTGAGACTCCCCGCAGGTGGGAGGGGCCGGCTGCTTTCCTTTCTGCAGGCTGTGGAGACAGCCCCGCAGGTGCTGGTGACAGTGACTAGCCCAGTGCCTGCCTTTACCCACAAAGACTCCTCGCCCCAAGAGGTCAAGCTGCAGGCTCGCAAACAGCGTGGGACAGACGTGCTGCCACCGTGTAGATTTCTGTTCGCAGTGGCTTCTCTTCCCGCCATGCTTACGCAATGCTTCTCCCTTCTAGGACCTCAAGTATTCACCAGCTAGGTCAGCCGTCTTACTCAAAATGGTTAAATGTCTAAAACGTGTAAAACTCTCTCCTGATCTTATGTTTTCAAAGAAGCAATGCATTTAAAACTCTCTGACACATCACGTCCGTCCACCAGCAGATAACAGCTACTTATTACTTTTATGTGCATAGGCCCCTCTAACGAAGCATTCTGCTACATATTCATCTGTTTACTGAGCCAGAAAAGTGCTATTGCATTCGTTTTAAAATACGGCCAAATGACAGTTGGCAACACGCAAATGACCCCCTTATTGAACCACGTGCAACCACTTCTCCTCTTTCAATCAGTCAGATTCTTTCCCTTGGTCTCTGTTAGTTCCTGACATTGAAGACCTGTGGTGAATATTCAGGGACAAAACTGACATTGCTATTTGCCTGGGTAAATTTGTTATATACGGCAATCCACTACTCATCAAAATGAAATATTAGGTTGGTTAAAAAGTAATTGCAGCTTTTGCAATTGTTTTTAACCTTTTAAACCACAATTACTTTTGCATAAACCTAATAGTAAGTGTGTAGGTCAATGTACAAGATCTGGACAATTTTTAAAGTAATTAGTACCTACAATTTATCAAACGTATTCTGGGTACACACACCTATATATGACATGTTCACAATTAAGGGCATTAGAGAGCTTCAGGCAGAGCCTTGCCCTTGGGTCTGCAAGGTCTGGGGCTGGGATACCTGCATGCATTCGTCTCGCAGGTGTTAACAGAATGCTGCCAGGACCAGGAATCATATCCTCTCCTACAAGCAGCTCAGAGAAGGGGGCGAGGCTACTTAATTCGAGTCCACAGCCCCTTACAGTGGGGCACCATTTGTTTGCTCTAGTGACTCAGCCAGGGTTTTATCTGCTCTGAAACTCCCTTTTTAATGTCTCATATTTTCATGATTACACCAATGTTTGCATAAGGAGCCTTGAGAACCATGTTTTCCTAGAGTTCAAAGCAACTAGCTGTAGTCTGGGTAGTCTGAATGCGTTGCTGCCGTTAGCAGATATTGCGACAAATCCCAGAATGCCGTGAATAGGAACGAGATTGGCAGGAAGGTGGGCTGGAATTGGGGAACCCTGGTGAAGCCGGGAAACGTCTGTCAAATTTAATACAAAATTCATCTCCTTGATAACATTGTAAACAGACAGACGAAAGGACAACCTAGCACTGATGGCATGAGAAGTGGGGCTAATGGGGTGGGAGGCTGAGGGACGGAAGAGGAGATCTGGAGCGGATCCCCAAATTAATTTGCACAGCAAGACTGAACCCAGTTCTCCTCCAGGACTCTCTCATTTTCTCCACCATGACCCACGGTACCCAAAATGCTCCTGCCCCTGACCTCCACCTCCTGTGTCATGGAGGGAGCTCAACTGTCGGTTATATTAAGGCGTATAATTAGTCCATCCATTCAAACATATTCACCCTTAGGGGTGATGGTGACGAGTAATTCATACCCAAAGGAATAAATATCAGAGGGTGGAATTCCAAGGTCTAGAGCACCCGTGGGAGAAAAGGGATCTTGGGGGTGGGGGTTGCCCTCTCATATCGTCTTAGGTAGATGACTCCTCCCTACAGGGCTTCTGAGATCGCTCCTGGGCTGGATTCCAAATCTTGATGAAGTATTTACTGTCCAGATTGGAGGAAGGGTACAACACGGAATGAAGGGTGGTCCGATCAAAACATCATGAACAGTTTCCGTAAGTAGCAAAGAGCATATGAAGCACCCAGAGCGCCTCTGAAACCAACACGCATCTTGTCTTTAGCGGTCAAGTAACGGTCTTCTGCCTTCCAGGGTCTCTAGTGCTGTCCTGTAACGATCTGGTTTTCATGAGGAGGTACCCTGTTGTCCCAGCTGGACAAACAAAGGGGTGGAGGGAAGTAGAGGGAAAAACGGAGAGTTTTCTTGAAGTAAAAAGGGAAGAGAAAAAGGGGGAGGGGAAGAGAGAAAAGACAAGTGGTAGGAACACTCGTTGGGCACGAATGAGCTCAGACACAGACATGGATGTTTCCACAGCCACTGGTCCCTTCCAGCCCCACAGCCCTGCAGAACGGTCTTCACTGTCCCGTTTTCACAAAGATCCTAAGTTCAGAGAGGAGTCACTTATTCTTCCCAGATCACACAACTCGTAAGTTGCTGCTGACGTATGCTAGACCGTGGTCTACACTGGGTTCAGGCTCCTATCTGCTTGGCCTGGCTCCCAGGTGGTGCCTGAGAGGGGCGGCCGGTCCCCAATCCAAGCAGCCTTTGGCTGCAAACAGTCGTGCAGTCAGCCCTTCCTGGGAGGTTGCCGAGCTCACTCTCACGGGCCACACTCACCCCCGGCCCTCAGGGCCTACCTCTTTAGGAGCCTCCGTCTGGATGAATTCGTCATAGATTTTCTTTGCCTTCTCAGCCATCTTGGCAGGGGACTTGGTCTTCTTGTAGTCCTCACAGGCGATCCAGAACTCAAGGTTTTCCTCACTGAATTCAGACTTCAGGAAACTTCGGAAGCTGGCAAGTCCATCTAGCAAGGAAAAAGGTCGGCTGAGGAAATTTACCCATCAATCATCTGTCTGTCCATCCATCCATCCACACTGTGTCCTGATGCATAGCCTAGGCTTGCTTATTGTACACTTCTGTCACTTATGTAAGAGCCTTACAAACATTAACTCATTTACTTCTCATTACAAACCTAAGAGGCAGGTGCTGTTAGTATCCTATTTTACAAATGAAGTCAGAGAGGTCAAGTAACTTGCCCTTAGTTAACCAGCTAGTAAGTGGCAGAGTCGGGTTGAAATCCAGGCAGTCTGCACTTGGGTGGCAAAGGTCTACTTCTATGGGGACATCAAGGAATACTGTGAACTCTGGGGACTGATTAATGACCAAAAAGGAAACAGTACATTTAAAACTTGGTTTGCCAGCGGAAGTAATATTAATGTTGGTTATCATGTATAAATGACTTGCAATCCTTGTTTTCCTTTCTACAGACGATTTTTGAGCAAATCAGGCACTATGATAAGTCACATAATAAGGAAAACAGACATGGCTCCCCCTGATGGAGCTTGTGGATTCTGGGGGAAGCACATAGAAAGAAAATGAAGAAGAAATAAGGGATGGAAAGACAGAGGAGGAGAGAGTCAGACGCGGAACAGGAATACAGCAGAGGGTGTCACCTCACCCAGGATGCCACTGTCCTTTGCTTCTCTGAGGTCTCTGTGTCCAGACCAGAAGCTCTTTTCACTCCAGCTAGCTTGAATGGATAGATACCCTTTTAAGGAAAGCATTTTGACTATAGGAGTTATCGAATGCTTTCCCATTTATTGCTTGTGGAAAATTACTGGCCCAAGTTTTAAACATACGAATTACTTAAGAGGATAATTATGTGAAATTCAAGATTATAGATGCACACACTATATATTCACAGACACATACTACATAGTACACACATATACACATATACATTATATAAAATTGAATAAAATATTTTTTAATATTCTACATATTTGCACAAACACACACACACAGGCATATATTAATATAACTTCCTCTCTGAGAAGTAGGAAATATTACTGCAAAGTCTCCGGCCTCAAGTTCACACCTGTTTGCGGACTGGAAGATCTGAACAGCTCAGCAAATGATAAGTATGAACACTAACTGCCTAACTTCTACCTTGCCTTTCTTATGCCGATAGCTTCTGGCCCTAAGAGCCAGAAACATAAGAGCATATGGTCCTCAGCAGTGGTCGGGGCTGAAAAGGATTGCATACGGGCACGTAAGTGTGGATCCGTCTCCTTAATGGCTTTAAAAACATGGAAATATTAAGAGTTGCGCTAGTTCTCAGGTGCCCTGACAATAGCAATAGACACCTGGACCCAGGGTACTTAGCACTCACAGTGCAGCAATGTGTCACCTGTCAGGTTGCCACTGGCCCCAAACTCACGGTGGAAGACAATGAATAAGCCAATTGAGAACCATGTGTTTCTCTAAGTTGACTTCACGGAATTTTGGGTCCAAAAAGCAACAAGAATTCATTCATCACCCATTACGTCAGTAAACATTTACTGGACACTTTGTATGTGTCAGGGCAGGGTACTCTGCTTAGCACAAAAAAACAAAAAGAGAATCCAAATTGGGTAAGACTGAGAAAGCTCTGAATCAGAGGCCACGGTGTTCTGCCCCCGAGTATGAGCTATGGGTCCTGTCGCTGGTGAGCAGAAGCTTGCCCACGAAAACAAGCCATGCGAATGTTCACACACCATCCAACACACATTCTTTGTTATACCTTCTGTGCCTCTCAATCACAATCGTCCTGTGAGAAATATTTTTAAATCCTTATTTTTGGGAAGTATCTACCAAAGTTTCCTATTTTATTCTTGTGGTGAAGATGAAGAGGTATGGGTTGGGTATCTTACATTGAGTCATTCTTAGAGTGAACTATTCAACACATATTTATTCTCCCCACACTGTGCACTTCCTGTTATGAAATTATCCAGATTAAAAAGACATAGCCCTGGCTGTCAATGAGTTTAGACTCCATCACAGGAGGGAGAGAGTATGATGAGAGTACAAAGGAGCAAGTATTAAGTGGCATAAAAGATGTGCAGACGAATGTCTCTGGAAGCTCAGAGGAAGGAGAAATGATTCCGGATGGTCCAGGAAGACCAAGCGTTCAGTTTGTAGATTAGCTTTGATCGGGGATGGAGAATTTCAACAGACAGAGATACGAATGCAAAGATTCCAGCCAAAGGGATCACGTGTAGAAACCCTGCAGGGAACGGATGACGGCAGACCAGCCATCCAGTTCTCACGGAGCAGCTGCACCATTGGAAACGGGAAGCTGATACTGCAGGCTTGGGAATCAGTAAGGACTGCGGATGAGGGAAAGGCAGGTAGTGCTCAGGTGTGCTGGCCTCAGCCTGGAAAGGGGTTCCCGCTAGTGCTTTTGCCCCGTCTTGAATAAAGACATACAAGCATGCTGCCAGACGAGGAAACCGAGGCTGGGGACATCACAACCCAGGTCAGGTCACAAAAGCAATCAATGGCAGTTTGAACTAGGACAGACTCCCCACCCCTGCCTCGTGGCCCAATGGTCTTTACACTGCTGTTCAGTCCTTGTCAAGGAGGCTAAGCTAAGAAAGGCAGCATCTCTATGTTACTGATGAAAATATGAGGGGCACACAGAGCAAGCCAGGTGCTCACACAAGTCCGCAGGATAGGGGGGCACACGCTGCAGGCACAAGTCCTCAGGGCACCCCATTTCTACCCTCTCCACCTCCACCCTCTGCACCTTCCCTTGTTGAGATTGCTTTGGAAAACTGAAGACACGTCAGGATGGGGCACGGACTCGGGCAGCACAGGGTGCCCGCGCGTCTGCCCCTCCGCTGGCCTTTGTAAGCAGCAGCTCAGACTTACAGTTGTTCTGCAGGAGCTTGTCCAGGGAGTCACGCCACTGCAGCGCCTCTTCCAGCGACGGCCTAAACCGGGAAATGACAGGACAAGGCGACGGCTGTGAGAGGGAGCCAGACACAGACACCCACAGCCACCTGTATGGACCTGCTTTTAGAAACGACACGGCCGAGAACCCATTCTCAGGAGAAGTGACAATTATTTTCTTTCTAACTATTGGGTTTGCTTTCAGACATCTATTTGATACGTTTTCATCTCTTTTTGAATGATTTGGTTAGGTCTGTCCCTTTTGAGATGTAAAGTCTACTTGTCGTGAAGCTGTGTCTTGATATTCTTGTGTATGTCACGACACTGGCTCCATGTGGGGTCTTTTGCCAGATGAAATCCAGCTGAGGTTGATGAGACAGTTTCTAATTCTACTTTTTATTTTGCCGTCCCAGGCTCAGATTCAGCCTTTATTTATGTAGGGAGTCCAAGAGGGCAGCACATTTTTTGGGTAAAGTGCTGTGAATAATTCCTTCACTTCTCTCTCCCTCACTGTAGAACACATATGGGTTGGGAGTCTTAATTCTATTATTTTTTTTTACACAGTTTTATGTTTTTACCATTTGAACGTGAAACATGCTAAAAATGAGAGTAACCAACCTGGAGAAATCATCTTTTCTCCTGGATAGAAGCATAAAAACCTCAACACTGATTCCTTGGAAATTTATTTTTACTAAGAGAACTACCTTCCCTTCCCTGTTTTCTTCTGGCTGGTACAAAGGAGCACAGGAAGGAGAAAGGCCGTGAAGAAGGATGTCCCTTTATTTTTCTGCCTCTTTATTGCTGGCCAGGAAAGGATCTGTTTTCTGCCTCTCCTGTATTACTTCCCCCTGAGAACTTTTCCAACGTGTAATTATCTCGCACCTACATTTTACACATCTGCGTTTCCTCAGACAGTGTTTTGCATGTAGGAGACGCCCCCAAGTCTCTACTGACTGTTCACTGAAACAGGATGTTACAGTGTTGGGCAGAATTTGGAACAGGCTTGCTTTACTCTCGGAATCGCTTTCCGATTTTATAAATATTCTCATGAGGCCTGTCACCCTCCCTCTGCCTTCTCCTCTGGTTGGGACAGAGGAAGGAGAAATGACAGGAGCAGGTGCATTCACCCAAAGCACGTTCCCAGGTCCAACTTGTCCCCGCTGGTCTTGTGAGAACCAGGCTAATGGTCGCTCTGGGCAGCACATCACAGGCAAGATTAAATCCCTGAAAAGAACATGTGCACAGCCGGCTTGGGGGTTAAATTCGTCCAGATGGACCCGAGGACACAGTTAGCGAGACGCATCCCGCAGCAGGAAGCCCACTGTTGTGACCACCAGCCTGGGAGGCTGTGCAGGGTCGTCCTGTCCTGATTCTCAGAATTTGCCCGGCCTCATTAAGTCCGATTTCTTTGGAAACAAGATGGATGCAGATCTAAATGACCACTAAGTGCCCCGGTTTGCAAGCTCGTAGCTGACCACAGAGAGTGGGCATGGAATGCCTGTGTGTGGGTGTGGGGCACGGGGAGGAAGCCGGTTCTAAGGAAAGGCAAAGTAAACACTGCAGAGATGATTCACTGGGGGTTGCATAATGCCCAGTGTAAACGCCGCTCATCCAGGAAGTGACCTCTGCCTCTCCCTGTGTTGTGCTCCCTGAGTCCCTCACACGGCAAGGATGCTATAGGTGCAGCTACAGCTAGTCCACCAGCGAGACCTCCTTCCACCCATGGCACAGCCCTTCGGCAGGAATCCACACTGCGTAAGGGCGTGTCGAATCAATGCATACATGAATGACGGTTCATTGTGCCCAGAATGAGTCTGATTGATGAAAGCCACAAATAACCCAAAACTTAGATTAAAACAATTTTAACCTCATGAAGCATCACTACAGCTACTGGCAACTCTGACGCGCACATATTAGGCTGTAACCATGGGAGAGTATTTTCATCTAAGCACCTGTGGCCCTTCCGTCTCCTCCCTACCCTCCCTTCTTTCTCCTCCTGTCTTTTAACCCACAGTCCCTGGCACACACCCTGTTTCCCCCCAAATAAGACCTGGCCGGACCATCAGCTCTAATGTGTCTTTTGGAGCAAAAATTAATATAAGACCCGGTCTCATTTTACTATAATATAAGACAAGGTATAATATAATATAATACAATAAACATAACATAATATAATACCAGGTCTTATGTTAATTTTTGCTCCAAAAGCCGCATTAGAGCTGATTGTCTGGCTAGGTCTTATTTTCGGGGAAACACAGTAGGTACCATTTAGGTGTGGATGTCATTCTAAACCTGCAAAGTGGTAAAACAAGAAGCAATGGAGCTAAAAACCAGTGACAATGGCAGGGAGAAAAGGAACATCTAGAACACAAACTGTAAGAATATTTATGTCAGCTCCTGAGCACTTTGCAATTGAGGATAAGCCATGATAAGGGTTATTGCAAACTAGGTTTATGTGGATATTAATTTGCTTGCTGTTTATTACGAGGACCTTCAGCAGAGTCTGAGGGAAAGCTCACAGGCAGAGGGTGGGAAACGTGGGGGTCCTCAGAGAAAGAGAAGGTGAGAGGAAACAGGGATAGCCGGCCAGGAAGACAGTGTCACGGAGACCACGGCTCAGCAGAGTCAAATCCTGGGGCAAGTCAAGGCTGAGGCCATAGCGAGGACAGTGTCCTGGGGTCGAAAGGCTCAACCTGGTAAGGAGCAGTTAAAGCAGATGCTGGAAGGGTGAGTGTCCCTGTCTACAGTTACCCAGTGAAGCAAGAGAAGGGACAGGAATAGAATGGGCCCGGGGTGGGAGAACATTTTCCAGAGTGGAACGTGGGTCCGTGTTTCTTTCGGTGGCAGAGGGTCCAGATGCAAAGGAGCGACTAGCGGTTCTGAAATGAGCCAGAAGCCGCCGGGAGGTGGGGAGCCAGGCAACTGCTTTCTGTTTTTCTCAATGGTTCAACGTTTTTTTCCCTTCTAATGAGAATAATAAAAATATATTTAAAACATAGAAAATGCTTTTTAAAAAAGGGATTGGTGTTTTTTTGTGTTTTTTAAAGAGAGGGGATAAAAATACATTCTGTCCGGAGAAGGTTTATTTTATCCTCCGAGGTTTGTTTTCATCTGAGAGAAGAACATGGGTTAAAAAAAAAATAGAGACATTTTTAAGTGGGGAGAAGAGAGGTCACGGAACGTCTCGGACTCCCGGGGGCGGACAGGTGGGGAACTTGCCAAGGAAGGTGGTGGGCGGGGCTTGGGTGGGGTGGGCGGGGCTTGGGTGGGGTGGGCGGGGCTTGGGTGGGGTGGGCGGGGCTTGGTGGGAGGTGGGCGGGGCAGCTCTGTAGTGCCCCCTGGCGTTTCCCCCAACCCCCCCCACACACACACAGCCTCCAGGCACATGAAGGATGTTTCAAAAACAATTGCCACTTGTGGAAGGGATGAAAAGCAAAAGAAGAATATAATCCAACAAATGGCAGCCTCAGGTTTTCTTTCCAAACTGCTTCCCCCGAACCCCTGTCCACCCAAATAGTAGCTCAAGTGTCTGTGTGGGATATTAAAGAGAATCAAAGCAGGAAATGGGGTCCTATGTTTAGTTTTTAAAATTGATTCCAGCAGAGCAGTCAGCACCACACCGTTTACTTCAAAACAGACTCTCTGATCCACGGCTGCCAGGAGACGCGGTTCTCCCCTCCCTCAGTGCCTGGGGCCCAACTGCATATTGAACTAGTTTCTTCTTTCCAAATGCGGAAAAATCAATTATGCCTCGCTTCCGGTTGGGGAACACTTTGAAGTAATAAAAGAAGGAGAATGGAAATACCCACGTAGGCCGATGGAAAAAGATCAAAAAAGAATGACCCATCTGTCTATCTCCCAGCCCATCCAGCTATATTAAGTTGAAGGTCATTTAGACAAAAACTGGCCAATTTAGAAACATGTGAAGTTCAGAAGGCAATGGAGGTTAAAAGGGATTCCTGTATTTTTACCAAGCCTCTGTGATCTCCTCAAAGCTTTGAGGCAGAAGAGCGATGGAATCTGAATACACTTGGCTTTTCTCCTTCCCGCGTTACTTTGCTGATGCTCATGGGCTCCTCTGTCATAAAGGGGGGACGGCTTGTTGTTGCCCAGGCAACACAGGCTGTGCAGCCAGGGGACAGAAGGTAAATGGTGTGGATGCTGTGGGGCCGGGTTTACTGCCACCACAGGGGTGCGGTCTCCTTCCTAAACTGTCGGAAATGTGTGTGGGCAGCTGGGCAGGAGGGAGGGCGGCAGAGTCCAGACAGAAAGCCTCATTTATGGGTCGGGGGCACGTGTGGCACGTGCACGAAACCGGAAGAGCTGCTCCAGTACTCACGCCCCGCCAAGGGCCCGTCTTCTGTCCCTCTATGGGACCTGGAAGGGATCGTATCTTGGAGAAGAAACTACGGGCTTACACTGTGTGCCTGATCTCGGTATCTTCCTGAGGGAAGGGCTCCCCGCCACCTCCCTGCTGGGGAGGCGGCCCTGGAGATGGCCCAGAAGGGTGCACCCTGGTCACCAGTAATCAGATCAGGACTAGTGACCCGGCCGCAGGCCAGCAAGAGATGAGGTGGCTGGTGCCATTTTATAAGGTGTGGTCTGTCCCTGCAGCAGGTCCTGCCGGGGCACAGGATTCCGCTCCAGACACAGGGGAGTCAGGGAAGATGCCTGTTTATAACCGACTCAATGGGGCACCTATGACCTCCAGGGATGGGGGGAGGAGTAGTGCTGTGCCCTCTGCAGGGAGGGGGCTGGACTCCACACTCACGACTCACTTCTGGGTCTTGGCTGGTTTCTCCGGCTTCTCATTGTACGGAATGACAAGGTCAACAGCCGAGTCTGGCTTCTGGAGGAGAGTTCCCAATTTGATCTTAATCTCCTTGGCCCTGAAAGAAGAGACGTAAGGGGGGCGAGAAGACCACGTGAGCACACAGGTCTGAAAACGTCAGAAGCAAACATGAACAAAAGCCCACTTCACTGTTGCGGCAGGAAGGACGCCAGTGCAGAAATGGGGGCACCAGTGCTAACAGTGGACATTCAGCAAACTCGTCCGTCCCTGGTTAATCTGCATTGTCTTGTCCTAATCTTAACTATGTTTATATGTATTCTTTCACCTTATATATGGCAGGTATTGTAAGCATGATTCCCACTTTACAGAAGAAATTGAATGACAGTTTAAGCAACTCACTTAAAAGACCCCAGCCAGTCTGGCTGGAGGTGGGCAAGCTCAAGCCGTCCGACCCCGGGCTCACAGATGGAACGCTCCCTGCACTGCCTACCTGGCTCCGGAGGGTCTGGTTCTGGCTCTGCCATTAATTAGATGACATCTGAAAGAACCTTCAGTTTTTACTGCCAGACCTCAGTTCTCTGATCGGTAATGTGACAGTAACCCAGGTGTTTTCTCCAGCCGTTTCCAGCTGCAAACTTAAGTCACTCTGCTTCATGATTAATGTTTCTATGAAGCATTCTTCATCTACATGGATTGGTTTTTCCCAGCCCCTGCCCATCGTTCCATAATGGCCTCCGGGGTAGCTTCCGCGCAGGGAGCCCCCGATGGACAGACACCAAGTGCCAGTGGCTGACTTCAGCTGTGTCACAGTCCTTTCCACCCACAACACACTCGTGATTGGTGCTCAGAGCTCTGGGCTCGCCTCCGTCATATGGTGCCGCTGTTTTCATGCCCAGCCTCAAAACTAAGCTTCTGAGTTGTCCATTATTGTATCGTAAGTCTAAACCTGCAAAGCACCAAGCAAATCATAAATGTGCATCCATAAGACAAGCTGTGTATATGGGAGAGCCAAACTGCTGTCCGTCACGGTCACCTTGGCACTACATATATGCTTTTAAGATGAGTGTCAAACTGCATGATGGTTATTGATTTACGTGTCTGTTTTCCAAGCTGGATATGAGAACCCTGCAGGCGGAACTGCATCTTAAATACCTCTTAACTCCTGTGTGTAGCACAGCGCCTGGCAACACAGTCAACATTTCAAAAATATTTGCCAAAGTGAACTAAAAATATCTGGGTTTTGTTCCTCACAGACCTGCTAACATGTATCTCCCGGGCCAGGCTGATCACAACCAAAGCCTTAAAGAGCCGTGATGAGGTCAGAGCTGGGCCCACGAAGGTTCTGCTACTATAAAAACACTTTCCTTATCTGTTCACATGCAGACGTGATGATTTCAGTAGATAAAATGTATACGATTAGCAATCATGGATGTCAGGAAGAAAAAGTTAAGAAAACCTACTGTGTAACTTGCCAAAAACATAATACTGAATCATACCATAGTTTCCGTTAGTATTGTAAATATGACTTTAAAACTGTGATTCAGAATTAGTCACCTCCACACTATCCTTTCCTTTTCGTTTCTTTCTGTGTCCCTTCTTTCCCTAGGACTCTCTCTGTGGCTGAAGCCAACTGGGGTCCACGCCAGAGCTGAGTCAGCTCAGCCGAGCACAGCCTGGGCCTGAAACTGGGGGGCTCTGCTGCTGGGGCGTATATAAAGCTGAGAGTAAAAGGTCTCACTTTGCCTCAGGCTCGGCAGGTTGCTTGCATTATCCTTTAGGTTTCTTTGCCCAGAATTGGGGGCAGACAAAGCAGGGCGTCCTGACAAGTCTCCCTGACAGCGGCCTGTGCTAATCCATGGGGCTCACTGAGCCCAGCCCAAACTCAACTGTGTTCCCTCGCTTCAAGCACCAAGTCAAAGCATCCAAAAAACGACCCACAGGTTCCTAAGAATTACACCCACCATCTCCCACATTCTACCTCTGGAGACAAGAGCCACCACACGTCCTCTTTCTGAGGTGTGAAGGGGACACGTGCTACCCGTTCTGGCTGTGCGTGGTGCCACTGCCAGGAACGGTCCCAGTCTCCACCCCAGAACGTCATCCAGCAGCACTCCTCAAGGCTCCAGACACCCATGTCCCCCACATGGAGACTGCACGTGGGGTGGCACCTGTCTTCAGACCCAGCCCTCACCCAGCGGTTTTGTCAGCAACACTTGGAGAGCGATTATCTGCGGACATTTCCCAGGCGCTCAGCCTTGAGTGTGGCTGGTTCTCTGGGGGGTGGTTTTGCTGTTTTCCCTCCACTTCTGTTTCTTTCTCTTCTCCCTTTTGCTCCGTTTGAGCCACTCTGTGAAGAGGGCCGCACTGTCCTACAAACTCAGCCTGCTTCTGACTCCTGTGGCCACCGCGGGATGCACTGCCCCACAGAAACATGCTCTGCAAATGGTGGCTCCATCCCCAGACGTGCCCCAAAGCCTTTCAGACCAGAGTGGGCCAGTGCGGTTTTCTGCCTCGCTGTGTGTAGGTGCCGTGGGGGTGATGCAGGAATCGCTGCCGTCCAGAGCGTCGCCCGTGGAAAGCCGTCTCCTTCCTCAGAGCAGACGTCAGATGGCTGTTGCCCCAGGTTTGCCCCGGGGTGTAAGCGAGAAAGGAAATGCAGCGCCTTGGAAGTACCTCTTTCCATGGCTTCACCTCCTGGCTGACCCAGGTTCAAATACAGGACATTAAACCGTCAGTGTATGTGGGCCAGAGGTCTGCTTGGTTTCACTAGGGTTTGCAGTACAGACCATGACTAACATTGTCACATCTCTTCTCACCAGACAGTGCAAGTTAAAAGGCTGAAGAGCTGACAGATGCTGAAGCTGAAACCACTTGAAACATTTTCCTCTTTTTACAAAAGCATCGGTGTTGCCACATTTGTTTCTCTCAAGCTCGTTCCTGGAATACGATTTCCTCCCACTTTCCGCCCCCACAACCGCCACCACACTTAAAATGTAGGAAAGAAACGCACCAAATGAAGAATCACACTAAACACAGGCTCAGACCTACCACTTCACTTTCCTCTTTAAGATAAACTTGAATGTGTCTGACGTTATTGAATGTCAAAAACAACCCCTTCCAGAGAAGAAAACTTCCTAATGTGTTGACGATTTTAACTCAGTCTCTGGCTCTACTTGACCACACACTGGGAGTTTTTCTGGCTGTGTTACGTTAATGCTTGTTAACAACTTCTGCCTCCTCTCACCGCCTCCCCCCCGCCCCTTGTTATCCGTTGTTTTACAAAGATTTTTGGAAATAAAATCAGTTGGAAATGGCTGGGTGAAATTTTAATGAAAGGTTCAGAGGAAGGTAACGCTTTCTCTAAATGGCTCACATTACTGGTTTCAAACTGACAAGGGTTTGAATGATTGTAGGGTTGTGCAGTTTTAGACCCGTGCCCTGTGTGGGCGCGCAGGCCAGGAAACCCAATTTCAAAAGGCCCTGGCCACCTCGCTCATTCCTGCTGAGGGGCGAACTGAGTGAAAGTCATAAGGTGCACAAACGTGGGAAACAGGACAGGCGATCGCTAAAATCAGAACCATAGCTGAATTGTGGGAACACAGTTATATTCAAGTAAAATGTATCAATAACCAAGTAACAGGTCCTGTGCGTGGAGTGTCAAGGGTTCCAAGGAGGTTCCTTGCCTCAGCGACTCGGAACCGCTGAGCACAGCAGCACACGCGTGACCTGTGTGCAAGGCGTGTCCTGGGCATTCGTACAAGTGGGTGGCGTGTGCTGATATGAACAGAGGCCCTGCCCTCAAGGAGCTCAAACGTGTCCTCGTGTGCTGGCGTGGAGCCCACGCACGGAGACGGGCTGTCCCCGCCGTGCCCCCCACATCTCAGAGCCTCTTCTGCCCTTTCCTTCACCGCCGTCTTCCACCTGCACTTCTGTCTCTGCCTGTTTCCTTGGGCACCGCCGGTCTCTGCTGTTAGACTGGCTGCCCCCCCGGGCAGAGTCCATTCCAGCCTCAGCACTGACCCAGGGCCGGGCACTTAACAACTGCTCCATAAAGATTTACTCTATAAACTGATGACTCGATCAACGAATGACTCTGGTAAATGGGTTATTCATGTTATCAGATGTAGGTTTGCAGACTTTCTCTGAACAGCCATGGTTAGCACGAAAACCGCTGCTCTCGCGATATGGCGGTGACCATGTTTGTTTACCTTGAGTACCCCTCTCGCGACATGGTGGCAGTCATATTTATCGCGAGAACACCCCTCTTGTGCGTGGCAGCCATATTTGTTTACTTCGCTTAACCTCTCGTGCCACAGTGGCGGCCATGTTTATCGCGAGAACACCCCTTGTGCGACATGGCGGTAGCCATATTTGTTTACTTCGATTAACCTCTCGTGCCATGGTGGCGGCCATGTTTATCGCGAGAACACCCCTCCTGTGCGTGGCAGCCATGTTTGTTTACTTCGATTAACCTCTCGTGCCACAGTGGCGGCCATGTTTATCGCGAGAACACCCCTTGTGCGACATGGCGGTAGCCATATTTGTTTACTTCGATTAACCTCTCGTGCCATGGTGGCGGCCATGTTTATCGCGAGAACACCCCTTGCACGACATGGCGGTAGCCATATTTGTTTACTTCGATTAACCTCTCGGGCCATGGTGGCGGCCATGTTTATCGCGAGAACACCCCTCTTGCGCGCGACATGGGCACCCACCATGTTTGTTTATCGCAAACACTCCTCTCGCGACATGGTGGATCCCATTACATCCTGATCCATGAACCAATCCCATCAACTTCTACTTTCAGAACTTCTGATTAGACTGAAAATGATACAACAAAAGCCAACTCAAATATACGTCAAAAATGAATTAATGTTTGTGTGACGGCGCCACAATCACTTTAAAGAGATTTCTCTTTTTTTAAAACCAATTTTACTAACATTCACTTCAGAATGGCTTTCTGCCCGGCAGGTAGCGGCAGCAGCGGGCAAAGGCTCGGGCACGAGGGGCGGAAACTGCGGCCCGATCCGTCCTGTCCCCTCTCCAGGCCCCAAACCAACTCCCCGCCTCCCGGGGACCAGGCACCGGCGCGGCCGCCCAGGCGGGCGGAGGACTTGCCGTGCGACGGGCGACAGAGGCCGCGCAGGCCGCCTGCACCGCGCCCCGGCCCTTCTCCCGCTTAGCGCTGCGGGCGCCCCGAGGACGAGCCGGGAAGGTGCCGGGAGGCCCGGGGAGCAGGGAGCGGGACGGGCGGGGTGACATCAGGCGGGACGACGTCACCGCCCCGTCGTCGGGGGCTCAGCAGGGAGGCGAGCGGGGCCCACGCACACGGTCCAGGCCCAGGCAGGAGTGGGGTTCGCGGTGATGGGGAGAAACCCACCGGAGTGGGGTTGGGGGTACAGGACAGGGAATTTATGACACGTGTCCAAGACAGGTCTCCCAACCGTCCCCCGGCGGGGACCAGCCAGTTAAACCCGACTTGAGCCTGTGCTGAGACGCCCCTGCTGGGTGGGGGCGGGCGCATCAGTGAGGCAGCAACGAGAGCAGATGGCTCCAGGCGGGCAGCTTGTTTCCGCAGCAGCAGGAAGGCCGCTCCTGCCTCCTCAGAATGTAGCCCACACCCAGGAAGGATAAATGGGAGTTTCTAAAGCACTTGTTGGACACCAGTCTCCAAGCTGGACAGTACGTGTCAGCAGACCCGAGACGCGAAGGAAGAAAAGAGCTGCTGTGCGTTCTGGTGGCAGAGATTTGAGTCACAGAGACAGAACCTGAGCAGAGGGTGACAGGAGAAGCGAGCCAGGGTATGCTCACCGCTGGACCCACCTAGAGACTTTCATTCCGTTGGAGGCTGCACACAGCCTCTCTCTAGCTGCTCAGCTAAAACTTGACGTCAGCAGGGGCTGTTACTCATGGCTCACAAGACACAGGGATTCATAACTGACCTGGAAACCCTGGGAGCAGTATGAGGAAATGTCCGTGGAAAACCAGTCCGTGTTGGAACTGAAGGCCCAACACCCCAGGCTCTTCTGAACGTGGCCCTTTGAAGTCAAGGTCGAGTCTCAGGTGCAGGAACGAGGCAGAGCCGCGTAATTTTGGTGGAGAGAGTGTATCAGTTTGGCATCTAACATTTTCCTGAATTCACCTACTTCAATTTGAACTTTACCTGCTGTAAAGTTTGTGAGGAGTGCGTGAGATGATGCATGTAAAGGTGACAGAGTGCCTGGTGCATACATAGCATGTAAAACATGGTAGCCACCATCACCACCATCACCACCATCACCACCACCATCACCACCATCACCACCATCACCACCACCATCACCACCATCACCACCATCACCACCACCATCACCACCATCACCACCATCACCATCACCACCACCATCACCACCATCACCACCACCACCATCACCACCACCATCACCACCATCACCACCATCACCACCACCACCACCATCACCACCATCACCATCACCACCACCACCACCATCACCACCATCACCACCATCACCATCACCACCATCACCACCATCACCACCATCACCACCATCACCACCATCACCACCACCATCACCACCATCACCACCACCATCACCATCACCACACCACCATCACCACCATCACCACCATCACCACCACCATCACCACCACCATCACCACCACCTCTACTTGTTTACTACGCATCTTATACCACCTAGTCTTAGTTTGCACCAGTTTCCCTTAACTTCTGGGATATTAATATTTAATTGCATTAATCATTTTCTCTTGGTTAGATGAATGAAGTCCATGCCTTAAACATTACTTTTTTTGGCAAAATAACAAAGATACTGAAGTGAGGGAATCAGGAAAAGTCAGAAGAAATTTCTGGCAGCTCGACACTGGGGAAGGTAGGAGGAGAGCCAGGGGTTACAAGCCAGGAAGGTCCTGGACCGTATCGCTGTGATTCGGAAGGAAAGTGAGCCATGACTCCTGCGAGACCATGTGGAAAGCCATCTTTTGGTGCCCTTGCTTTCTCTCTGTTGGTGAAATGCAGACCGGATGTGGACAGGTAGATAGAGTCTGGCCTTCCTTCAGGATGTGTCCTCTTTCTCTGTCACCTGGGGGACAGACCGCTGGTACGTCCATGAGGTTACTGGACTTTCACTTTAATCATGTGACCCCTGAATCTAGGTGCTAGGACTCCACCCACAGTCAAGAGGTCACCCTGCTCACAGCTCACAGGCAGGAAACAGGTGGTCTGGAGCAGCTCTTAAAGATGGTAACTCAGATAAAACATACATTTACTGAGGTGTTCATTCACGTTTTCCTCTCTATATAGTTTTTCCCCTTACTTTCAAGATATATGGAGGCCTTGCGCTATTTAAAATTAGAACTTTTAGAAGCATTGTTTTTTCCCAAGCATGGCCACACCCTACGCAAGGATTGCCATGGAAATTGAGATGTGTCCCATGCTTCTGTGGCCTGTCTCTGACACACTCATCACTCAGGGGGGGTTACTGGGGGTGCTGAAGGGACCAGACAGGACAGAGGCAGTTTCCTTCCCTTTGACCTTCAGTTCCCTGTCTTATTCCAAATATTGTTGGCAGGAGTTCTGGATTTTGGTAATTCACTTTGGAAGCCAGATGATGGATAGTGGGAAAATGGTCCTCAAGCTGAGGAAAACAGAAATTTATGGCTTATTCTGAGCTTCAGAGGTGGAGGGTCAGGAGGCATTCCCACGAGGGCCTCTCTGAGCATGGGTGGGACCCAGTCTTTGAGCGTCTCCAAGTTACTCTGCTTTAAATCACAAAGACAGACTTTCTAGTCATGGTTTCTAGTTGTTCATGACCCTACTTCGTTTAACTTGCTCTATGTATTACAGAAGAAGCAAATAGAAGTGGCACTAAGGGCCCTGGAGAAGGAGGGAGGGAAGACGAGTGAGGAAAATTCACCCAGACCTAAACTGACATTGACATGTGTCACGTCACTTAAGAAAACTACTGCTCAGGGACACAGTGTGTCCTCCACGTGAACTTATGGAGCAGATGCAAACTCATGTTCCCAAGTACTCAGAACACTCGGCCAATATTTATCAATGCCAAATTATTAAAAGGGTTTGTGGAGCAAGATGACTGTTTCTTGTTGGAAGGACAGAATTAGATGTCAAACCATTTCTTTTCTCCTGTCCCCAACATCTTGTCACGGCACCTCATTATTCTTGAGATTTCTATTTTCAAGAACGGTCTATGCGTTGGTTCATGCATTCAGTTCTCTATGCATTCACTTGCCAGACTCTAACAGAGAAACCGCTGTGTCAGGCACTGTACTGGAGACTCGGGGAGTGTTTTACAAAATTAATAACAGAGTGTCCCTGACCTCGAGTAGCTTCCACCTTATCAAGAAGGTCTGTATACTTCGCTTCATTGGGACACAGCCACGAGGGACGTGGTGGAACGAACCCTTGGCCAGAAGGCAGCGCACGGAGCTCGGCACACGGCGTGCACTGTCCGGCCCTGGGCCAGACGCGTGACGTATGCGCTTCTTCACTGGAAAAGCAGTGATGCTGATACCGTCTGCCTTGCAGGGTTAAGATGAGAATGAAATCAGATGGTATCAAACACCCACCAAAGTTGAATCTGAGTAAGGTAGGGTAAGACGGGATATGAGCCACAAGAAGATGGCAGCGTTCTGTGGGGGTTCAGGGGAGCGTTAGCTTCTCCCGGGGGAGAACCAGAGAGAGCTCCCCAGGGTGGGCACTGGGGGTGAGTGATTGGGCTGCAGCTCTGAGTACAGGGGAGGAGGAAACACTGCTTTGGACCCAACGCAGGTGCTCTGGTCCCGTCTTTCCCCAGCTTCCCAGGGGTCCTTCCTGAAGTCTAACATGGAAGCCCACCTCTTCCTAAATCTGTACTAAAAATTCCCAAAGGTTTCCCGGTCCATGAATATGTCACAGGGTCACCGTCCTGGAGACTTCTCCCCAGCATTCTCAGAGCATCCCCTCGTTTCCTCCCAATGAGCAATGCCATTGGCCGTCACATGGAGAGCTGAAGGACGCAGGCCCCCCAAATTGTGTCGTTCCTGGGATAGGACTTACTGAGTTAGAGGTCTGGGCTCAGGGTGGGGACGAGGTCCAGGGAGCAAGCACACAGTCTCCCAGCAGCAGCAAGAGGGGGCAGAGCAGGTCAGTGTGGTGGGCGCCACCCCCCAGGGCAGAACGCAGACTCGAGCAGCCTTAGACCAATGAAAGTCACTGCTGGAAGGAGACCGGCAGAGGTAAAACACAACCGGCAAAAAGACGTGAGGACTTGGGGAGCAGAACCAGAGAGGGTACTAGGGATACCCCAAGACAAAGAAGGGAAGAACAGTGCCTTCTGCAGGGGACAGCGTCCACGTAATGCCTGAGATGCAGCCTGCAACCTGAGAAGTTTTCACTAACGGTGGCAGAAGGACAGTCTGCAAGGCACAGAGACAGAAACAGAAGAAGGGGCAGCAGGTGGCGTGGCGGAAATTAGATTCCCACATCTCCCTTGGGGGAAAGCTAAACAGCCTGCCCCCCACCCCCAAAGATGTCAGACATGGTGGCCCTGTGTGGCACACGGCACTTTTCAGAGCTGATAACGTTAAGGCTCTTGAGATGGGGAGATGCCTCTGGATTATCTGGGTGGGCCCAAGGCCACCACCAGGCGCCTGATTTATGAGAGCGAGGCAAGAAGGTCAGAGTCCAGAAGTGAAGTGACACGGAAGCAGAGCGAGGAAGACGCCACACCACTGGGCTGCAGGAGGATGGGTCCCCACGTGAGAAAATCCAGGAAACGGCCCCTCCCTGGAGCCTCCAGAAGGAACGGGTCCCCTCCTGAACCTATGAGAATGCATTTGTGTTGTTTTCGGCCGCTAAGCTTGTAGCAATTGTTACAGCAGCTACGGGAACCTATCCCGCCCTCTCAGCTTTTAGTTTTCAGACTTAGTTAACCATAGAAAATAGACTGAAAGGGGTCACTGTCCTCTCATTTTGATTCTATCATTCCATTTTCAATTAACAGGTACTTTTAATTCTTTTAACCTTTACTGACTGGTCTGCTCTTGAGCATTTGGCTGCCTAATTGCCCTGGGTGGACTAGTTATGGCTTCTAATCTTGCTCCTTCCCTCCTCGCCCCCAGAACTCAGACCAGCGTTTATAAGCACAGACCTATAGCGTCCTGCAGGCTTCGTGTTTACACACATACATGTGGGACATACGTTGCACGTACAAACAGGCGTCATGCTTACGGCATACGCTGTCTGAGTTATTCCCTGGGTCCTGCATATGGCAGTTATAGTTGTTTTTTAAATCGAGTTAATTGAGTGACTATAAAACTGTCCAGGAAGGTACGGATGGGCAAGGGGTTCTGACTTGACATCATCTAAGAATAAACTCATCTCTTCCTCCTAAAAAGATTTCCCCCTCCAGGCACCCAGATTCTGCCGATCGTCCATTTGTCTAGTCACCGCAAGCTCAGTGGGTGACCTGGGATCCCCCTCCCTTTCTGCCCCGTCGTCCCGTCATCTCGTTTACTTTCTAAGGTCCCTTGAAAGGGCCATTCCATGTGAGTCCATCCCACAGCCCCTCCTTACTGTGTGGGCAGAGGGAGATGGCTGGATGCTTTCCACTTCACTGTTCTGGCCCCTTCCGGAGACTTGGCAGCACAGTCTCCCAACACGCAGATAGTGAAGAAAAACCACACACACAGAGAAAGCACTGGTTCTCCAACCACCTAAGTGGTTTACTCAACACTCACAGACGCATAACCATTTTAGAGCTGCCGACAGTCGGATGAGGGAGGTGTCAACGTCATCCCCAACTGGCAGAAGAGAAGACGGAGGCACCGAGAGCTCAGGCAATTTGACCAAATCACCCAGCAATGGGAGTCCAACCCAATCTCATTTCAGCGCCTGGGCTCTTAGTTATCCTACAGTATCGCCTGTCATGATTTTCTTTTCTGTCCGAGAAGGAACTGGGCTGGGACCCTGCTCCTGCTCTCCGTCTGTGACTCTAAGCTGCTCATATTAGAGAAAAGAAGAAGCTGCATCTCAAGGAGCAGATTTGGTCAGTTAGGGTCGTTAGACTTTCATTCTGTGCCCATGTGTGACCAAAATGGCACGACGCGCTCATTTCTAAACATCCCAAGTGTCAGCTATCTCTGCTATTCTTGTCATCTTCACGCTTAAGCCAATATCCATTAAGAACAAAAAAAACGTGGTCTGTAAGTGGCTAAGGAAAGTGGCGTGCTCCTTTCCCCACCATGGTCCAGCCATCTGCCCTCGGATTCCTGCATAATTAAAAACATCAGGACCCTGTCTGGACCAGGAAGGAGACAGAGGTCACACTATTCTTAGTGGGTCTGGAGGATAAATGTTAGAGGGCAATTTACAAAAAAGCTTTAAAGGCTTGTTGAGCTCACAGATGAGACTTTTGAGAACATCCTACCCTGCGGTGAGTGTCTTCCCTGGATGTTGCAGCTAAAGGGAAAAGCGTAAGGTTCAAAACATGAAGGTGGGAGGCACGATCCGCCTAAAAAGGAAAACAGCCCTGCCCACCTACCTACACTCATTGGAGTGAAAGAAAACGGCTTCACTTTCCACGTGTCCACATGGATCTCGGTCCATCTTTTATCTAAGTCATAAACACAATCAGGTGTGCCTGTGCACACGCGTGCGTGTGTGTGTTCATGTGACAGGGATTCAGGCACACAGTCTGGGCCCGGCAGGCCCAGCATCAGACGCAGGGGACCGGCTCCCCTGAGAAAGTCAGTCCCGCACTCCTGCCGGGCCAGGTATCTCTTGTAAACAGAAGCTGCCAAAATACAGCAAAGTACATTGTTAATGGGACAGCTTGATTCTTCCTGAACTTCCTGAATCCCCACGGACACGTGTCTCATCAAGACCCAGGTGTCCTGCACAAGTAAATGTCAGAAAGTAGTGGTTCAACCAAGCGGCCCACACGCTGCCCTCCTGGTAACAAGCACTTCGGGAATAGACCACGTCACAGTCTTCAAGCATTTCACATCGCGTGGCATCTCTGCCTCTGACTCTGGTATGAGCATTCCAACATCTTTCTAGAACAGGCTGTTATAAGGATCTACGATGGGCGGGGTGTTGCTTTGAGGGGTGTCTGGGAAGCAGTTGGGAAGGAGAAAGGAAACCGTGTATGACGTGGGATAATGCTGGTGGCCTCATTTCCTGTGCACGAAGCCAACGTGATTTTCAGCTACCGTCCAAAGCATTCAAAGACTGCTTGGCTGTGTCTTTTCAACCCTGAAAATTTCAGGCTGTGTTCTTTGATCTTGACATGGCACTTGCAGAGCAGGCCTTGTAAGGACACCCGTGTCTGGCCGTCCCGGGAGCACTGCATTCGGGCAAGGCATCCAGAGTCACGTAGCCTTGGCTGTGCTCATGCCACACGCTCCTTGGACGAGGCTGAGCGCCCGACAGGCCTTCCAAGGAAGAGCCCATTTCCCCGGCCCGGTCAGCTGTGTAACGGCTGACCCGACTGCCCTCATTCGAGCCTCAGGATGGAAGGCTCACTGTCAAGGCGAACACCCAGCCTCCTGGCAGCATTCAGAAGTGTGTGAGTGGCCCAGGGGACACCGGGTGTCACCACCCCCAAGGTCAGGCGTGGCCCTGTCCTGGCTTCACTTTTTCCTCTCACCCACAAGCACTCACACTCTTAAGGGGGAGGTCAGTCAGCTGTAAACGAGGTACAAGAATCACAGACTGTCAGAATCTGTCATCTCTGAACTCATCAAAATTTACAAGAAACCGAGACCGTCTTTTCTTTCACGGAATTCACCAGAATGAAGTCACACCCCACTGCATGTACAAATCTATTTTCATGAGCTGGGAGTTTATTCTGAATTTGTCACAAGCATTTTTTAAGAAATATGGGGTTCCTAATTTAGTCCATTGAGATCCAAAGTGGCTGGAAGAGTAATGTGTGTTTTTAATTGATTGCTGCTTTTGACCTACACCCAGAAGTTAGTTCCCTGGCCTTCCTGTAGGAAGTGGGGTGAGATGCAAAATTAGAAGAAAAATGCCTTCTTTCCTAAAAATACATGGCGTTTACAATAGAACAACAGGTGGGGACGTTGGCCTGTGCAGACGATCATGGATTCAGCACCTTTTCCGAATTCCACGGTGAGGCCTGTGGACGCAACGGCCCCGACTCCCCTCAGCTGGTGAGGGGCCCAGGTGCCTACTCAGGACAGGACGCCCGGTGCCACCCAGCGCCTTCCCCCGGGTCTCCTGCCCTTCCTACTTGTATCTAAAAAGGCTGTGTTCTACACATACACACAAGAGAAAATAAATACAAGACAGAAAGCCTACAATTAGGGGCATTTAAGAGACTCAGCCGATGTCAGTGTGAGCCCCGGTGTTGGTGTGGCATCGGCACCTGGGTGGGGACCTGGGGACACCTTTTCAGTTTGGGAGTGGGGTGACTGCCCGTGAACTAGCTCAGCAGGCCCTCAGGGAAGAGGACTGGGCCCCTCAGTGCCCGGAAGGGAGAGCAGAGGGATTGTGCTCCGGCCGCAGTGGGAGCTTAGCAACGTGACCAGTGGGGAAGGTGGGGCTTCATGAGGGACCCTCTGCCGTCCGTGAGGGGGCTGACGGGTGGGTACGAGGGCACCGGAAACAAACCCCCCAGGTCACGCGGTTTGTGACAGCGGATGCCTCCCACCCCCGCTCTACCAAACTGCTCCAAATCCGGGTGGTGAATGTCCCGTCTCTAGGGGTCTTAAGTACATTTGCACGAAGTGCTTTCACTTAACTGGAGCCCAGCTGACGGTAGAAAGAACACTAGTCCACGGCTGGTGTGTATCGAGCTAATAATGACAAAATTCAGTCACAGTAAAGGGATGTACGACCCTCCTTTGGGTCCCGATTCAGACACTCCACCTGCACAAAGACCATTCAGAGCATTGAACGTCTACTAATATCAAAGAATTGTTCGTCCTTTTAAGCCCGATCATGGTCTTCAATGCCTTCTAAAGAGTTGGCATATTTTTTAAAAAGAGAGATCTGCTGAAAGGATCATGGATGGATTGGTAAAAATACTGTCCTACAAATTCACCTTTATTATTTTTTTAAGAGATGAGGTGATGACAAGGAAGGATGAAAAGAAATGTTTCATCGAAGGCTTTGCACCCAAGTGAGATTTCTCCGACATTGTCCTGACTACGTGTAAAGAGGAAAAGGAGGGAAGGAAATGAATTATTTCTTAGGGGTCCACCTGCTAAACACCAGCCACCTATGTACATGATTTCATTTATTTCTTTGAGCATCTCTCCCACCAAGATAAATATCCTCATTTTCAGGCAAGGAAATGAAGCTCAGAGAGGTTCTGTACTTTCCCAGGATCACACAGCAAGGAAGTAACAGTGGCCAACTTAGAACCTCCACGTCCTTCCAAGTCCCTTTCTCTCCTGGGCTGAGGGCAAAGCAGAGGACAGGCTTGGAACTCAGTCCTTCCTGCTCTGGGTTTCCTGAACATTCCTACACCCTGTCATCTTAGGAGTCGTGTTCTCAGGCAGCCAGAACCCTTCCGGCTTTCAGTGTCTTTGTCCTCTGGGTGACGCAGCCTTTAACACACAGTGCAGGCCATTTACAGGAGGAAAGAGATAGGACGCTGGTATCTGTAGCCTCCAGCCTGCTCTGGTTCCTGCTACTAATGATGGATCCTGACCGAACTGATTCAAGTTCAGTTCCTTTGTGTCCGGCCAGCAGGACAGACAAGCCATCAGCACTGGCCCTGGAGGCATCAGCTCTGTCCCTCGATATCAACTGTCCCATAATAGGGACAGTCCTTGCTAAAGAAAGAAAAACGAGTTAGACAACCTTTCAGGGGTCATTCCAGACGTCAGAGTCTGGGGTCTGAGCTGCCACCTGGTGACTCAGAGGAGAGCAGGGAGAGGCAGCTCATTGGAACGCAGGGTGTCATTTGCTGCACTGTGACAGGAGCCACATGAGAGCGACCGGAGGGCTTCATCTGGTGATGTGAGCCACCGGCGAAAGGCCTAAATGGACTCCCCTCTGCCAAGGCTTTCCTGAGGGGATCACAGCAGCGCCGGATTCTCCCCGGCTCCTGACCCCACGCGCACCCCCCTTAAGAGGCAGGAAGCCCTCTTTATTTTGCAATTCGCACTGTTTCCCACTATGGCCTAAACACCGCTGCTGTCTGTCTGTCCTGCTTCCCAAGGCGCTTGGCAGCGCGCCCGTCTCCACTTGCCAAGTTCCCTCGTGCATTCCTTCGACAGGTATCGCCAATGAGTGCTTACTACGTGCAGAGTTCAGACTGCCTTTTTGGTAACTGACTTCTTTAGGCAAAGGGGATAAAAATCTTCCCCCAGCAAACCTCTTTGGTCTTCAGAATCGGGAGAGGATGGGCTATGACAGTTCCAAGGAAAAGCTACGCAGGGCGTGAGGCTCGGAGGGCGGCTGTGGTTGCGAAGTCCCAGCTCCCTCCTTGCCCGCCTGGGAGAGCACACATGGGCTGTGCAAAGACGTCACCACGCCAGCCAGGCATGCTGGGCCAGCGCCTCTCATGCGTCTGGACCTGCCACCCTGGCCTGGACTGCGTCCCCGCTGTCCCTTGCAGCCTGGACCTGGCCGTGCCGCTGCCTGCGCAGGCTGAGTGGCTACGCCTTGGTGCGGCGACGACCCTGTGCTTCTCGCAAAGTTCTCCCTGAGCCCCCACACTGTCCCTGCTGCGCCCACCTGTGCTTTCTTGTAAGCTGTACATTTGTCCCTTCCCAGGGCATCTCCACACGGGGGGAGGGGGGCTAATTTCTTCTACTTTGTCTCCCTAACTGGGCTGATGTTCCCTTGAGAAGGTTTCGGTCATTATTCTTCCTAAGTCTAAAGGTCTGGAAGGCAATCCAGAGAAAAATCAACATTGTCTCCTCAGCGAGAACTGAAACCAAGCTTTCCATGGTGACTTCCCAAGCTGTATGAAGCAGCTCATGCATTGCAGAAGTGTTTGCTACTGTAGCATAAGAGTCTCCTTAGCTAGAGCAAGCTTCAAATTCACACTCACGCACAGAAAGCTGGGTCCTAAACGCAACCAGAGCCCCTGCCACATGTCTTCAGGTCCCCAGGTATCTCGTACCCATCCTATCACCTCATCGGGTTCAATGCCAGTCTTTAATTCCCTCGGTGCTTATCTTTTCTCTACACTTGACCCAAGGATGTACTCAGGGCTTGAGAAAAAGCGTATCCACCCACTTACTCCTGCAGACCCAGGCCCTTGGCCCACTGTGTGTGGTGCGTCCATGTGGCTTCGCGACATTGAAAGAAGCTTCGTTGGTTAGTGGCCCTGCTCATTAGGTACCTTTCTGCCCTAAATGGTCCACACTGAGACCCACAGAAACCAGAGAAGGAGGGGGGAAGTTGAACGTTTAGTCAAATGACAGTAAAGAC